>NC_086447.1:690566347-690902180 GCF_028390025.1 Pseudophryne corroboree | reverse complement strand
TACTGCCGTATAAATCCAGTGCAGTGGTAATGTCGTATAATTCCAGTGATACTGCCGTATAAATCCAGTGGTACTGCCAAATAATTCCAGTGGTACTGACCTAAAATTCCAGTGGTACTGCCATATAATTCCAGTAGTACTGGCGAATAAATCCAGTGGTACTGCCGTATAATTACAGTGGTACTGCCGTATAATTACAGTGATACTTCCATATAAATCCAGTGATACTGCTGTATAATTTCAGTCAAGTGATACTGCCGTATAACTCCAGTGGTACTGCCATATAATTCCAGTGATACTACCATATAATTACAGTGATACTGCCGTATAAATCCAGTCCAGTGGTACTGCTGTATAATTCCAGTGATACTGTATATAATTCCAATGGTATTGGTGTATAAATTCAGTTGTACTGCCGTATAATTCCAGTGAAACTGCCAAATAATTCCAGTTATACTGCTGTATAAATCCACTCCACTGGTACTGCTGAATAAATCCAGTGGTACTGTCATATAATTCAAGTGATACTGCAGTACAAATCCAGTCCAGTGGTACTGCCGAATAACTCCAGTGGTACTGCCATATTTTTCCAGTGATTCTGCCATATAATTCCAGTGGTACTGGCATATAAATCCAGTTGTACTGCCATATAATTCCAGTGATACTGGCGTATAAATTTAGTTGTACTGCCATATAATTCCAATGAAACTGCTGTATAATTCCAGTGATACTGACATATAAATCCAGTCCAGTGGTACTGCCAAATAAATCCAGTGGTATGCCATATAATTCCAGTGATACTGCCATATAATTCCAGTGATACTGCTGTATAAATCCAGTGGTAGTGCTGTATAAGTCCAGTAGTACTACCGAAGAATTCCAGTGGTACTGCTGAATAATTCCAGTAGTACAGGTGTATAAATCCAGTGGTACTGCCATATAAATCCAGTGGTATTGCCGTATAATTCCAGTGATATTGCCGTATAAATCCAGTTAAGTGGTGCTGCCGTATAAATCCAGTCATACTGCCATATAATTCCAGTGATACTGCCGTATAAATCCAGTTCAGTGGTACTGCCGTATAATTCCAGTGATACTGCCGTATAATTCCAGTGGTACTGCCGAATAATTCCAGTGGTACTGCCGTAAAATTCCAGTGGCACTGCCGTAAAATTCCAGTGGTACTGCCATATAATTCCAGTGAAACTGTTGTATAATTCCAGTGATACTGCCACATAAATCCAGTCCAGTGGTAATGTCGAATAAATCCAGTGGTACTGCCATATAATTCCAGTGATACTGGCATATAAATCCAGTGGTACTGCTGTATAAATCCAGTGGTACAGCCGAATAATTCCAGTGGTACTACCATATAATTCCAGTGGTACTGCTATATAATTCCAGTGATACTGCCATATAATTCCAGTAGTACTGGCGTATAAATCCAGGGGTATTGCCATATTTTTCCAGTGCTATTGCTGTATAATTCCAGTGATACTGCCATATAATTCCAGTGATACTGCCATATAATTCCGGTAAAGTGATACTGCCGTATAAATCCAATGGTACTGCCATATAATTTCAGTGATAATGCCGTATAATTACAGTGATACTGCCGCATAAATCCATTCCAGTGGTACTGCAATATAATTCAAATGATACTGCCGTATAATTTCAGAGACACTGCCGTATAATTACAGTCCAGTGGTACTGCCGTATAAGTCCAGTGGTACTGCCATATAATTCCAGTGATACTGCCATACAGTTCCAGTGGTACTGGCGTATTAGTCCAGTCTAGTGATACTGCTGTATATGTCCAGTGGTACTGCCATATGATTCTAGTGATACTGCCGTATAATTCCAGTGATACTGCTGTATAAATCCAGTCCAGTGGTACTGCCATATTAATCCAGTGGTACTGCTGTATAATTCCAGTTTTAATGCCGTATAATTCCAGTTTTAATGCCGTATAATTCCAGTGATGATGCCATATAATTTCAGTGATAATGTTGTATAATTCCAGTGGTACTGGCGAATAATTCCAGTGGTACTAGAGTATAAATCCAGTCAAGTGGTGCTGCCATATAAATCCAGTGATACTGCTGTTTAATTACAGTGATACTGCCGTATAAATCTAGTCCAGTGGTACTGCTGTATAAATCCAGTGACACTACCATATAATTCCAGTGATATTGCTGTATAAATCCAGTCCCATGGTAATGTCGTATAAATCCAGTGGGACTGCCGTATAATTCCAGTGATACTGCCGTATAATTCCAGTGGTACTGGCGTATAAATCCAGAACAGTGATACTGCTGTATAAATCCAGTGGTACTGCCATATAATTCCAGTGATACTGCCCTATAATTCCAGTTGTACTGGCGTATAAATCCAGTCCAGTGGTACTGCCGCATAAATCCAGTAGTACTGCCATACAATTCCAGTAATAATGCCATATAATTCCAGTGATACTGCTGTATAAATCCAGTCCAGTGGTACTGCCGTATAAATCCAGTGGTACCGCCAGATAATTCCAGTGGTACTGCCATATAAATTTGGTGGTACTGCCATATAATTCCAGTGATACTGCCATATAATTCCAGTGGTACTGCCGTATAAAACCAGTGGTAATGCCATATAAATCCAGTGATACTGCCGTATAATTCCAGTGAAACTACTGTATAAATCCAGTCCAGTGGTACTGCAGTATAAATCCAGTGGTACTGCCGTATAATTCCAGTGATACTGCCATATAATTCCAGTGGTACTGGCGTATAAATCTATTGATACTGCCGTATAAATCCAGTATACTGTCCTGTGCTGTATATTATTTACTCAATTTAAAGGGATTATTAAAATTTAATCCAAATAATTTTTACAGGGTTTGCCCTGTGTGGTGTAGGGATACACTGTCCTGTGCTACATATTGTGTTATATAATGCCAGAAAAATAATGGAGAACAAAAATTTGGAGGATAAAATAGGGAAAGGTTAAGAACCACTTCCTCCTAGTGCTGAAGCTGCTGCCACTAGTTATGACATAGATGATGAAATGCCATCAACGTCGTCTGCCAAGGCCGATGCCCAATGGGATAGTAGTGGGCATGTAAAATCCAAAGAGCCAAAGTTCAGTAAAAAGACCCAAAAAAATAAATTTAAATGGTCTGAGGAGAAACGTAAACTTGCCAATATGCCATTTACGACATGGAGTGGCAAGGAACGGCTGAGGCCCTGGCCTGTGTTTATGACTAGTGGTTCAGATTCACATGAAGATGGAAGCCCTCAATCTCCCGCTAGAAAAATGATAAGAGTTAAACTGGGAAAAGCACAACAAAGAACTGTGCGTTCTAAGATGGTACCACAAATCCACAAGGAGAGTCCAAGTGTGTCGGCAGTTGCAATGCCTGACCTTCCCAACACTGGACGGGAAGAGGTGGCTCCTTCCACCATTTGCATGCCCTCTGCAAGTACTGGAAGAAGCACCCACTGTCCAGTTCCTGATACAGGTTGAGTATCCGTTTTCCAAAATTCAAAATCCCACATTTTTGGGTCCCCTACTGAGATAATGACATATATATTATATATTATGTGTATATATAAATATATTATATAGATATATAATATAATATATATGTATATGTGTCATTATCTCAGTAAGGGAACCAAAAATTTGGGATTTTGAATTTTGGATAAGGGAAACTCAACCTGTATTCAAATTGAAGATGTCACTGTTGAAGTGCACCAGGATAAGGATATGGGTGTTGCTGGCGCTAATTCTGATGGTGATGTGGTTTGTTTAAATCAGGCACCGGGTTGTTGTCCGTGGGATGAATAAGCCCATTGTGATGCCTGGGCAAAATACCAAAAAAGCCACCTCTTTGGTGTGGAATTATTTCTCCACAAATCTGGACAACAGGTGTAAGCCGTGTGTTGCCTCTGTCAATCCGTAATAAGTAGGGGTAAGGACGTTAACCACCTAGGAACATCCTCCCTTATACGTCACCTGCTGCGCATTCATCAGAAGTCAGTGTCAAGTTGTGAAACTTTGGTTAAGAGCGTAAGCAGTCCACTGACACCTAAATCCCTTCTTCCTCTTGTACCCAAGCTCCTGCTAGCCACACCACCAACTCCCTCAATGTCAACTTCCTCCTCAGTCAGGAACATCAGTAGTCCTGCAGGCCATGTCACTGGCAAGACTGAGGAGTCCTCTCCTAACCGGGATTTCTCCGGAGGATCCTTGAGAGGTACGCCTACTGCTGCAGTTGCTGTCACTGCTGTTGTTGCTGCTGGGAGTCGATCGTCAACCCAGAGGGGAAGTCGGAAGACCACTTGTACTACTTCAAGTAAGCAATTGACTGTCCAACATTCCTTTGCGAGGAAGATGAAATATGACAGCAGTCATCCTTTTGCAAAGCCGATAACTGAGGCCTTGACAGCTATGTTGGTGTTAGACGTGTGTCTGGTAGCCGCCATTAGTTCAGTGGGACTTAGAGAATTGATGAAGGTAGTGTGTCCCCGGTACCAAATCCCATCTAAATTCCACTTCACTAGGCAGGCAATACCGCAAATGTACAGAGATGTTAGAAAAAGTGTCCTCAGTGTCCTAAAAAATGCAGTTGCACCCACTGTCCACTTAACCTTGGACATGTGGACAAGTGGAACAGGGCAGACTTAGGACTATATGACTGTGACAGCCCACTGGGTAGACATATGGCCTCCCGCAGCAACAACAGCAGCGGCACCAGTAGCAGCATCTCGCAAACGCCAACTCATTCCTAGGCAGGCTACGTTATGTATCACCGCTTTCCGTAAGAGACACACAGCTGACAACCTCTTAAGGAAACTGAGGAACATAATCGCAGAATGGCTTACCCCAATTGGACTCTCCTGGAAATTTGTGATATCGGACAACGCCACCAATATTGTGCATGCATTACATCTGGGCAAATTCCAGCATGTCCCATGTTTTGCACATACAATTAATTTGGTGGTGCAGAATTTTTTTAAAAATGACAGGGGTGTGCAAGAGATGATGTCGGTGGCCTGAAAAATTGCGGGCCACTTTCAGCATTCTGCCACTGTGTGCCGAAGACTGGAGCACCAGCAATCACTCCAGAACCTGCCACGCCATCAAGAGGTGGTAACGAGGTGGAATTCAACACTATATGCTTCAGAGGATGATGGAGCAGCAAAAGGCCATTCAAGCCTACACAGCCACCTACGATATAGGCAAAGGAGGGATAATGCACCTGACTCAAGTGCAGTGGAGAATGATTTCCGCCTTGTGCAAGGTACTCCAACCCTTCGAACTTGCCACACGTGAAGTTAGTTCAGACACTGCCAGCTTGAGTCAGGTCATTCCCCTCATCAGGCTTTTGCAGAAGCAGCTGGATAAATTGAAGGAGGAGCTAAGACAGAGCGATTCCGCAAAGTATGTGGGACTTGTGGGTGGAGCCCTTCATTCGCTTTGCCAGTATTCAAGGGTGGTCAATCTGTTGAAATCAGAGCACTACTTTTTATCCACCGTGCTCGACCCTAGGTTTAAAGCCTACGTAATATCTCTCTTTACAGCAGACACAAGTGTGCAGAGGATCAAAGACCTGCTGGTTAGTAAATTGTCAACTCAAGCGGAACGTAGCCCGTCAACAGCTCGTCCTTCAAATTCTCCCGCCACTGGGGCTGCAAGGAAAAGGATAAGATTTCCTAGCCCACCCGCTGGCGATGATGCAGGGCAATCAGGAGCGAAAGCTGACATCTGGTCCAGACTGAAGGACCTGTCAATGATTACTGATATGTCTACTGTCACTGCATATAATTCTGTCATATGGTGGAGGATTATATGAGTGACAGCATCCAAGTAGGCATGTCAGACAGTCCGTATGTATACTGGCAGGAAAAAGAGGCAATTTGGAGGCCTTTGCACAAACTGGCTTTATTTTACCTAAGCTGCCCCCCCCCCTAGAGGATACTGGGGTCCACATTAGTACCATGGGGTATAGACTGGTCCACTAGGAGCCTTGGGCACTTTAAGAAATCAATAGTGTGCGCTGTCTCCTCCCTCTATGCCCCTCCTACCAGACTCAGTTTAGAAAATGTGCCCAGAGGAGCCGGTCACACTTAGGGAAGCTCCTGAAGAGTTTTCTGCATTTATTTTCTGTTTGTTGTTTTCAGACAGGGATGGTTGGCACCGCCTGTCTGCTTTGTTGGACTTAGAGGGGGGAATGGCCCAACCTCCTATAGGGTTAATGATCCCATTCCCCGCTGGCAGGACACTGAGCTCCTCAGGGTCCTATTCGCAAGCCCAGCCACGGCAAGCGTACAGTCCCGCAGCACGCCGCCACCTCTAACAGAGCCAGAAGTAAGAAGAGTGGTGAGTAGGTGGCCGGCGTCCTGGTTAGTGGGTCGCCAGCTGTAATGGCGGCATCAGGGTATGGAGCGCAGCACTGACATGCAGGCTGCGTCTCCAGGCTCAGTACAACATGCTGTATGTGTGTGTGTTTCCGCTGTGAGGGGCGAGCTGAGCTTTTTAACATTACCCTACACTGGCAAACAGCTTACAGGGGTTCTAACCCGCTGTTAAGCTTCTCAGACACCTCAGTTAGTATAATAAAACTGGGAAGACTGTGCGCCATTATGGGGGTGGGATTTCACAATGCGTGGATCCAGCAGCTCACCAGCACCATTTTCCCTCTGCAGCTCAAACTGACAGGACTTGCAGGGATGCGCAGCTCCTCCACAAAGACTCCACGTTTCTTCAGCGGTACCAGGGGGTCATAGTTGGGGGGGGGGAGCGGTGTTAAAATACTAAGCCCTGTTAAGGAGCTTAGTTTGCGACCCAGCTGAGCTTGGCTTTAGCATAAAGAGTGCGGTGTGGCTGGCTCCATCTTCTCTGTGTCTCCCTGCGGGCTCTGTGTAGGTTAACTGTGCATTCACCTTTACTGTGTGTGAGCGTGTGTGTCCGTTCACATTACCATGTCAAGGGAGTGTGTTTCTGCACAGCAGAGTGTTTGTCTTCCCTGGGGGGATTCACTACAGTGTACCCAGGATAGTACACATTCTATGGCTAGTGGGTCTGAACCCACATGGTTGGATTCCCTTAAAGGTATGATCGCACATTTTTCTAATACATTATCCCATAATGAGAAAGAGACGCAATACTTAAGACAGTCGGTGGAGGACCTGATGACTAGAGATTCAGTTGCCATGCCAGCGTCTCAGACCCCTGCCATTTGTCCACAAAAGCGTACTCTGGCCCAAATCCTGCAGGCTCACACTGATGATGACGTATCAGATGCGGAGGAGTGTGAAGTGGACTAGAGTGGGGAGGATGCAGCCCTATCACAAGGAATACAGGCCCTGATAGAAGCTAATAGTGAAGTCCTGCACATTCCTGACAAAGTGGAGGAGGTGGATGAGGAATCTTATTTTAATGTAAAAAAGAAATCCTCAGCTACTTTCCCTGCTTCAAAGGAGTTAAATTCTCTGTTTGAAGAAACTTGTGTTAATCCGAACAAGCAGTTTCAGATCCCTAAAAGGTTACTCATATCCTTCCCGTTTCGTCAGGATGATAGGAAAAAGTGGGAAAATCCACCGATTGTTGATGCATCAGTATCTAGGTTGTCACGTAAAATAGTCTTACCGTCCATGGGGCAGCCTCCTTAAAGGACATGGCTGGATGCAAAACTGAGGCCACTCTCAAATCCCTGTATACAGCTGCTGGGTGGCCCAGAGACCCACTATTGCTTGTGCATGAATCACTAGGGCCATTGCAAAATGGTCAGGTAATCTAATTGACGGGTTAGATTCCCTATCCAGGGGGGGAGATAATTTTGCTCCTACAGCATATACAGGACTCTGCTAATTTTATGGTGGAGGCCATAAAGGAAATTGGTTTGCTCAACGCATGCACCACTGCCATGGCAGTGTTAGTACGCAGGGGCTTGTGGCTATGCCAGTGGACTGCGGATGCGGATTCCAGGAAAGGCGTGGAAAGCCTACCATTCACAGGTGAAGCCCTTTTTGGAGATTAACTGGATACGTGGATATCCAAGGCTACGGCGGGTAAGTCTACATACCTTTCCATACGCAGCACCCCCAGCTAGGAAAACCTACTCTGCTCCAACTCTGCAGTCCTTTCGGACAGCGAAATTTAAAAGTAAATCCAAAGGTTCTTCTACAGCCTTCAAAGGCAATAGAGGTAAACCCAGAAAACCTGCAACTGCAGTTTCACAGGAACAGACCTCCGGTTCTGCTTCCTCAAAGCCTTCAGCATGACAGTGGACCACACTGCCTGGAAGACAGGCAGGTGGGAGCCCGAGTAAGATATTTCAGTCACATATGGGCAACATCATGTCTGGATCCATGGGTCAAACACCTTTTCGCCCAGGGCTACAGACTGGAGTTCAGGAACTCCCACCTCACAGTTTCTTCAAATCAGGCTTACCAGCTTCTCCAGAAGCAAGCATGACTTTACAGGCAGCAATTCAAAAACTGGTATAGACTCAGGTCATTGTTACAGTTCCACTTCAACTGCAAAACAAGGGTTATTATTCCAACCTATTTGTGGTACCGAAACCAGATGGTTCGTTAAGGCCCATTTTAAACCTCAAGTCACTGAACCCGTATTTACGAGTGTTCAAATTTAAGATGGAGTCTATGAGAGCCGTGATCTCAGGTCTGGAGGAGGGGGAATTCCTGGTGACTCTGGATATTAAGGATGCGTACAGTACCTTCATATTCCGATTTGGCCACCTCATCAGGCTTATCTAAGGTTTGCATTACAGCTACCAGTTCCAGGCCCTGCCATTTGGCCTATCCACGGCACTGAGGGTGTTCACAAAGGTAATGGCAGAGATGATGTTTCTCCTTCACAAGCAAGGAGTGAACATAGGGGGTAATTCTGAGTTGATCGCAGCAGGAATTTTGTTAGCAGTTGGGCAAAACCATGTGCACTGCAGGGGAGGCAGATATAACATGTGCAAAGAGAGTTAGATTTGGGTGTGGTGTGTTCAATCTGCAATCTAAATTGCAGTGTCAAAATAAAGCAGTCAGTATTTACCCTGCACAGAAACAAAATAACCCACCGAAATCTAACCCTCTCTGCAAATGGTATATCTGCCTCCCCTGCACTGCACATGGTTTTGCCCAACTGCTAACAAAGTTCCTGCTGTGATCAACTCAGAATTACCCCCATAATACCGTACCTGGATGACCTGCTGATAAAAGCACCTTCCAGGGAGAGGTTGATAGACAACATTGCCCTCTCAACACGACTACTCCAGGATCACAGGTGGATTCTGAATCTGCAGCGCAGCGATCAGGTCACTACTGCACAGGTGTATGCACTGCAATGCACAAGTGCGTCGTATGGGTACAAAGTGGATCGTTGCTGAGCGATGGATTTAACGAAGAATCCATTCGCACAGCCGATCGCAAGGAGATTGACAGGAAGAAGGCATTTATGGGTTTCAACTGACCGTTTTCTGGGAGTGTTTGGGAAAACGCAGGCGTGTCCAAGCGTTTGCAGGGACGGTGTCTGACGTCAATTCCGGGACCAGACAGGCTGAAGGGATCGCAAGTGCTGAGTAAGTTCAGACCTACTCAGAAACTGCACAAAACTTTTTTGTAGTGCTCGGCTGCACATGCGATTGCACACTTGCAAAGCAAAAATACACTCCTCTATAGGCGGCGACTATCTGATCGCAGTGCTGCAAAAAATAGCTAGTGAGCGATCAACTCAGAATGACCCCCACAGGTACAAGCAAGCCTGCCTAGCCTAGTTGTGTGGAGAGTCTCAGAGAGTAGGGACCAGCACACAGCCTGAAAACTAACAATGCAGAAGTTAGAAGAGAGGCAATTTGTTGTATAGTGCACGAGAAGCCTAATACAAGGATCCCACAGTGGGCTCTCTCCCTTTACTACACCCCTGTACCAGTGTCTGCCCGTGGAGTATCCTCTGGAGGAGCTGGCTGTCCTGCTGCAGTGCTGAGAGTGCAGGAAATGGCACCAGGAAGCTGCTGGTCCCTTTCTGAGGTAGCTCCGCCACCTATAATGGCACTGGAGCTACATGTATATTTATACTAGCAAAGTCCCCAATTATGTGTTAAAAGAGGTCACAGCAACTATTTACACTACCGCTGCCAGTCTGCGTGGGGGACTATGGGATCACCCCAGAGGGAGCCCATATGCCCGCTCCACGTCCATGCTGCACCAAGAACAGGGGGGACCCTGCTAGTGGGACCCCCGGTAACACTCACCATTCTTCTGTCTTCAGACTCTGTGCTGGGGGTGTACGCAGTGGCGTAACTAGAAATTTTTCTCCCCCAAGCCAAAAAATCCTTCGGCGCCCCCCCCATACCATTGGCACTAGCAAAGGTAGAAAAATGCGCGCGCCGGCAAAGAGGGTGTGTGGCTTTGTCGGAATGGGCGTGGCTTTGCGTGGAGGGCGTGGCATTGCAGGAAAAGACTACCTTATACCCCAGTTTTGCAACCTGCACGCCCACATGTTGGCCACCACAGGAAAGAAAAATAATCTTGATTCATGCCCCTTACATTATTTGTCATTTTTCCTCCTTATAGTAATGCCCAGTATACATTATTCCACATACTGCAATGGCCCTTAGACATTATTCCACACACAATAATGCACATGACACAATATGCACACACTGTAATGCCCCAGACACATTATGCCACACACCGTAATGCCTGTGACACATTATGACAGGAATCGCAATGCCCGTTATACATTATGCTACACACTGCAATGCCCCTGATACATTATAGCACATACAATGTCTGTGACAAAGTATGACACACACCACAATGATCCTGAGACATTATACCACATACCACAATGCCCGTGATATAGTATACAACACACCGTAATGCCTGATACATTATGACACACACCGCAATGTCCGTGATACATTATGCCACACACCGTAATGCCCATTACACATTAAGTTCTACAGTAAGGCTTCTAATTACTTTTAAATTACCTGCTCGTTGCCAGGGGTTTCATGCTCTTGGTTCCATGCACGGTGCCAGGGGTTTTCATGCTCAGGGTGTCATGCTCGTTGCCAGGGGTTTCATGCACTGGGTGTCATGCTCGTTGCTAGGGGGTAGTGCTTGTTGCTAGGGCCATGCTCCCAGTGCCACATATGCCCCCAGTGCCAGATATTCCCCCACAGTGCCAGGTATATGCCCCTAGTGCCAGATATTCCCCCACAGTGCCAGGTACATGCCCCCAGTGCCACATATACCCCCCCCAGTGCCACATATGCCCCCTCAGTGCCTGCTCCCCCCAGTGCCAAATATTCCCCCACAGTGCCACATGTGCCCCCTCAGTGCCTGCTCCCCCCAGTGCCAAATATTCCCCCACAGTGTCAGGTATATGCCCCCAGTGCCAGATATTCCCCCACAGTGCCAGGTATATGCCCCCAGTGCCAGATCTTCCCCCCACAGTGCCAGGTATATGCCCCCCAGTGCCAGATCTGCCCCCCACACAGTGCCAGGTATATGCCCCCAGTGCCAGATCTTCCCCCCACAGTGGCAGGTATATGCCTCCAGTGCCAGATCTGCCCCCCACAGTGCCAGGTATATGCCCCAAGTGCCAGATCTTCCCCCCACTGTGCCAGGTATATGCCCCCAGTGCCTGCTCCCCCCCCCCCCCCCCCCCATCCCATGTGTTGGAGGGACACGGAGCGCACATCGCGCGTCTCTCCTGTGTCCCTCCCTGGCTCTCCCCCGCTGGTCTAATAAAGGAAGTGCCGGTTCGTGAGCCAATCAGAGCTCACGAACGGCACTTCCTTAGACCGGCCGGGGGAGAGCCAGGGAGGGACACAGGAGAGACGCGCGATGTGCGCTCCGTGTCCCTCCAACACAGCAGGGAGGGAGAGTAGACCGCAGATTGACATGCGGACGCTCGTCCGCATGTCAATCTGTTCTAAGTCAGTGGCGCCCCCGCAGCCCCTCGCCCCCAAGCCACCGCGAGGAATGCGGGGGCAGTAGTTACGCCACTGGGTGTATGGCGTGCTGCGGGTGTGTGCGTGAGAGCGCAATGCCTGCGGTACACATACCCTCAGGACCATTGTCCTGTCAGCAGCATCTCCAGAAGACCGGTGTCGGTCCCCCCACAGTGTCCCTCAGTGCAGGTAGGCTATTGCCCAACAACCTACCTGAAAATAATAAACATTTAAAATACATTGAAGAAAAAGCCTCTGGAGCTTCAGAGTGTGCATCCTCTCCTGAGGACACATTTTTCTAAACTGAGCTGTGGGGGAGGACATAGAGGGGAGGAGCCAGCACACCCTGTTTGAAGAAATTTAAAGTGCATCGGCTCCTTTGGACCCCATCTATACCCCATCGTACTAAGTGTCCCCAGTATCACTTATGGATGATAGACAAAACATTTTTATAGCACATGTATGATTGTTCATCCCCCATAACTGGTTCTATAAACATTAAGAGGCTATTATGCATTAACATCAACTTGATATACTGTATAAATGAAAATATATAGCTCAAATTTATATTTATTTTTAAATGAGAGGTTTCTTCTGATATCTGATCTCACATAGGAAAAAAGTAAACATTGCTCTGATCTGTACATTACAGTAGTTTTATTATCATGGTTGCATACAAGCCTCATATGACTACTTATATGGTAGTAATGGTTGACATAATAAACGGGATCAGTACTAAATGCCGCCGGCCGGAATCCCGGCGGTCGAAATACCGACGCCGGAATCCCGACCACACAATCCCGACAGGGGTGGCGAGCGGAACGCAGTCCCTTGCGGGCTCGCTTCGCTCGCCGCGCTGCGGGCACAGTGCCTCGCTACGCTCGGCACACTATTATATTCTCCCTCTATGGGTGTCGTGGACACCCACGGAGGGAGAATATGTCGGGATTGTGGCGGTCGGGATTGTGGCGGTCAGGATTCCGGCGTCGGTATTTCGACCACCGGGATTCCGGCCGGCGGCATCTTGACCGCATCCCTAATAAACATAGTATAATGATCCCCATCATAAATAAATATGACCGCCTTATAAATAGAGATGAGCGCCTGAAATTTTTCGGGTTTTGTGTTTTGGTTTTGGGTTCGGTTCCGCGGCCGTGTTTTGGGTTCGAACGCGTTTTGGCAAAACCTCACCGAATTATTTTTGTCGGATTCGGGTGTGTTTTGGATTCGGGTGTTTTTTTCCAAAAACACTAAAAAACAGCTTAAATCATAGAATTTGGGGGTCATTTTGATCCCAAAGTATTATTAACCTCAAAAACCATAATTTACACTCATTTTCAGTCTATTCTGAATACCTCACACCTCACAATATTATTTTTAGTCCTAAAATTTGCACCGAGGTCGCTGTGTGAGTAAGATAAGCGACCCTAGTGGCCGACACAAACACCGGGCCCATCTAGGAGTGGCACTGCAGTGTCACGCAGGATGTCCCTTCCAAAAAACCCTCCCCAAACAGCACATGACGCAAAGAAAAAAAGAGGCGCAATGAGGTAGCTGTGTGAGTAAGATTAGCGACCCTAGTGGCCGACACAAACACCGGGCCCATCTAGGAGTGGCACTGCAGTGTCACGCAGGATGGCCCTTCCAAAAAACCCTCCCCAAACAGCACATGACGCAAAGAAAAAAAGAGGCGCAATGAGGTAGCTGACTGTGTGAGTAAGATTAGCGACCCTAGTGGCCGACACAAACACCGGGCACATCTAGGAGTGGCACTGCAGTGTCACGCAGGATGTCCCTTCCAAAAAACCCTCCCCAAACAGCACATGACGCAAAGAAAAAAAGAGGCGCAATGAGGTAGCTGTGTGAGTAAGATTAGCGACCCTAGTGGCCGACACAAACACCGGGCCCATCTAGGAGTGGCACTGCAGTGTCACGCAGGATGTCCCTTCCAAAAAACCCTCCCCAATCAGCACATGATGCAAAGAAAAAGAAAAGAAAAAAGAGGTGCAAGATGGAATTATCCTTGGGCCCTCCCACCCACCCTTATGTTGTATAAACAAAACAGGACATGCACACTTTAACCAACCCATCATTTCAGTGACAGGGTCTGCCACACGACTGTGACTGATATGACGGGTTGGTTTGGACCCCCCCCAAAAAAGAAGCAATTAATCTCTCCTTGCACAAACTGGCTCTACAGAGGCAAGATGTCCACCTCATCTTCACCCTCCGATATATCACCGTGTACATCCCCCTCCTCACAGATTATCAATTCGTCCCCACTGGAATCCACCATCTCAGCTCCCTGTGTACTTTGTGGAGGCAATTGCTGCTGGTCAATGTCTCCGCGGAGGAATTGATTATAATTCATTTTAATGAACATCATCTTCTCCACATTTTCTGGATGTAACCTCGTACGCCGATTGCTGACAAGGTGAGCGGCGGCACTAAACACTCTTTCGGAGTACACACTTGTGGGAGGGCAACTTAGGTAGAATAAAGCCAGTTTGTGCAAGGGCCTCCAAATTGCCTCTTTTTCCTGCCAGTATAAGTACGGACTGTGTGACGTGCCTACTTGGATGCGGTCACTCATATAATCCTCCACCATTCTATCAATGTTGAGAGAATCATATGCAGTGACAGTAGACGACATGTCCGTAATCGTTGTCAGGTCCTTCAGTCCGGACCAGATGTCAGCATCAGCAGTCGCTCCAGACTGCCCTGCATCACCGCCAGCGGGTGGGCTCGGAATTCTGAGCCTTTTCCTCGCACCCCCAGTTGCGGGAGAATGTGAAGGAGGAGATGTTGACAGGTCGCGTTCCGCTTGACTTGACAATTTTGTCACCAGCAGGTCTTTCAACCCCAGCAGACCTGTGTCTGCCGGAAAGAGAGATCCAAGGTAGGCTTTAAATCTAGGATCGAGCACGGTGGCCAAAATGTAGTGCTCTGATTTCAACAGATTGACCACCCGTGAATCCTTGTTAAGCGAATTAAGGGCTGCATCCACAAGTCCCACATGCCTAGCGGAATCGCTCCGTGTTAGCTCCTTCTTCAATGCCTCCAGCTTCTTCTGCAAAAGCCTGATGAGGGGAATGACCTGACTCAGGCTGGCAGTGTCTGAACTGACTTCACGTGTGGCAAGTTCAAAGGGCATCAGAACCTTGCACAACGTTGAAATCATTCTCCACTGCACTTGAGACAGGTGCATTCCATCTCCTATATCGTGCTCAATTGTATAGGCTTGAATGGCCTTTTGCTGCTCCTCCAACCTCTGAAGCATATAGAGGGTTGAATTCCACCTCGTTACCACTTCTTGCTTCAGATGATGGCAGGGCAGGTTCAGTAGTTTTTGGTGGTGCTCCAGTCTTCTGTACGTGGTGCCTGTACGCCGAAAGTGTCCCGCAATTCTTCTGGCCACCGACAGCATCTCTTGCACACCCCTGTCGTTTTTTAAAAAATTCTGCACCACCAAATTCAAGGTATGTGCAAAACATGGGACGTGCTGGAATTTGCCCATATTTAATGCACACACAATATTGCTGGCGTTGTCCGATGCCACAAATCCACAGGAGAGTCCAATTGGGGTAAGCCATTCCGCGATGATCTTCCTCAGTTGCCGTAAGAGGTTTTCAGCTGTGTTCGTATTCTGGAAAGCGGTGATACAAAGCGTAGCCTGCCTAGGAAAGAGTTGGCGTTTGCGAGATGCTGCTACTGGTGCCGCCGCTGCTGTTCTTGCGGCGGGAGTCCATACATCTACCCAGTGGGCTGTCACAGTCATATAGTCCTGACCCTGCCCTGCTCCACTTGTCCACATGTCCGTGGTTAAGTGGACATTGGGTACAACTGCATTTTTTAGGACACTGGTGAGTCTTTTTCTGACGTCCGTGTACATTCTCGGTATCGCCTGCCTAGAGAAGTGGAACCTAGATGGTATTTGGTAACGGGGGCACACTGCCTCAATAAATTGTCTAGTTCCCTGTGAACTAACGGCGGATACCGGACGCACGTCTAACACCAACATAGTTGTCAAGGACTCAGTTATCCGCTTTGCAGTAGGATGACTGCTGTGATATTTCATCTTCCTCGCAAAGGACTGTTGAACAGTCAATTGCTTACTGGAAGTAGTACAAGTGGGCTTACGACTTCCCCTCTGGGATGACCATCGACTCCCAGCGGCAACAACAGCAGTGCCAGCAGCAGTAGGCGTTACACGCAAGGATGCATCGGAGGAATCCCAGGCAGGAGAGGACTCGTCAGACTTGCCAGTGACATGGCCTGCAGGACTATTGGCATTCCTGGGGAAGGAGGAAATTGACACTGAGGGAGTTGGTGGGGTGGTTTGCGTGAGCTTGGTTACAAGAGGAAGGGATTTACTGGTCAGTGGACTGCTTCCGCTGTCACCCAAAGTTTTTGAACTTGTCACTGACTTATTATGAATGCGCTGCAGGTGACGTATAAGGGAGGATGTTCCGAGGTGGTTAACGTCCTTACCCCTACTTATTACAGCTTGACAAAGGGAACACACGGCTTGACACCTGTTGTCCGCATTTCTGGTGAAATACCTCCACACCGAAGAGCTGATTTTTTTGGTATTTTCACCTGGCATGTCAACGGCCATATTCCTCCCACGGACAACAGGTGTCTCCCCGGGTGCCTGACTTAAACAAACCACCTCACCATCAGAATCCTTCTGGTCAATTTCCTCCCCAGCGCCAGCAACACCCATATCCTCCTCATCCTGGTGTACTTCAACACTGACATCTTCAATCTGACTATCAGGAACTGGACTGCGGGTGCTCCTTCCAGCACTTGCAGGGGGCATGCAAATAGTGGAAGGCGCATGCTCTTCACGTCCAGTGTTGGGAAGGTCAGGCATCGCAAACGACACAATTGGACTCTCCTTGTGGATTTGGGATTTCAAAGAACGCACAGTTCTTTGCGGTGCTTTTGCCAGCTTGAGTCTTTTCAGTTTTCTAGCGAGAGGCTGAGTGCTTCCATCCTCATGTGAAGCTGAACCACTAGCCATGAACATAGGCCAGGGCCTCAGCCGTTCCTTGCCACTCCGTGTGGTAAATGGCATATTGGCAAGTTTACGCTTCTCCTCCGACAATTTTATTTTAGGTTTTGGAGTCCTTTTTTTTCTGATATTTGGTGTTTTGGATTTGACATGCTCTGTACTATGACATTGGGCATCGGCCTTGGCAGACGACGTTGCTGGCATTTCATCGTCTCGGCCATGACTAGTGGCAGCAGCTTCAGCACAAGGTGGAAGTGGATCTTGATCTTTCCCTAATTTTGGAACCTCAACTTTTTTGTTCTCCATATTTTATAGGCAGAACTAAAAGGCACCTCAGGTAAACAATGGAGATGGATGGATTGGATACTAGTATACAATTATGGACGGACTGCCACGGTTAGGTGGTATAAAAAAACCACGGTTAGGTGGTATATATTGTAATACAATTATGGATGGACGGACTGCCTGCCGAGTGCCGACACAGAGGTAGCCACAGCCGTGAACTACCGCACTGTACACTGGTTGATAAAGAGATAGTAGTATACTCGTAACAACTAGTATGACTGACTATGACGGTATAAAGAATGAAAAAAAAACCACGGTTAGGTGGTATATATTGTAATACAATTATGGATGGACGGACTGCCTGCCGAGTTCCGACACAGAGGTAGCCACAGCCGTGAACTACCGCACTGTACACTGGTTGATAAAGAGATAGTAGTATACTCGTAACAACTAGTATGACTGACTATGACGGTATAAAGAATGAAAAAAAAACCACGGTTAGGTGGTATATATTATAATACAATTATGGATGGACGGACTGCCTGCCGACTGCCGACACAGAGGTAGCCACAGCCGTGAACTACCGCACTGTACACTGGTTGATAAAGAGATAGTAGTATACTCGTAACAACTAGTATGACTGACTATGACGGTATAAAGAATGAAAAAAAAACCACGGTTAGGTGGTATATATTGTAATACAATTATGGATGGACGGACTGCCTGCCGAGTTCCGACACAGAGGTAGCCACAGCCGTGAACTACCGCACTGTACACTGGTTGATAAAGAGATAGTAGTATACTCGTAACAACTAGTATGACTGACTATGACGGTATAAAGAATGAAAAAAAAACCACGGTTAGGTGGTATATATTATAATACAATTATGGATGGACGGACTGCCTGCCGACTGCCGACACAGAGGTAGCCACAGCCGTGAACTACCGCACTGTACACTGGTTGATAAAGAGATAGTAGTATACTCGTAACAACTAGTATGACACTATGACGGTATAAAGAATGAAAAAAAAACCACGGTTAGGTGGTATATATTATAATAATACAATTATGGATGGACGGACTGCCTGCCGAGTTCCGACACAGAGGTAGCCACAGCCGTGAACTACCGCACTGTACACTGGTTGATAAAGAGATAGTAGTATACTCGTAACAACTAGTATGACTGACTATGACGGTATAAAGAATGAAAAAAAAACCACGGTTAGGTGGTATATATTGTAATACAATTATGGATGGACGGACTGCCTGCCGAGTTCCGACACAGAGGTAGCCACAGCCGTGAACTACCGCACTGTACACTGGTTGATAAAGAGATAGTAGTATACTCGTAACAACTAGTATGACTGACTATGACGGTATAAAGAATGAAAAAAAAAACACGGTTAGGTGGTATATATTGTAATACAATTATGGATGGACGGACTGCCTGCCGAGTTCCGACACAGAGGTAGCCACAGCCGTGAACTACCGCACTGTACACTGGTTGATAAAGAGATAGTAGTATACTCGTAACAACTAGTATGACTGACTATGACGGTATAAAGAATGAAAAAAAAACCACGGTTAGGTGGTATATATTATAATACAATTATGGATGGACGGACTGCCTGCCGACTGCCGACACAGAGGTAGCCACAGCCGTGAACTACCGCACTGTACACTGGTTGATAAAGAGATAGTAGTATACTCGTAACAACTAGTATGACACTATGACGGTATAAAGAATGAAAAAAAAACCACGGTTAGGTGGTATATATTATAATACAATTATGGATGGACGGACTGCCTGCCGACTGCCGACACAGAGGTAGCCACAGCCGTGAACTACCGCACTGTACACTGGTTGATAAAGAGATAGTAGTATACTCGTAACAACTAGTATGACACTATGACGGTATAAAGAATGAAAAAAAAACCACGGTTAGGTGGTATATATTATAATACAATTATGGATGGACGGACTGCCTGCCGAGTGCCGACACAGAGGTAGCCACAGCCGTGAACTACCGCACTGTACACTGGTTGATAAAGAGATAGTAGTATACTCGTAACAACTAGTATGACACTATGACGGTATAAAGAATGAAAAAAAAACCACGGTTAGGTGGTATATATTATAATAATACAATTATGGATGGACGGACTGCCTGCCGACTGCCGACACAGAGGTAGCCACAGCCGTGAACTACCGCACTGTACACTGGTTGATAAAGAGATAGTAGTATACTCGTAACAACTAGTATGACTATGACGACGGTATAAAGAAAGAAAAAAAAATACCACGGTTAGGTGGTATATAATTATACAATTATGGATGGACGGACTGCCTGCCGAGTGCCGACTGCCGACACAGAGGTAGCCACAGCCGTGAACTACCGCACTGTACTGTGTCTGCTGCTAATATAGACTGGTTGATAAAGAGATAGTATACAACAATATACTACTATACTGGTGGTCAGGCACTGGTCACCACTAGTCACACTGGCAGTGGCACTCCTGCAGCAAAAGTGTGCACTGTTTAATTTTAAATTAATATAATATTATGTACTCCTGGCTCCTGCTATAACAACCTGCAGTGCTCCCCAGTCTCCCCCACAATTATTATAAGCTTTTATACATTGATGTGCAGCACACTGGGCTGAGCTGAGTGCACACAGACTGAGTCACACTGTGTGACTGCTGTGTATCGTTTTTTTCAGGCAGAGAACGGATATAGCAGAGAACGGATATATTAAATAAAAGTTAACTTAACAACAACTGCACTGGTCACTGTGGTAAACTCTGTCTGCACAATCTCTCTCTCTCTCTCTCTCTTCTAATCTATTCTAATGGAGAGGACGCCAGCCACGTCCTCTCCCTATCAATCTCAATGCACGTGTGAAAATGGCGGCGACGCGCGGCTCCTTATATAGAATCCGAGTCTCGCAAGAATCCGACAGCGTCATGATGACGTTCGGGCGCGCTCGGGTTAACCGAGCAAGGCGGGAAGATCCGAGTCGCTCGGACCCGTGAAAAAAAAAGTGAAGTTCGTGCGGGTTCGGATTCAAAGAAACCGAACCCGCTCATCTCTACTTATAAATAAATAATGCCTATGGCTTACCTTAATTCCAAGTCTCATCAATTTCTTCAGGTGTGGTGCCTTGGTACACTTTTGCCAGACCCTTCTCAACCCAGAGCGCTTTGTGTGGACTTTCAGACTTTCTGTTCTGACTCCTTAGGTTTGCTTCTCACTTTTTTATTATTTCTCTACATTTTTATTGTCACCCTTTTTAGGCAACTATCTCCCCCTCCCCCTCCTCCTCCATGCCTAGAAAGTATTTTCTGCATTTTTTTTCTTATTTACAATATTTGATTTCCTTTTGTTTTTGAAACCATAGGGGGGAATTCAATCACAGGTGAATGATTTCACCTGACCGAGTCAGTGAGGCAGAAGCTGCACTTTACGGCAGCCCTATCTCACACAAAGCTGCTTACACCCCCATAGTTTTGTGCAAATTCAGGATTCGGCCAGATGCGGTGCTGTAGCCGGCGTTTAAACGCTGCGGCAATGGCAATTGACACGCTTGCCCGTAATTGAATTCCCCCTATGTCAGTTTCATATATTTTGTTGTTTTAATTATGTAACACTGTTTTAAAATTGCTGTGCTGTTTTGGGATGCACCTTGACATTGGTTTGTTCTACTTTTTCCTTCTTGTTCTGTTTTATTTCCTTTGCAACTGTGTCAGCCTGCTCCCATGCTCTTTGTGGTTTTTTTTCTTTATTTGAAACTGTAAATAAAATAATAACATAACGCCCCCATAAATAATTATTTTTAGACCCAAAACAAATTATTAAATGCTGCCCTTATAATAAAGATGTGCATAAATTCATGGTCTTGGTCTAATGCAGAGGTTCCCAAACCATGTGCCGTGGCTCCCTGGGGTGCCTCGGGACACTTGCAGGGGTGCCCTGGGTTGGTGGTCCAGGACCAATTCAAATTATTCATGGTCAACATGATAGGCAAAACCAGTGCTGGTGGCTGCCAGTCATAAAATATGTGGCCAAACAGAAGCAAATCTTGTCCCTCACCACACAACTGACCCTAAGGATGACATATAAACGCGATCTACTTAATGTAATATTTCTTTCTAAATTTCTCAATAAGACATTTTTGGCCTAGGGGTGCTGTGAAAAAAATTCTGATATTCTAGGGCGCCGTGATTCAAAAAAGTTTGGAAACCACTGGTCTAATTGATAAATGGTGATCCATTTTGGAATGATAAAATATAAAGCAACAGTGTTTGTTAAACTATTTAAAACAGATATGTAATTTCGTAAATATAGTTATAAAACACAGGCAGGTTGATATAGATCCACTGACCATGTGATTGGCTTACATCATAAATAGCTTTTGTGATGTCACGCAGTTTGGGAATAATGGTCAGTACTTGGCACAGAATAGTCAGATGACCAGCTGACTTTGTGTGCATTGGTATGTATTCGCTGACTATGTCTGCTAGATATAACATCACATTGTCGAAGGTAAGCATGTTTAATATCCATAAAAATATATTTTAGCAAAATATAAATATTATTTTAAAAATAATTTTTAAGTGTCCATTCAATTAGAATTTAGTTTATTTGTTAGTTAGATAGTCCAATTTGCAGTACTCACAGTGAGGTTGCGTGATTTTTCTACAAAATGTGTCCTGGCATCAAATAGTGGGGAAACCATCCTGGACTCCCAAAAAAGTGGCAACTGAGATAGCAGGACCATATAGAAGACTGTTAGTAGCCATAAGGAAAGTAATGGATGTTTTCAAAAAGTGTCAAATGGATGATTTTTATTAATGGTTTAAAAAAAACTGATAGCAAGCAAGAGTTTTTCATCAAATTAAAGACTTTTGAGCATTTTGGGGTATAGAAAAATGTCTGTAAAATAATTTTTCTGTGTTTTTACACAAGCTTGTAAAAAGTTGTAAGAAACACAGTGGGGCATATGTATTAAGCCTGGAGAAGTGTTAAAGAAACACTATTACCTCATTTGGGACACCATTACACATATGGGACACCATTATTCTAAAGGGAAATTACAAAAATTATAGGATTAATTAATCCACTAATAACAATACATTAGTAAGGTAGGTTGATGAGTAAAGCAGGGGTAAGCTTATATTTAGGCTTTAGATTTATATAATAAAGATGTAAGCTTTTAGACTTTGATGGGCAAGAGGAGGCTCTAGATCTGCATGCGGCCATTCCATTTTTCACCTTTGTCCCTCAGCTTCTTCCTGATTTATTGTCAGATTTATTTGTTATAGCATGAACACTTGTTTAAATAGCTCATTAATATGTTCTTACAGATTAGTGTCTCTCTCTTTGATTAAATGCAATGTTTTAATTTATTACTGAAAATAAGGGTAATGTGCTGCCCTATTAAAAGTTAGAGGGCTATCTATGTGGCCCTTGAAGTGTAGGTTGTAATGTAAGAACTAAAGCTGGGTAAACTATGGAGTGACCTGCAATCGTGCTGATTTAAGGGACAATTTCCCTTGAGCTTGATTGCTCGTACACACTACACAATTTAATGAATGACGGAATGCTATATCGTTCTGTCTTTCATTCATTAGCAAAGACCAGGTCGCATGCATTATCCAGTGCCGTAACTAGGCATTTTAGCGCTGTGTGCAAGAAACGGCATTGGCGCACCCCCCCCCCCCCTATGCAATATTTAGGCGTGGCTTCATGGGGAAGGGGCGTGGCCACAAATTAATACCACTTCATACTACGGTGCACAGTAGTCTCCATTATTCAAATTACGCTGCACATTAGCGCCACTACACCAGGTAGAGCCCCTTTCTACACATTACGTCAGACAGCGCCCCCTTTTTTACACATTACGGCAGCCAGCGTCCCCCTTTTTACACAGTACAGCAGCCAGCGTCCCCCTTTTTACACATTACGGCAGACAGCGTCCCCCTTTTTACACATTACGGCAGCCAGTCCCCCTTTTTACACATTGTGGCAGACAGAAGAGAGAGAGAGAAAGAGAGAGATACTTACCATCTCTCCCCGCTGGCAGTCAGGCTCCTCGTGCAGGCAGATCCATTCCCGGGCAGCGGAGAAGGAGGAGGAGGGTGGGGGACTGGAACCGCAGCAGCGCTCTGTAATTGGTAGTGGCGCCGCTGTAGCTGTCCCCTCTCCTTCCGCATTGGCTGCCCGCCGCTGTGAATGCTGGGATGAGGGGACAGCTGCAGCGGCGCCACTACCAATTACATAACGCTGCTGCGGCTCCAGTCCCCCTCCCTCCTCCTCCTGCCCTGCCTCCGGCGCTGCTGCTCTCCTCCAGCGCGGCGCACGGCACAGAAAGGCAGCTTCTAATGAGTCAATTTGACTCATTACAAGCCGCTGGCCGTGCATCCTCAGGGCAACTGCGCTGTGTGCCAGGCACACCTGGCATACAGGTAGTTACGATGCTGGCATTATCGTCTGGTTGGCCATGCAGCAGGGTCGTCTAAACAACATCATATGTGACCGCGGGAGCGAGCCAATCGAGCCTTACACAGTAAGCGATGCAAATTTTGGACTACCGCAGGTATGCGCGCTCCCAATACCCATGGTATCCAATTTAATAAAAATGGTTGCAGGGTTTTCAGTGCTGAAAACCCCATGGCGCATAAAACAATAGAATGGAAAAAAAAAGATACTCACCTCTCTGGTGGTCTCCACAGCTCCCAGTGCTCTTTCCTCCATCTCCACACTGGGGACGGTGCTGCTGGGAAGCTTCGGGGAGCAGGAAGGGGGGATGTTTGGATGCACAAGGGCTACTGGGAGATATAGTTCTCACATTATCCAGATTGGGGGGGATGACACTGGACAGGGGGGTCACACACATTGTGTGTCCTATATAGAAAGATCTTGAAAGGGCTCCCCCTGCCATTGTCACTACAATGCCCATTATGTTAGCAAGAGAGAGAGTGAGGGGAGTAAGAGAGAGACACTGGAGGTGTCAGGGAGAGAGAGAGGAGCAAGAAAGAGAGGGAGAGAGAGGGGTTCAGGGAAAGAGAGAGAGACGGATTCATGGAAAAAGAGGGGATAAGAGAAAGAGCCAGGAGCAAGAGAAGAGAGTCGGTGAAAAAGAGAGAGAAAGGGATGAGAGGGGGAGAGAGGGGACATCAGGGAGAGAGAGAGGTGTCAGAGAAAGAATGGGGAGGAGGAAGAGAGAGAGAGGGAGGGAGGGGGCAAGCAAGAGTGGGAGAGTGTCAGAGAGGCAGGCAGAGAGAAATAGAGGGGAGCAAAAGAGAGTGAGAGTGTCAAGGAGAGAAGGAGGGAGAGACAGAGTGTCAAAGAGGGAGAGAGAAAGTGTCAGCGATGAGAGAAAGGAGACAGTGTCAGAGAGTAAGAGAGAGAGACAGTGTCAGGGTGAGAGAGAGAGAGTGTGTCAGGGAGAGAGAGTATTAGAGAAAGGGAGAGACAGTGTTAGAGAGAGACACAGAGATAGTGACAGTGTCAGAGAGAGGGGGGAGACAGTGGCAGGAAGAGAGGCAGTGTTAGTGAGCGAGAGGGAGAGACAGTGTCAGAGAGAGAGCGAGATAGTGTCAGAGAGAGAGAAGCAGTGGAAGAGAGAGAGAAAGAGGGGCAGAATCAAAGAGAAGGAGAGACAGTGTCAGGGAGATAGAGATAGAGATGGGGACAGTACCAGGGAGAGAGAGGGACATACAGTGTCAGAGAGAGAGAGAGAGACAGTGGCAGGGAGGGAGGAAGGAAGTCAAGTGGAGAGAGTGTCAGGGAGAAAGAGGGACAGTATCGGGGAGAGAGAAAGTGTCAGTGAGAGAGAGTGAGGGTGTCAGGGAGAGAGAGAGAGAGAGAGAGATGAGCAAGAGAGAGAATTTCGGGGTAGAGAGAGGGAGGGGGAACGAGCAGGAGATTACCTGCCCTGAATACAACAGAGGTCTCTGATGGGAGTGGGCCCTGCCCCCTAAATATTTGCAAATTGCGGCACTGGTGACTCGGGGCCGGCTACAAAGGGCCCCTGCACCCTCCCTCTACATCATGGCTGCAGCCTGCGGGGGCTGCTATCAGCGGCGGCCATTCTCACTGTGGATGGGGGTGAAGGGGGGAGCAGCAGACCTTGGAGGCAACTCATGACTGGATGCAGGGGAGCAGCAGGCCCTGGAAGCAGCCCGGACCCCATAGCTGCTGCACCCCCTGCAACTTGTTAGTTATGCCACTTACATACACACAGACACTACTCATGCACACACACACTCAGACACTTTACACAGACACTCCACATACCTCACATACTCATTGCTGTGGCTGCAGAGGAACATCTAATTGCTTATTTAGTCCTCGGGGAAGGCTGGGGGCTCAGTTGTCAGTTGTGACACCAGGGTCCTGGAACAAGTCTCAGTAATTTTTCCTAAAATTTGTGATTTTAAGAAAAATCACACTTGCTCTGGAAGTGCGTGATAAAAGATGCAGGGATTTCTATAGAAATCACTGCATCTCATTTAACTGAAACTGCTGAAGATGGGGGGGGGGGGGGGGGGTTATTTCCTGCCTGCAATTGGATTCCCCCCTGTAAGCTGCAGTGTAAAGTTGTCATCTGTTAAAAAATAAATATAAAATACAGAAATAAGATTTGTGTTCAGGGCCAGGCCGTGCCACTGCGTTGTAATATGAGAACTGTGTGTTGCAGTGTGAAGTTGTCAATTAAAAAAGAAACAGATTTTGTAAAAAAAATGTGTAAAACTTGTGTGTTCAAGGCCAGACCGTGCCACATAATATAAGCACTGTGAGTCGCAGTGTGAAGTTGTCATTTGTTTAAAAGAAAAAAAACAGATTGTTTTTTTATATAACTTGTGTGTGTTCAGGGCCAGGCAGTGGCACTGTGTTACATTAATCATGGCCGCAATTAGGGGGGGGGGGGGGTACCCTAAGTGGGCGTGTGCCCTGGGCACAGAATCTGACAGGTTGCTGAAATGGGTACTCTGCCTCCTTTCCCTCCTCTCAGCCCTAAGGGGCTACCGTCTGCTGGAACTAGAAACGAATGAATGGGGCGGGGGTGGGGTCAGCCGCTCACACACCCCTGTGCCTGTATAAATGATGTCTGCCCCCAGCCCTGTTCCCCAGCGCTGGAACGTGTTTGCAGCAGCTCACCCTATAATAAATCTCTGTCTCTCACTGCTCCATTCCACCTCTCTTTGCCCTGCAACCTCTGTCTTTCCTGCTCAGGGCACCCAGGGACTCCCACACTGCTGTAAATGCCCTCACCACAGGGACGTGCAGTCAGGGGAGGCAGTGCCTCCCCTGTGATTAATTATTAAAATAATACAAAGAAGATACTTATGACACATATTCTGTGTCATAAGTATCTTCTTTATTTAATCATCATACCCAGGTCAGTCTCAGTCTCAGTCTCTCTCTCTCTCTCTCTCGCTCTCTTTTCCCCCTCCTGTGGATGACTTCAGTCTTTCCTCCCCTCCTGTGGATGACTTCAGGCCTTTTCCCCCTCCTGTGGATTACTTCAGGCTTTTTCCCCCTACTGCGGATAACATCAGGAACAAAATTTGTAAGTACTGTATAATTTTCATTTTTACAGGTACCCCTATTGGATTCTACGGGACAAGTGGACCTGATTCTCAGCGTGGGATGTAGGTAAGTATGTGTGAGTGTGTAAGTGTGCTTCAAAATGTTTTTACTTTCAAGGTGTGTGTGTGTTGTGTTTTTATTTGGGTATATTTTTGTTGTAGAACTACAGGTACCAGCGGGCCCATTATTTCCCCAGATGCTGGTACTTGAGGTTCTCCAAGTACCAGCAAGCGGGGGAGGCTTGCTGGGCCTTGTAGTTCCGCAACAAAAAACAATATTATTTTTTTTACACACTTATGGCTATCAGCCCGGCACCCACAGCCCATGGGTGCTGGGGACAGTCTCGGGCTTCACCCCTGGCCCTTGGGTGCTTGGAGAGGGGGAACCCCTTGATTTAAGGGGTCCCCACTCCTCCAGGGAACCCCGGCCAGAGGTGACTAGTTGGGGGGGTAATGCCACGGCGGCAGGGACCTACATAAATGTGTCCCTCCGGCTGTGGCATTATGTCCCTGGCTAGTGGAGACCGGGGCTGGTTTTAAAAATACAGTGGACCCCTACATCTTTTGTCCCCCGTATTTTTGGAACCTGAAACGGACTAAGAGCCCGGTGCTGGTTGTCTAAATACGGGGAACCCTGTCCAATGTTTTACCCAGTATTTAAACATCCAGAACTGGCTCAAAGAGCCCGAGGCTGGTTATGCTTAGGAGGGGGGACCTCATGCATTTTTTTTTACTTTTTTTTTAACCCATTCATACCCTTTTCCAAAGATAAGCATGCATGGATCTCACTGATCCGTGCATGACTATCACAACACACCAGCAAAAAGCAGGTCTATTTGAAAGCTCCATTTTTTTACAAATTCTATGCTTTCCCGGCAGTGTTTGGCTATTGTCGGCAGTGATTGAGAATACAAATTCTTAGTAAATTACCGAGTTCTAGTAAATAACAGCAGTGTTTGACCGATGGTCTATTGATTCGTATTTGTGTGGTCAGCAGTGTATCTCAATACGAATAGCCTCAACACTGCAGAGATTTCTGTTTAGTAAATTCTAGTGATGAGCGGGTTCGGTTTCTCGGAAACCGAACCCCCCCGAACTTCACCTTGTTTACACGGGTCCGAGGCAGGTTAGAACCTTCCCGCCTTGCTCGGCTAACCCGAGCTCGCCCGAACGTCATCATCCCGCTGTCGGATTCTCGCGAGATTCGGATTCTATATAAGCAGCCGCGCGTCGCCGCCATTTTCACTCGTGCATTGGAGATGATAGGGAGAGGACGTGGCTGGCGTCCTCTCCGTTTATTGTAGAAGACAGAACTTGATTCATTAGTTGTTTATTGCTTAATTGTGGGGAGGATTGGGGAGCAGCTGTTAGGAGGAGTACAGTGCAGAGTTTTGCTGATAAGTGACCACCAGTTTTTATCCGTTCTCTGCCTGAAAAAAACGCTCCATACAATATCTGTGCTCAGTGTGCTGCATAATATATCTGTGCTGAGTGCTCACACTGCTTAATTGTGGGGACTGGGGAGCAGCTATAGCAGGAGTACAGTGCAGAGTTTTGCTGACAGTGACCACCAGTATACGTTGTCTGCCTGAAAAATACTCCATATCTGTGCTCACAGTGTGCTGCTTTATTGTGGGGACTGGGGACCACCAGTATAATTAATATTATATAGGAGAAGTACAGTGCAGAGTGCACTGCTGTACCTACCTCTGTGTCGTCATCCATTAAGTATACTATCCATCTACATTCTATACCTGTGGTGCATTTTAGTTTTGCAGTTTGCTGACAGTGTCCACCAGTATACTATATATAGCAGTACGGTAGGCCACTGCTGTACCTACCTCTGTGTCGTCACTCGTCATCCATTAAGTATACTATCCATCTACATTCTATACCTGTGGTGCATTTTAGTTTTGCAGTTTACTGACAGTGTCCACCAGTATACTATATATAGTCGTACGGTAGGCCACTGCTGTACCTACCTCTGTGTCGTCACTCGTCATCCATTAAGTATACTATCCATCTACATTCTATACCTGTGGTGCATTTTAGACAGTTTTGCAGTTTGCTGACAGTGTCCACCAGTATACTATATATATACTTATAGCAGTACGGTAGGCCACTGCTGTACCTACCTCTATGTCGTCACTCATCATCCATTAAGTATACTATCCATCTACATTCTATACCTGTGGTGCATTTTAGACAGTTTTGCAGTTTGCTGACAGTGTCCACCAGTTTATTATATATATACTTATAGCAGTACGGTAGGCCACTGCTGTACCTACCTTTGTTTCGTCACTCGTCATCCATTAAGTATACTATCCATCTACATTCTATACCTGTGGTGCATTTTAGACAGTTTTGCAGTTTGCTGACAGTGTCCACCAGTATACTATATATATACTTATAGCAGTACGGTAGGCCACTGCTGTACCTACCTCTGTGTCGTCACTCGTCATCCATTAAGTATACTATCCATCTACATTCTATACCTGTGGTGCATTTTAGACAGTTTTGCAGTTTGCTGACAGTGTCCACCAGTATACTACAGGTTGAGTATCCCATATCCAAATATTCCGAAATACGGAATATTCCGAAATACGGACTTTTTTGAGTGAGAGTGAGATAGTGAAACCTTTGTTTTTTGATGGCTCAATGTACACAAACTTTGTTTAATACACAAAGTTATTAATAATATTGTATTAAATGACCTTCAGACTGTGTATATAAGGTGTATATGAAACATAAATGAAATGTGTGAATGTACACACACTTTGTTTAATGCACAAAGTTATAAAAAATATTGGCTAAAATTACCTTCAGGCTGTGTGTATAAGGTGTATATGTAACATAAATGCATTCTGTGCTTAGATTTAGGTCCCATCATCATAAGATCTCATTATGGTATGCATTTATTCCAAAATACGGAAAAATCCGATATCCAAAATACCTTTGGTCCCAAGCATTTTGGATAAGGGATACTCAACCTGTATATATATATACTTATAGCAGTACGGTAGGCCACTGCTGTACCTACCTCTGTGTCGTCACTCGTCATCCATTAAGTATGCTATCCATCTACATTCTATACCTGTGGTGCATTTTAGACAGTTTTGCAGTTTGCTGACAGTGTCCACCAGTATACTATATATATACTTATAGCAGTACGGTAGGCCACTGCTGTACCTACCTCTGTGTCGTCACTCGTCATCCATTAAGTATACTATCCATCTACATTCTATACCTGTGGTGCATTTTAGACAGTTTTGCAGTTTGCTGACAGTGTCCACCAGTTTATTATATATATACTTATAGCAGTACGGTAGGCCACTGCTGTACCTACCTCTGTGTCGTCACTCGTCATCCATTAAGTATGCTATCCATCTACATTCTATACCTGTGGTGCATTTTAGACAGTTTTTCAGTTTGCTGACAGTGTTCACCAGTATACTATATATATACTTATAGCAGTATGGTAGGCCACTGCTGTACCTACCTCTGTGTCGTCACTCGTCATCCATTAAGTATACCACCCATCTACATTCTATACCTGTGGTGCATTTTAGACAGTTTTGCAGTTTGCTGACAGTGTCCACCAGTATACTATATATATACTTATTAGTGATGAGCGGGTTTGGTTTCCGAGAAACCGAACCCCCCCAAGCTTTACCTTTTTTACATGGGTCCGAGCAGACTCAGATCCTCCCTCCTTGCTCGGCTAACCCGAACGTCATCATCCCGCTGTCGTATTCCCGCGAGATTCGGATTCTATAAGCAGCCGCGCGTTGCCGCCATTTTCACACGTGCATTGGAGATGATAGGGAGTGGACGTGGCTGGCGTCCTCTCCATTTAGTAGAAGTCAGAAGACAGTTGATTTGATTGCTTGTGCTTGTTTATTACTATAATTGTGGGGAGGATTGGGGAGCAGCTGTTAGGAGGAGTACAGTGCAGAGTTTAGTTTTTTTTATCCGTTCTCTGCCTGAAAAAAACACTCCATACCATATCTGTGCTCAGTGTGCTGCATGATATATCTGTGCTGAGTGCTCACACTGCTTAATTGTGCGGACTGGGGGGGAGCAGCTATAGCAGGCGTACAGTGCAGAGTTTTGCTGACAGTGACCACCAGTATACGTTTGTCTGCCTGAAAAACACTCCATATCTGTGCTCACAGTGTGCTGCTTTATTGTGGGGACTGGGGACCACCAGTATTATTAATATTATATATAGGAGGAGTACAGTGCAGAGTGCACTGCTGTATCTACCTCTGTGTCGTCATCCATTAGGTATACTATCCATCTACATTCCTATACCTGTGGTGCATTTTAGTTTAGCAGTTTGCTGACAGTGTCCAGCAGGTCCAGTATACTATATATAGCAGTACGGTAGGCCACTGCTGTACCTACCTCTGTGTCGTCACTTGTCATCCATTAAGTATACTATCCATCCATCTACATTGTATACATGTGGTGCCTTTTTTTTAGACTAGTTTAGCAGTTTGCTGACAGTGTCCACCAGGTCCAGTATACTGTATATAGCAGTACGGTAGGCCACTGCTGTGTACCTACCTCTGTGTCGTCACTCGTCATCCATAAAGTATACTAGTATCCATCCATCTACATTGTATACCTGTGGTGCCTTTTTTTAGACTAGTTTAGCAGTTTGCTGACAGTGTCCACCAGGTCCAGTATACTGTATATAGCAGTACGGTAGGCCACTGCTGTGTACCTACCTCTGTGTCGTCACTCGTCATCCATAAAGTATACTAGTATCCATCCATCTACATTGTATACCTGTGGTGCCTTTTTTTTTAGACTAGTTTAGTCTTTGCTGACAGTGTCCACCAGGTCCAGTATACTGTATATAGCAGTACGGTAGGCCACTGCTGTGTACCTACCTCTGTGTCATCACTCGTCATCCATTAAGTATACTAGTATCCATCCATCTACATTGTATACCTGTGGTGCCTTTTTTTTAGACTAGTTTAGCAGTTCGCTGACAGTGTCCACCAGCTCCAGTATACTGTATAAAGCAGTACGGTAGGCCACTGCTGTGTACCTACCTCTGTGTCGTCACTCGTCATCCATAAAGTTTACTAGTATCCATCCATCTACATTGTATACCTGTGGTGCCTTTTTTTTAGACTAGTTTAGCAGTTTGCTGACAGTGTCCACCAGGTCGAGTATACTGTATATAGCAGTACGGTAGGCCACTGCTGTGTACCTACCTCTGTGTCATCACTCGTCATCCATTAAGTATACTAGTATCCATCCATCTACATTGTATACCTGTGGTGCCTTTTAGTTGTGCGCAGTAAATATAGTAGTAGGCCATTGCTATTGATACTGGCATATAATTCCACACATTAAAAAATGGAGAACAAAAATGTGGAGGTTAAAGGGAAAGATCAAGATCCACTTCCACCTCGTGCTGAAGCTGCTGCCACTAGTCATGGCCGAGACGATGAAATGCCATCAACGTCATCTGCCAAGGCCGATGCCCAATGTCATAGTAGATAGCATGTAAAATCCAAAACACAAAATTTCAGTAAAATGACCCAAAAATCAAAGTTAAAAGCGTCTGAGGAGAAGCGTAAACTTGCCAATATGCCATTTACGACACGGAGTGGCAAGGAACGGCTGAGGCCCTGGCCTATGTTCATGGCTAGTGGTTCAGCTTCAAATGAGGATGGAAGCACTCATCCTCTCGCTAGAAAAAAGAAAAGACTTAAGCTGGCAAAAGCACAGCAAAGAACTGTGCGTTCTTCAAAATCACAAATCTCCAAGGAGAGTCCAATTGTGTCGGTTGCGATGCCTGACCTTCCCAACACTGGACGGGAAGAGCTTGCGCCTTCCACCATTTAACCGCCCCCCTGCAAGTACTGGAAGGAGCACCCGCAGTCCAGTTCCTGATAGTCAAATTGAAGATGTCACTGTAGAAGTACACCAGGATGAGGATATGGGTGTTGCTGGCGCTGGGGAGGAAATTGACAAGGAGGATTCTGATGGTGAGGTGGTTTGTTTAAGTCAGGCACCCGGGGAGACACCTGTTGTCCGTGGGAGGAATATGGCCCTTGACATGCCTGGTCAAAATACAAAAAAAATCAGCTCTTCGGTGTGGAATTATTTCAACACAAATGCGGACAACAGGTGTCAAGCCGTGTGTTGCCTTTGTCAAGCTGTAATAAGTAGGGGTAAGGACGTTAACCACCTCGGAACATCCTCCCTTATACGTCACCTGCAGCGCATTCATTATAAGTCAGTGACAAGTTCAAAAACTTTGGGTGACAGCGGAAGCAGTCCACTGACCACTAAATCCCTTCCTCTTGTAACCAAGCTCCTGCAAACCACACCACCAACTCCCTCAGTGTCAATTTCCTCCTTACCCAGGAAAGCCAATAGTCCTGCAGGCCATGTCACTGGCAAGTCTGACGAGTCCTCTCCTGCCTGTGATTCCTCCGATGCATCCTTGAGTGTAACGCCTACTGCTGCTGGCGCTGCTGTTGTTGCTGCTGGGAGTCGATCGTCATCCCAGAGGGGAAGTTGGAAGACCACTTTTACTACTTCCAGTAAGCAATTGACTGTCCAACAGTCCTTTGCGAGGAAGATGAAATATCACAGCAGTCATCCTGCTGCAAAGCGGATAACTGAGGCCTTGGCAGCCTGGGCGGTGAGAAACGTGGTTCCGGTATCCATCGTTAATTCAGAGCCAACTAGAGACTTGATTGAGGTACTGTGTCCCCGGTACCAAATACCATCTAGGTTCCATTTCTCTAGGCAGGCGATACCGAAAATGTACACAGACCTCAGAAAAAGACTCACCAGTGTCCTAAAAAATGCAGTTGTACCCAATGTCCACTTAACCACGGACATGTGGACAAGTGGAGCAGGGCAGACTCAGGACTATATGACTGTGACAGCCCACTGGGTAGATGTATTGCCTCCCGCAGCAAGAACAGCAGCGGCGGCACCAGTAGCAGCATCTCGCAAACGCCAACTCGTTCCTAGGCAGGCTACGCTTTGTATCACCGCTTTCCAGAATAGCCACACAGCTGAAAACCTCTTACGGCAACTGAGGAAGATCATCGCAGAATGGCTTACCCCAATTGGACTCTCCTGGGGATTTGTGACATCGGACAACGCCAGCAATATTGTGCGCGCATTACATCTGGGCAAATTCCATCACGTCCCATGTTTTGCACATACCTTGAATTTGGTGGTGCAGAATTATTTAAAAAACGACTGGGGCGTGCAAGAGATGCTGTCGGTGGCCCAAAGAATTGCGGGCCACTTTCGGCATTCAGGCACCGCGTACCGAAGACTGGAGCACCACCAAACATTCCTGAACCTGCCCTGCCATCATCTGAAGCAAGAGGTGGTAACGAGGTGGAATTCAACCCTCTATATGCTTCAGAGGATGGAGGAGCAGCAAAAGGCCATTCAAGCCTATACATCTGGCCACGATATAGGCAAAGGAGGTGGAATGCACCTGACTCAAGCGCAGTGGAGAATGATTTCAACGTTGTGCAAGGTTCTGCAACCCTTTGAACTTGCCACACGTGAAGTCAGTTCAGACACTGCCAGCCTGAGTCAGGTCATTCCCCTCATCAGGCTTTTGCAGAAGAAGCTGGAGACATTGAAGGAGGAGCTAAAACAGAGCGATTCCGCTAGGCATGTGGGACTTGTGGATGGAGCCCTTAATTCGCTTAACCAGAATTCACGGGTGGTCAATCTGTTGAAATCAGAGCACTACATTTTGGCCACCGTGCTCGATCCTAGATTTAAAACCTACGTTGTATCTCTCTTTCCGGCAGACACAAGTCTGCAGAGGTTCAAAGACCTGCTGGGGAGAAAATTGTCAAGTCAAGCGGAACGTGACCCGTCACCATCTCCTCCTTCAAATTCTCCCGCAACTGGGGGTGCGAGGAAAAGGCTAAGAATTACGAGCCCACCCGCTGGCGGTGATGCAGGGCAGTCTGGAGCGAGTGCTGACATCTGGTCCGGACTGAAGGACCTGCCAACGATTACTGACATGTCGTCTACTGTCACTGCATATGATTCTCTCACCATTGAAAGAATGGTGGAGGATTATATGAGTGACCGCATCCAAGTAGGCACGTCAGACAGTCCGTACGTATACTGGCAGGAAAAAGAGGCAATTTGGAGGCCCTTGCACAAACTGGCTTTATTCTACCTAAGTTGCCCTCCCTCCAGTGTGTACTCCGAAAGAGTGTTTAGTGCAGCCGCTCACCTTGTCAGCAATCGGCGTACGAGGTTACTTCCAGAAAATGTGGAGAAGATGATGTTCATCAAAATGAATTATAATCAATTCCTCCGTGGAGACATTCACCAGCAGCAATTGCCTTCAGAAAGTACACGGGGACCTGAGATGGTGGATTCCAGTGGGGATGAATTAATAATCTGTGAGGAGGGGGATGTACACAGTGAAAGGGGTGAGGAATCGGAGGATGATGATGAGGTGGACATCTTGCCTCTGTAGAGCCAGTTTGTGCAAGGAGAGATTGATTGCTTCTTTTTTGGTGGGGGCCCAAACCAACCAGTCATTTCAGTCACAGTCGTGTGGCAGACCCTGTCGCTGAAATGATGGGTTCGTTAAAGTGTGCATGTCCTGTTTATACAACATAAGGGTGGGTGGGAGGGCCCAAGGACAATTCCATCTTGCACCTCTTTTTTCTTTCATTTTTCTTGGCATCATGTGCTGTTTGGGGACAATTTTTTGGAAGGGTCATCCTGTCTTGATTGACACTGCAGTGCCACTCCTAGATGGGCCAGGTGTTTGTGTCGGCCACTTGGGTCGCTTAGCTTAGTCACACAGCGACCTTGGTGCGCCTCTTTTTTTCTTTGCATCATGTGCTGTTTGGGGAGTAGTTTTTTGGAAGGGCCATCCTGTCTTGATTGACACTGCAGTGCCACTCCTAGATGGGCCAGGTGTTTGTGTCAGCCACTTGTGTCGCTTAGCTTAGTCACACAGCCACCTTGGTGCGCCTCTTTTTTTCTTTGCATCATGTGCTGTTTCGGGAGTATTTTTTGGAAGGACCATCCTGTCTTGATTGACACTGCAGTGCCACTCCTAGATGGGCCAGGTGTTTGTGTCGGCCACTTGTGTCGCTTAGCTTAGTCACACAGCCACCTTGGTGCGCCTCTTTTTTTCTTTGCATCATGTGCTGTTTGGGGAGTATTTTTTGGAGGGCCATCCTGCCTGACACTGCAGTGCCACTCCTAGATGGGCCAGGTGTTTGTGTCGGCCACTTGGGTCGCTTAGCTTAGTCACACAGCGACCTTGGTGCGCCTCTTTTTTTCTTTGCATCATGTGCTGTTTGGGGAGTATTTTTTGGAAGGGCCATCCTGCCTGACACTGCAGTGCCACTCCTAGATGGGCCAGGTGTTTGTGTCGGCCACTTGGGTCGCTTAGCTTAGCCATCCAGCGACCTCGGGGCAAATGTTAGGACTAAAAATAATATGGGCCCTCATTCCGAGTTGTTCGCTCGCAAGCTGCTTTTAGCAGATTTGCTCACGCTAAGTCGCCGCCTACTGGGAGTGAATCTTAGCTTCTTAAAATTGCGAACGACGTATTCGCAATATTGCGAATAGACCTCTCTTAGCAGTTTCTGAGTAGCTCCAGACTTACTCGGCATCTGCGATCAGTTCAGTGCTTGTCGTTCCTGGTTTGACGTCACAAACACACCCAGCGTTCGCCCAGACACTCCTCCGTTTCTCCAGCCACTCCCGCGTTTTTCCCAGAAACGGTAGCGTTTTTTCACACACACCCATAAAACGGCCAGTTTCCGCCCAGAAACACCCACTTCCTGTCAATCACATTACGATCACCAGAACGATGAAAAAGCCGTGAGTAAAATTCCTAACTGCATAGCAAATTTACTTGGCGCAGTCGCAGTGCGAACATTGTGCATGCGCACTAAGCGGAAAAACGCTGCGATGCGAAGAAATTTACAGAGCGAACAACTCGGAATGACCCCCATTGTGAGGTGTGAGGTGTTCAGAATAGACTGAAAATGAGTGGAAATTATGGTTATTGAGGTTAATAATACTATGGGATCAAAATGACCCCCAAATTCTATGATTTAAGCTGTTTTTGAGGGTTTTTTGAAAAAAACACCCGAATCCAAAACACACCCGAATCCGACAAAAAAATTTCGGTAAGGTTTTGCCAAAATGCGTCCGAATCCAAAACACGGCCGCGGAACCGAACCCAAAACCAAAACACAAAACCCGAAAAATTTCTGGTGCACATCACTAATACTTATAGCAGTACGGTAGGCCACTGCTGTACCTACCTCTGTGTCATCACTCGTCATCCATTAAGTATACTATCCATCTACATTCTATACCTGTGGTGCATTTTAGACAGTTTTGCAGTTTGCTGACAGTGTCCACCAGTTTATTATATATATATACTTATAGCAGTACGGTAGGCCACTGCTGTACCTACCCCTGTGTCGTCACTCGTCATCCATTAAGTATACTATCCATCTACATTCTATACCTGTGGTGCATTTTAGACAGTTTTGCAGTTTGCTGACAGTGTCCACCAGTTTATTATATATATACTTATAGCAGTACGGTAGGCCACTGCTGTACCTACCTCTGTGTCGTCACTCGTCATCCATTAAGTATACTATCCATCTACATTCTATACCTGTGGTGCATTTTAGACAGTTTGCAGTTTGCTGACAGTGTCCACCAGTATACTATATATATACTTATAGCAGTACGGTAGGCCACTGCTGTACCTACCTCTGTGTCGTCACTCGTCATCCATTAAGTATACTATCCATCTACATTCTATACCTGTGGTGCATTTTAGACAGTTTGCAGTTTGCTGACAGTGTCCACCAGTATACTATATATATACTTATAGCAGTACGGTAGGCCACTGCTGTACCTACCTCTGTGTCGTCACTCGTCATCCATTAAGTATACTATCCATCTACATTCTATACCTGTGGTGCATTTTAGACAGTTTTGCAGTTTGCTGACAGTGTCCACCAGTTTATTATATATATACTTATAGCAGTACGGTAGGCCACTGCTGTACCTACCTCTGTGTCGTCACTCGTCATCCATTAAGTATACTATCCATCTACATTCTATACCTGTGGTGCATTTTAGACAGTTTGCAGTTTGCTGACAGTGTCCACCAGTATACTATATATATACTTATAGCAGTACGGTAGGCCACTGCTGTACCTACCTCTGTGTCGTAACTCGTCATCCATTAAGTATACTATCCATCTGCATTCTATACCTGTGGTGCATTTTAGACAGTTTTGCAGTTTGCTGACAGTGTCCATCAGTATACTATATATATACTTATAGCAGTACGGTAGGCTACTGCTGTACCTACCTCTGTGTCGTCACTCGTCATCCATTAAGTATACTATCATCTACATTCTATACCTGTGGTGCATTTTAGTTTTGCGCAGTAAAGTAGGCCATTGCTATTGATACTGGCATATAATTCCACACATTAAAAAATGGAGAACAAAAATGTGGAGGTTAAAGGGAAAGATCAAGATCCACTTCCACCTCGTGCTGAAGCTGCTGCCACTAGTCATGGCCGAGACGATGAAATGCCATCAACGTCGTCTGCCAAGGCCGATGCCCAATGTCATAGTAGAGAGCATGTAAAATCCAAAACACAAAAGTTCAGTAAAATGACCCAAAAATCAAAATTAAAAGCGTCTGAGGAGAAGCGTAAACTTGCCAATATGCCATTTACGACACGGAGTGGCAAGGAACGGCTGAGGCCCTGGCCTATGTTCATGGCTAGTGGTTCAGCTTCAAATGAGGATGGAAGCACTCATCCTCTCGCTAGAAAAAAGAAAAGACTTAAGCTCGCAAAAGCACAGCAAAGAACTGTGCGTTCTTCAAAATCACAAATCCCCAAGGAGAGTCCAATTGTGTCGGTTGCGATGCCTGACCTTCCCAACACTGGACGGGAAGAGCTTGCGCCTTCCACCATTTGCACGCCCCCTGCAAGTGCTGGAAGGAGCACCCGCAGTCCAGTTCCTGATAGTCAAATTGAAGATGTCACTGTTGAAGTACACCAGGATGAGGATATGGGTGTTGCTGGTGCTGGGGAGGAAATTGACAAGGAGGATTCTGATGGTGAGGTGGTTTGTTTAAGTCAGGCACCCGGGGAGACACCTGTTGTCCATGGGAGGAATATGGCCCTTGACATGCCTGGTCAAAATACAAAAAAAATCAGCTCTTCGGTGTGGAATTATTTCAACACAAATGCGGACAACAGGTGTCAAGCCGTGTGTTGCCTTTGTCAAGCTGTAATAAGTAGGGGTAAGGACGTTAACCACCTCGGAACATCCTCCCTTATACGTCACCTGCAGCGCATTCATCATAAGTCAGTGACAAGTTCAAAAACTTTGGGTGACAGCGGAAGCAGTCCACTGACCACTAAATCCCTTCCTCTTGTAACCAAGCTCCTGCAAACCACACCACCAACTCCCTCAGTGTCAATTTCCTCCTTACCCAGGAAAGCCAATAGTCCTGCAGGCCATGTCACTGGCAAGTCTGACGAGTCCTCTCCTGCCTGGGATTCCTCCGATGCATCCTTGAGTGTAACGCCTACTGCTGCTGGCGCTGCTGTTGTTGCTGCTGGGAGTCGATCGTCATCCCAGAGGGGAAGTCGGAAGACCACTTGTACTACTTCCAGTAAGCAATTGACTGTCCAACAGTCCTTTGCGAGGAAGATGAAATATCACAGCAGTCATCCTGCTGCAAAGCGGATAACTGAGGCCTTGGCAGCCTGGGCGGTGAGAAACGTGGTTCCGGTATCCATCGTTAATTCAGAGCCAACTAGAGACTTGATTGAGGTACTGTGTCCCCGTACCAAATACCATCTAGGTTCCATTTCTCTAGGCAGGCGATACCGAAAATGTACACAGACCTCAGAAAAAGACTCACCAGTGTCCTAAAAAATGCAGTTGTACCCAATGTCCACTTAACCACGGACATGTGGACAAGTGGAGCAGGGCAGACTCAGGACTATATGACTGTGACAGCCCACTGGGTAGATGTATTGCCTCCCGCAGCAAGAACAGCAGCGGCGGCACCAGTAGCAGCATCTCGCAAACGCCAACTCGTTCCTAGGCAGGCTACGCTTTGTATCACCGCTTTCCAGAATAGCCACACAGCTGAAAACCTCTTACGGCAACTGAGGAAGATCATCGCAGAATGGCTTACCCCAATTGGACTCTCCTGGGGATTTGTGACATCGGACAACGCCAGCAATATTGTGCGCGCATTACATCTGGGCAAATTCCATCACGTCCCATGTTTTGCACATACCTTGAATTTGGTGGTGCAGAATTATTTAAAAAACGACAGGGGCGTGCAAGAGATGCTGTCGGTGGCCCGAAGAATTGCGGGCCACTTTCGGCATTCAGGCACCGCGTACCGAAGACTGGAGCACCACCAAACATTCCTGAACCTGCCCTGCCATCATCTGAAGCAAGAGGTGGTAACGAGGTGGAATTCAACCCTCTATATGCTTCAGAGGATGGAGGAGCAGCAAAAGGCCATTCAAGCCTATACATCTGGCCACGATATAGGCAAAGGAGGTGGAATGCACCTGACTCAAGCGCAGTGGAGAATGATTTCAACGTTGTGCAAGGTTCTGCAACCCTTTGAACTTGCCACACGTGAAGTCAGTTCAGACACTGCCAGCCTGAGTCAGGTCATTCCCCTCATCAGGCTTTTGCAGAAGAAGCTGGAGACATTGAAGGAGGAGCTAAAACAGAGCGATTCCGCTAGGCATGTGGGACTTGTGGATGGAGCCCTTAATTTGCTTAACCAGGATTCACGGGTGGTCAATCTGTTGAAATCAGAGCACTACATTTTGGCCACCGTGCTCGATCCTAGATTTAAAACCTACGTTGTATCTCTCTTTCTGGCAGACACAAGTCTGCAGAGGTTCAAAGACCTGCTGGTGAGAAAATTGTCAAGTCAAGCGGAACGTGACCCGTCAACATCTCCTCCTTCACATTCTCCCACAACTGGGGGTGCGAGGAAAAGGCTAAGAATTCCTAGCCCACCCGCTGGCGGTGATGCAGGTCAGTCTGGAGCGAGTGCTGACATCTGGTCCGGACTGAAGGACCTGCCAATGATTACTGACATGTCGTCTACTGTCACTGCATATGATTCTCTCACCATGGAAAGAATGGTGGAGGATTATATGAGTGACCGCATCCAAGTAGGCACGTCAGACAGTCCGTACGTATACTGGCAGGAAAAAGAGGCAATTTGGAGGCCCTTGCACAAACTGGCTTTATTCTACCTAAGTTGCCCTCCCTCCAGTGTGTACTCCGAAAGAGTGTTTAGTGCAGCCGCTCACCTTGTCAGCAATCGGCGTACGAGGTTACTTCCAGAAAATGTGGAGAAGATGATGTTCATCAAAATGAATTATAATCAATTCCTCCGTGGAGACATTCACCAGCAGCAATTGCCTCCAGAAAGTACACGGGGACCTGAGATGGTGGATTCCAGTGGGGACGAATTAATAATCTGTGAGGAGGGGGATGTACACAGTGAAAAGGGGTGAGGAATCGGAGAATGATGATGAGGTGGACATCTTGCCTCTGTAGAGCCAGTTTGTGCAAGGAGAGATTGATTGCTTCTTTTTTGGTGGGGGCCCAAACCAACCAGTCATTTCAGTCACAGTCGTGTGGCAGACACTGTCGCTGAAATGATGGGTTCGTTAAAGTGTACATGTCCTGTTTATACAACATAAGGGTGGGTGGGAGGGCCCAAGGACAATTCCATCTTGCACCTCTTTTTTCTTTCATTTTTCTTTGCATCATGTGCTGTTTGGGGACAATTTTTTGGAAGGGCCATCCTGCCTGACACTGCAGTGCCACTCCTAGATGGGCCAGGTGTTTGTGTCGGCCACTTGTGTCGCTTAGCTTAGTCACACAGCCACCTTGGTGCGCCTCTTTTTTTCTTTGCATCATGTGCTGTTTGGGGACAATTTTTTGGAAGTGCCATGCTGTCTTGATTGACACTGCAGTGCCACTCCTAGATGGGCCAGGTGTTTGTGTCGGCCACTTGTGTCGCTTAGCTTAGTCACACAGCCACCTTGGTGCGCCTCTTTTTTTCTTTGCATCATGTGCTGTAGGGGACAATTGTTTGGAAGTGCCATCCTGTCTTGATTGACACTGCAGTGCCACTCCTAGATGGGCCAGGTGTTTGTGTCGGCCACTTGTGTCGCTTAGCTTAGTCACACAGCCACCTTGGTGCGCCTCTTTTTTTCTTTGCATCATGTGCTGTTTGGGGACAATTTTTTTGAAGTGCCATCCTGTCTTGATTGACACTGCAGTGCCACTCCTAGATGGGCCAGGTGTTTGTGTCAGCCACTTGTGTCGCTTAGCTTAGTCACACAGCCACCTTCGTGCGCCTCTTTTAATCTTTGCATCATGTGCTGTTTGGGGAGTATTTTTTGGAAGGACCATCCTGTCTTGATTGACACTGCAGTGCCACTCCTAGATGGGCCAGGTGTTTGTGTCGGCCACTTGTGTCGCTTAGCTTAGTCACACAGCGACCTTGGTGCGCCTCTTTTTTTCTTTGCATCATGTGCTGTTTGGGGAGTATTTTTTGGAGGGCCATCCTGCCTGACACTGCAGTGCCACTCCTAGATGGGCCAGGTGTTTGTGTCGGCCACTTGGGTCGCTTAGCTTAGTCACACAGCGACCTTGGTGCGCCTCTTTTTTTCTTTGCATCATGTGCTGTTTGGGGAGTATTTTTTGGAAGGGCCATCCTGCCTGACACTGCAGTGCCACTCCTAGATGGGCCAGGTGTTTGTGTCGGCCACTTGGGTCGCTTAGCTTAGCCATCCAGCGACCTCGGGGCAAATGTTAGGACTAAAAATAATATGGGCCCTCATACCGAGTTGTTCGCTCGCAAGCTGCTTTTAGCAGATTTGCTCACGCTAAGTCGCCGCCTACTGGGAGTGAATCTTAGCTTCTTAAAATTGCGAACGACGTATTCGCAATATTGCGAATAGACCTCTCTTAGCAGTTTCTGAGTAGCTCCAGACTTACTCGGCATCTGCGATCAGTTCAGTGCTTGTCGTTCCTGGTTTGACGTCACAAACACACCCAGCGTTCGCCCAGACACTCCTCCGTTTCTCCAGCCACTCCCGCGTTTTTCCCAGAAACGGTAGCGTTTTTTCACACACACCCATAAAACGGCCAGTTTCCGCCCAGAAACACCCACTTCCTGTCAATCACATTACGATCACCAGAACGATGAAAAAGCCGTGAGTAAAATTCCTAACTGCATAGCAAATTTACTTGGCGCAGTCGCAGTGCGAACATTGCGCATGCGCACTAAGCGGAAAAACGCTGCGATGCGAAGAAATTTACAGAGCGAACAACTCAGAATGACCCCCATTGTGAGGTGTGAGGTGTTCAGAATTGACTGAAAATGAGTGGAAATTATGGTTATTGAGGTTAATAATACTATGGGATCAAAATGACCCCCAAATTCTATGATTTAAGCTGTTTTTGAGGGTTTTTTGAAAAAAACACCCGAATCCAAAACACACCCGAATCCGACAAAAAAATTTCGGTAAGGTTTTGCCAAAATGCGTCCGAATCCAAAACACGGCCGCGGAACCGAACCCAAAACCAAAACACAAAACCCGAAAAATTTCTGGTGCACATCACTAATACTTATAGCAGTACGGTAGGCCACTGCTGTACCTACCTCTGTGTCGTCACTCGTCATCCATTAAGTATACTATCCATCTACATTCTATACCTGTGGTGCATTTTAGACAGTTTTGCAGTTTGCTGACAGTGTCCACCAGTTTATTATATATATATACTTATAGCAGTACGGTAGGCCACTGCTGTACCTACCTCTGTGTCGTCACTCGTCATCCATTAAGTATACTATCCATCTACATTCTATACCTGTGGTGCATTTTAGACAGTTTTGCAGTTTGCTGACAGTGTCCACCAGTTTATTGTATATATACTTATAGCAGTACGGTAGGCCACTGCTGTACCTACCTCTGTGTCATCACTCGTCATCCATTAAGTATACTATCCATCTACATTCTATACCTGTGGTGCATTTTAGACAGTTTGCAGTTTGCTGACAGTGTCCACCAGTATACTATATATATACTTATAGCAGTACGGTAGGCCACTGCTGTACCTACCTCTGTGTCGTCACTCGTCATCCATTAAGTATACTATCCATCTACATTCTATACCTGTGGTGCATTTTAGACAGTTTGCAGTTTGCTGACAGTGTCCACCAGTATACTATATATATACTTATAGCAGTACGGTAGGCCACTGCTGTACCTACCTCTGTGTCGTCACTCGTCATCCATTAAGTATACTATCCATCTACATTCTATACCTGTGGTGCATTTTAGACAGTTTTGCAGTTTGCTGACAGTGTCCACCAGTTTATTATATATATACTTATAGCAGTACGGTAGGCCACTGCTGTACCTACCTCTGTGTCGTCACTCGTCATCCATTAAGTATACTATCCATCTACATTCTATACCTGTGGTGCATTTTAGACAGTTTGCAGTTTGCTGACAGTGTCCACCAGTATACTATATATATACTTATAGCAGTACGGTAGGCCACTGCTGTACCTACCTCTGTGTCGTAACTCGTCATCCATTAAGTATACTATCCATCTGCATTCTATACCTGTGGTGCATTTTAGACAGTTTTGCAGTTTGCTGACAGTGTCCATCAGTATACTATATATATACTTATAGCAGTACGGTAGGCCACTGCTGTACCTACCTCTGTGTCGTCACTCGTCATCCATTAAGTATACTATCATCTACATTCTATACCTGTGGTGCATTTTAGTTTTGCGCAGTAAAGTAGGCCATTGCTATTGATACTGGCATATAATTCCACACATTAAAAAATGGAGAACAAAAATGTGGAGGTTAAAGGGAAAGATCAAGATCCACTTCCACCTCGTGCTGAAGCTGCTGCCACTAGTCATGGCCGAGACGATGAAATGCCATCAACGTCGTCTGCCAAGGCCGATGCCCAATGTCATAGTAGAGAGCATGTAAAATCCAAAACACAAAAGTTCAGTAAAATGACCCAAAAATCAAAATTAAAAGCGTCTGAGGAGAAGCGTAAACTTGCCAATATGCCATTTACGACACGGAGTGGCAAGGAACGGCTGAGGCCCTGGCCTATGTTCATGGCTAGTGGTTCAGCTTCAAATGAGGATGGAAGCACTCATCCTCTCGCTAGAAAAAAGAAAAGACTTAAGCTGGCAAAAGCACAGCAAAGAACTGTGCGTTCTTCAAAATCACAAATCTCCAAGGAGAGTCCAATTGTGTCGGTTGCGATGCCTGACCTTCCCAACACTGGACGGGAAGAGCTTGCGCCTTCCACCATTTGCACGCCCCCTGCAAGTGCTGGAAGGAGCACCCGCAGTCCAGTTCCTGATAGTCAAATTGAAGATGTCACTGTTGAAGTACACCAGGATGAGGATATGGGTGTTGCTGGTGCTGGGGAGGAAATTGACAAGGAGGATTCTGATGGTGAGGTGGTTTGTTTAAGTCAGGCACCCGGGGAGACACCTGTTGTCCGTGGGAGGAATATGGCCATTGACATGCCTGGTCAAAATACAAAAAAAATCAGCTCTTCGGTGTGGAATTATTTCAACACAAATGCGGACAACAGGTGTCAAGCCGTGTGTTGCCTTTGTCAAGCTGTAATAAGTAGGGGTAAGGACGTTAACCACCTCGGAACAGCCTCCCTTATACGTCACCTGCAGCGCATTCATCATAAGTCAGTGACAAGTTCAAAAACTTTGGGTGACAGCGGAAGCAGTCCACTGACCACTAAATCCCTTCCTCTTGTAACCAAGCTCCTGCAAACCACACCACCAACTCCCTCAGTGTCAATTTCCTCCTTACCCAGGAAAGCCAATAGTCCTGCAGGCCATGTCACTGGCAAGTCTGACGAGTCCTCTCCTGCCTGGGATTCCTCCGATGCATCCTTGAGTGTAACGCCTACTGCTGCTGGCGCTGCTGTTGTTGCTGCTGGGAGTCGATCGTCATCCCAGAGGGGAAGTCGGAAGACCACTTGTACTACTTCCAGTAAGCAATTGACTGTCCAACAGTCCTTTGCGAGGAAGATGAAATATCACAGCAGTCATCCTGCTGCAAAGCGGATAACTGAGGCCTTGGCAGCCTGGGCGGTGAGAAACGTGGTTCCGGTATCCATCGTTAATTCAGAGCCAACTAGAGACTTGATTGAGGTACTGTGTCCCCGGTACCAAATACCATCTAGGTTCCATTTCTCTAGGCAGGCGATACCGAAAATGTACACAGACCTCAGAAAAAGACTCACCAGTGTCCTAAAAAATGCAGTTGTACCCAATGTCCACTTAACCACGGACATGTGGACAAGTGGAGCAGGGCAGACTCAGGACTATATGACTGTGACAGCCCACTGGGTAGATGTATTGCCTCCCGCAGCAAGAACAGCAGCGGCGGCACCAGTAGCAGCATCTCGCAAACGCCAACTCGTTCCTAGGCAGGCTACGCTTTGTATCACCGCTTTCCAGAATAGCCACACAGCTGAAAACCTCTTACGGCAACTGAGGAAGATCATCGCAGAATGGCTTACCCCAATTGGACTCTCCTGGGGATTTGTGACATCGGACAACGCCAGCAATATTGTGCGCGCATTACATCTGGGCAAATTCCATCACGTCCCATGTTTTGCACATACCTTGAATTTGGTGGTGCAGAATTATTTAAAAAACGACTGGGGCGTGCAAGAGATGCTGTCGGTGGCCCAAAGAATTGCGGGCCACTTTCGGCATTCAGGCACCGCGTACCGAAGACTGGAGCACCACCAAACATTCCTGAACCTGCCCTGCCATCATCTGAAGCAAGAGGTGGTAACGAGGTGGAATTCAACCCTCTATATGCTTCAGAGGATGGAGGAGCAGCAAAAGGCCATTCAAGCCTATACATCTGGCCACGATATAGGCAAAGGAGGTGGAATGCACCTGACTCAAGCGCAGTGGAGAATGATTTCAACGTTGTGCAAGGTTCTGCAACCCTTTGAACTTGCCACACGTGAAGTCAGTTCAGACACTGCCAGCCTGAGTCAGGTCATTCCCCTCATCAGGCTTTTGCAGAAGAAGCTGGAGACATTGAAGGAGGAGCTAAAACAGAGCGATTCCGCTAGGCATGTGGGACTTGTGGATGGAGCCCCTAATTTGCTTAACCAGGATTCACGGGTGGTCAATCTGTTGAAATCAGAGCACTACATTTTGGCCACCGTGCTCGATCCTAGATTTAAAACCTACGTTGTATCTCTCTTTCTGGCAGACACAAGTCTGCAGAGGTTCAAAGACCTGCTGGTGAGAAAATTGTCAAGTCAAGCGGAACGTGACCCGTCAACATCTCCTCCTTCACATTCTCCCGCAACTGGGGGTGCGAGGAAAAGGCTAAGAATTCCTAGCCCACCCGCTGGCGGTGATGCAGGTCAGTCTGGAGCGAGTGCTGACATCTGGTCCGGACTGAAGGACCTGCCAATGATTACTGACATGTCGTCTACTGTCACTGCATATGATTCTCTCACCATGGAAAGAATGGTGGAGGATTATATGAGTGACCGCATCCAAGTAGGCACGTCAGACAGTCCGTACGTATACTGGCAGGAAAAAGAGGCAATTTGGAGGCCCTTGCACAAACTGGCTTTATTCTACCTAAGTTGCCCTCCCTCCAGTGTGTACTCCGAAAGAGTGTTTAGTGCAGCCGCTCACCTTGTCAGCAATCGGCGTACGAGGTTACTTCCAGAAAATGTGGAGAAGATGATGTTCATCAAAATGAATTATAATCAATTCTTCCGTGGAGACATTCACCAGCAGCAATTGCCTCCAGAAAGTACACGGGGACCTGAGATGGTGGATTCCAGTGGGGACGAATTAATAATCTGTGAGGAGGGGGATGTACACAGTGAAAAGGGGTGAGGAATCGGAGAATGATGATGAGGTGGACATCTTGCCTCTGTAAAGCCAGTTTGTGCAAGGAGAGACTGATTGCTTCTTTTTTGGTGGGGGCCCAAACCAACCAGTCATTTCAGTCACAGTCGTGTGGCAGACACTGTCGCTGAAATGATGGGTTCGTTAAAGTGTGCATGTCCTGTTTATACAACATAAGGGTGGGTGGGAGGGCCCAAGGACAATTCCATCTTGCACCTCTTTTTTCTTTCATTTTTCTTTGCATCATGTGCTGTTTGGGGACAATTTTTTGGAAGGGCCATCCTGCCTGACACTGCAGTGCCACTCCTAGATGGGCCAGGTGTTTGTGTCGTCCACTTGTGTCGCTTAGCTTAGTCACACAGCGACCTTGTTGCGCCTCTTTTTTTCTTTGCATCATGTGCTGTTTGGGGACAATTTTTTGGAAGTGCCATCCTGTCTTGATTGACACTGCAGTGCCACTCCTAGATGGGCCAGGTGTTTGTGTCGGCCACTTGTGTCGCTTAGCTTAGTCACACAGCCACCTTGGTGCGCCTCTTTTTTTCTTTGCATCATGTGCTGTTTGGGGACAATTTTTTGGAAGTGCCATGCTGTCTTGATTGACACTGCAGTGCCACTCCTAGATGGGCCAGGTGTTTGTGTCGGCCACTTGTGTCGCTTAGCTTAGTCACACAGCCACCTTGGTGCGCCTCTTTTTTTCTTTGCATCATGTGCTGTAGGGGACAATTGTTTGGAAGTGCCATCCTGTCTTGATTGACACTGCAGTGCCACTCCTAGATGGGCCAGGTGTTTGTGTCGGCCACTTGTGTCGCTTAGCTTAGTCACACAGCCACCTTGGTGCGCCTCTTTTTTTCTTTGCATCATGTGCTGTTTGGGGACAATTTTTTTGAAGTGCCATCCTGTCTTGATTGACACTGCAGTGCCACTCCTAGATGGGCCAGGTGTTTGTGTCGGCCACTTGTGTCGCTTAGCTTAGTCACACAGCCACCTTGGTGCGCCTCTTTTTTTCTTTGCATCATGTGATGTTTGGGGACAATTTTTTGGAAGTGCCATCCTGTCTTGATTGACACTGCAGTGCCACTCCTAGATGGGCCAGGTGTTTGTGTCAGCCACTTGTGTCGCTTAGCTTAGTCACACAGCCACCTTCGTGCGCCTCTTTTAATCTTTGCATCATGTGCTGTTTGGGGACAATTTTTTGGAAGTGCCATCCTGTCTGGATTGACACTATCAGTGCCACTCCTAGATGGGCTAGGTGTTTGTGTCGGCCACTTGTGTCGCTTAGCTTAGTCACACAGCCACCTTGGTGCGCCTCTTTTTTTCTTTGCATCATGTGCTGTTTGGGGACAATTTTTTGGAAGTGCCATCCTGTCTTGATTGACACTGCAGTGCCACTCCTAGATGGGCCAGGTGTTTGTGTCGGCCCCTTGTGTCGCTTAGCTTAGTCACACAGCCACCTTGGTGCGCCTCTTTTTTTCTTTGCATCATGTGCTGTTTGGGGACAATTTTTTGGAAGTGCCATCCTGTCTTGATTGACACTGCAGTGCCACTCCTAGATGGGCCAGGTGTTTGTGTCGGCCCCTTGTGTCGCTTAGCTTAGTCACACAGCCACCTTGGTGTGCCTCTTTTTTTCTTTGCATCATGTGCTGTTTGGGGACAATTTTTTGGAAGCGCCATCCTGTCTTGATTGACACTGCAGTGCCACTCCTAGATGGGCCAGGTGTTTGTGTCGGCCACTTGTGTCGCTTAGCTTAGTCACACAGCCACCTTGGTGCGCCTCTTTTTTTCTTTGCATCATGTGCTGTTTGGGGACTATTTTTTTGAAGGGCCATCCTGCCTGACACTGCAGTGCCACTCCTAGTTGGGCCAGGTGTTTGTGTCGGCCACTTGTGTCACTTAGCTTAGTCACACAGCCACCTTGGTGCGCCTCTTTTTTTCTTTGCATCATGTGCTGTTTGGGGACAATTTTTTGGAAGGGCCATCCTGCCTGTCACTGCAGTGCCACTCCTAGATGGGCCAGGTGTTTGTGTCGGCCACTTGTGTCGCTTAGCTTAGTCACACAGCGACCTTGGTGCGCCTCTTTTTTTCTTTGCATCATGTGCTGTTTGGGGACTATTTTTTGGAAGTGCCATCCTGTCTTGATTGACACTGCAGTGCCACTCCTAGATGGGCCAGGTGTTTGTGTCGGCCACTTGTGTCACTTAGCTTAGTCACACAGCCACCTTGGTGCGCCTCTTTTTTTCTTTGCATCATGTGCTGTAGGGGACAATTGTTTGGAAGTGCCATCCTGTCTTGATTGACACTGCAGTGCCACTCCTAGATGGGCCAGGTGTTTGTGTCGGCCACTTGTGTCGCTTAGCTTAGTCACACAGCCACCTTGGTGCGCCTCTTTTTTTCTTTGCATCATGTGCTGTTTGGGGACAATTTTTTTGAAGTGCCATCCTGTCTTGATTGACACTGCAGTGCCACTCCTAGATGGGCCAGGTGTTTGTGTCGGCCACTTGTGTCGCTTAGCTTAGCCATCCAGCGACCTCGGTGCAAATTTTAGGACTAAAAATAATATTGTGAGGTGTTCAGAATAGACTGGAAATGAGTGGAAATTATGGTTATTGAGGTTAATAATACTATGGTATCAAAATGACCCCCAAATTCTATGATTTAAGCTGTTTTTTAGGGTTTTTTTAAAAAAAAACACCCAAATCCAAAACACACCCGAATCCGACAAAAAAATTTCGGTGAGGTTTTGCCAAAACGCGTCCGAATCCAAAACACAGCCGCGGAACCGAACCCAAAACCAATACACAAAACGCGAATAATTTCCGGTGCACATCACTAGTAAATTCCCAAGATCACACTTAGAAAAAAATGCCAACTCGAATGAAATCGGGACCTTAGTAAATATACCCCAGTGAGTCCAGTCTGGCCAGAGGGGGAGAGGTGCAACAATCCCCCACTTCTCCCATCTTCTCTCACACTCTCTCTCTCCCGACCCCAGATTCCTGTTCAGGCTGCTCCTGTCACCGGCGATCCCCGCAGTTCTAAGCCCAGGTCCTTGTAAGTAAATACCAATATAATTGTCATTCACTGTCTGTTCCCATCACCCTTTACTTCTCTTTTTTACACTCTCACCCGCTGCTACTGCTGTTACCCTTTCCCTGGCATCACCCTCTCCCTGTCACCCACTACAGCCACCCTTTCCCCGGCGTCACCTACTGCTGTCACCCTCTCCCTGGCGTCACCCACTCCCTGGCATCACCCACTGCTGCCACCCTCTCCATGGCATCACCCACTGCTGTCACCCTCTCCATGGCATCACCCTCCCCGTCACCTTCTCCCTGGCATCACCAACTGCTGTCACCCACTCCCTAGTGATCCTCTCCCTGGCGTCATGCTCTTCCTGTCACCCTCTCCCTGGCATCACCCACTCCCTAGGGAGGGGCCTTAGACTGCACACCTATAGCTGCCAGTAATGTGAGGTGCTACCTACTGAGACTTGTAGTTCTACAGAAGAAAAGGGGGGATGTTGTAGGTGCACTGTCTCTAGCATTACTGATATCATACAGCTTAGCATATAATAAATAGTGGAGTTTAGTTATGAATTGATCAATGCATGAAGCTGCAGCCCCGCGGCAAGGGACTCCACTCTGCTGCAGTACCTAACACTATAGGGGTTCAAACCTAGGGCACGGGACCCCCCAAAAAACCACAGCCAAGCAACCCCAGGGCATCGCAGGGAATAATTATGTGTAGTGAGAAGGATTAAGGGATAGGTGAGAAAAAAAGGGTGTTATGGGGTGAATTAATATAAGTGAAAAAAATGTGTAACATGTATAATAAACAAACGGTGAAAGTGCCAAATTAAATGTAATGCTGCGATGCCCTGTTGTCGCCCAGCAACGGCAGTCCAGGAGGCCCCGTACCCCAGGAGCCACCCCATTTCTGACCTATTGTTCTGAATAATTGGACTTACCTAGAATTGTGCCATATTCACTAGTGCAGTCATGCTAGGTACCCTAGTTAAAATAAATGAGGGTCAGAATCACCCACTCCCTGTCAGCCACTGCTGTCACCCTCTCTCTGGCGTCACCCTCTCCCTGTCACCCACTGCTGGTTATTTTGTTGTCCAGGACTTCCATTAACTTAATAGAGCCGCATCCACTGTGCTATTAAGTTAATGGAAGCCCTGGACAACAAAATCGCATTCATGTCCTCCTCCCACTCCCTTCCCAGTCCCAAACACTAATTTTTTTTTTTTCTTTCAAAATTTACAATATATCACAAGTATGATGAGCAGGCAGGCAGCGGGCATTGGCGGCATCAGACTTAGTTGCAAATTAGTGGCGGAGGGCTGGGTCAGTTGATGGTGGGCGAGTTTGTAAGCCATTGGCGGTGGCATCGGGCATCGGCTCAGGGGCAGTAGCGGGCATTGGCTTGGCGGAAGGGGTCATCGGCAGGATTCGGTGGACATTTTGGCTGTAGTGCCACACCAGCCACTGACCTCACCGCATGCCACTGCCTCACCCACCCCACTTTGAACCATCACATGCACGTACTAGCACAGGGAAGCAGCCGCATGCTCCCAACAGTTATCATCTGACATCTGCCTCCCACAGTCACCAGGGCGCAGAGGAGTTTCCAGTCAAGCGTTGAAGTGGAAGTTATCCGTCGCTCTGGTGCTGCAGCTGCACAATAAGCAGCCTTTGCCGTACTCAGCGGACAGAGTTGCTGGGCAGCCAGTGCCTCCGTGTGAGTTGCCGACAGTAGCAATAGACCACAACAAGGAGAAGAGCTGCAAAGTGTGGACGAAGAAGATGACTGTATCTACCACAGCCAGCCAGGAGTCTGATGATGGTGAGAGGTAGTGAGCGTGTGTGAAATAGTGGCAGTGCCCCATGCTGTGTGTATGACAGTGTGCTTATCTCCCTACCCTTAGTGGTATATGCGGATGGACTGTAGGACTAGGCTGTAACCTCCCCACAGCACCCATGTACCCTGGGTCATTACTCAGGGAGGGGGGCGGCGGGGGCTTAGGGCTTGGTGGGGATAGGGCAGGGCTTCGTACCATGGGCGGGGCCATGGCCACTGCCCAACCATAGCCAGTGGGTTGCTAGCATTGGGGAGAGGGGTTTAGGAGTTGGGGGTTCTGGCATTGAGGAGAGGGTGCACTTATTTAGAGGGTGCCACTAGGTTAGCAAACCGGAAACCCTGATAATAAATATATATATATATATATATATATTTTTTTTTTTTTGGGGGGGGGGGGCGCCAAATTACTGCCCCGCCTCGGGTAACAGATATTCTAGTTTCAGCCCTGCATTAATGCTCTGTAGGTGCCGTGCCACGCTTCCACGCTGAAAGTCTCTGACTGTTATATCTTCAACTGATGGTATGTCCAGTGACACATTCGTGCTCTGCATATCAGCTTCCAACTTTTCTTGAATTTGCACTGTTTCTTTGAAGATAACTTCTCTAGACTTGACTAGCTGTGGCATGCCTGCATTTTTGCCTCCACTCCCTGTACCTTCCTGTCAATCACTCTGTGTTTAAAATCTCACTGTGAGCGTCATCGCAAAGGTACCTTGGTGCATGTACAGTGCGATCGCGGCACATGTACAGTTTATCGATAGTCGCTCAGTTGTGTGAACATCGGCATTCAACATTCAAACATAAATTAGGCCTCTGGGCAATACTTCTAAAAAACCTTGACATGCATTACACTGGGTTTTCTCTTTGACCACGTTTCAACAGTTGTTATATCCTTTACGGCAACTGTAGGAGAACATTTTTGGAAATAAACTGCTGTGGACATGGCTTCCACCTAAAACTGCTTGTCTAGGCCTACATCCTTTAGCCTACATCTTGCTCTTTCTACTAGTGTACAGTTTGCTCGTTCACTTACACTATTCTGCTCAGGGGTATAAGCAATGGTCAAATGGTGCTCTGTTCCATATTTTGTTAAGAACTCTTCCACCTCCCTGTAACTTGTTTTATTCTCTGCAAGACTCTCAGATTTCTCTCTGATGAAGTACATATCAAAAGGTCACAAATTATCTGTGTCCACTTACAGACTTCCATTGGACCACACAAACTTAAATGTGATATCTTGTGTGGAGTTGTAGCTCTGCTTGTTGACTTGGGAGATGTGCTGACGACTTTGTTTGTCCACAATATAGCTCCCACATATGGGTTTCTCTGGGTTAGGCACCGACATCCTTCCATAGCTTCTGAACAATGTCCCAAATCTTCTATGCCAGAGTTCTGGTGACTGTGTCTCAGTTCTCATCACTGCGTAATAGGACTGTGTATCAAGGACGTACAATTTCTGACACCTTGTGCCTGTAGCTATGATGGTCCCTTTTCTGTTTTACATAACACAATTCCTTTTAGTGAAGTGAACTCTGTGGCCATTCTGTTCTAGGATCAATAAAGGGGGGTACACACGGAGAGATCCGTGCTTAAAATCTAAGCAATCTTGCTTAGATTTTAAGCACGGATCTGCCGTGTGTATGCCCTCCAGCGATAGCGATGCGCGGCCCCGCGCATCGCTATCGCCGATGCTAGATTGAGCCTGCATGCAGGCTCAATCTAGCGGGTCGCTCACTTCACCGTTGTGTGAAGTGAGCGCCCCCCCGTCGGCTTTCCCCCTCGCTCAGCACATCGCGCTGTGCTGAGCGGGGTGAGAGATGTGTGCTGAGCGGTCTGTGTTAAGATCGCTCAGCACACATCTCTCCCGTGAGTACCCCCCTTAAGACCCGTTCCTGTCTCTGGTACGTAAAGCACAACATGGAACTCTGTGACTTTTGTTCTTATTACAATTTTTAAGCAAGCTTTAATTGTTCCAACTTTAGTGGCTGTAATTACTTGATTGACAATCCATTTGATTTTGATAGGCTGATATTTGTTTGAAATGCCTAGTTACAGCCGAGTTATAACAGGAATATTTTCTGCTGCTAGCTGTGACAATCAGGGCTGACTCATCTCTTTCATTGCATTTCTTACTTTGAACAGGTTTCACATTCTTTTCCTTGTACTTAAATGCTTTGTGACCTATCTTGTCACAATTGTAGCACTTGCATTTTCTGAAGATTTCACTTTTTGTATGTAATGCAGTAGTCTCTGCACTTGATCACAGGGCACATGTTCTTGAAACGGTATCCGTTCACATGGTCGACCATGTTATGGTCGACAGTCATTAGGTCGACCACTATTGGTCGACATTGACATGGTAGACATGGACACATGGTCGACACATGAAAATGGTCGACACATGAAAGGTCGACACACAAAAAGGTCGACATGAGTTTTTTAACTTTTTTTTCTTTTGGGGAACTTTTCCATACTTTACGATCCACATGGACTACGATTGGAACGGTAAAGTGTGCCGAGCGAAGCGGTAGCGGAGCGAAGGCACCATGCCCGAAGCATGGCGAGCGAAGCGAGCCATGCGAGGGGATGCGGTGCACTAATTGGGGTTACCAGTCACTTTACGCAAAAAACGACACCAAAAAAAAGTAAAAAAACTCATGTCGACCTTTTCATATGTCGACCTTTCATGTGTTGACCATTTTCATGTGTCGACCATGTGTCCATGTCGGCCATGTCAATGTCGACCAATAGTGGTCAACCTAATGACTATCGACCATAACATGGTCGACCATTCATACCGGAACCCTTGAAACTGTAGTAACTTTCTTGGACTGTGTCTGTGGTTAACTTTGCTGTATGTAAGACTCCAATGTCAAGGTCTGTAACACTGCTGTAGATGTTCTCAGACGTTAGTTGCTGAGAAACTGACATGAATTTGTTTATGTAATCCCTCATACTGCTGCATTCACTCAGTTTTCTGTTATACAATACAAAGCTTAAATGTATACTTCTCATGAGACCTCACTCTTGATACACTACCTGCAGTACTGTTCACATGTCTTTAGCTGACATCTTCCCATGTATAATAGAGGAGAGATGTTGCTTCACACTCAAACCGTAGTACTAATTGCCCTCTCTACATCATTTGGGCTTGGATCTGCACCAGGATCTAATGTATCCTTCCACAATCAGTCAAGCCTCAATTGCATTTCCAGATTATATAATTCTCATCACCTTTTAGCTTGAAAAACTCCATTATATGTGTAGCTCCTGTATTCATGCTAATTGCAGATATAACTATGCAGCCTAAGTACACTAAACATGATCTGATTGCAAAGGGATGGAAAGGTCTGCGCACTGAGTTATGATGCAAATGTGAATGGGGTGTGCTGCAATTATAGGGAATGTCCACTCCCCTTTTGAAATAATTGGGATAAGGTTGGTTTATTAACCTAAGTGTGCTATCGCCCCTTGGTGTCCAATGCTTATAGTCTGGCTAGTTAAATCCTTTTTTGTGTAATCAGTGGTCGAAGTGGGGCGGTATACAGCGGTATGGTATACCGCCACTTCTTCCACTAACCCGGAAATGAAAGTGCAGCAGGAGGCGTGGGAAGTGGCCATCCTGCTGCACATTGTGCTCCCATCCCTGCTCAGCGCTGTACTAGCTCACTGCCGCCCAGCTGCCAGCTGCCTGCCGCCGCCAGCCGCCCACCGCCACCAGCCGCCAGCTGCCCGCCGCCCACCGCCGCTAGCCGCAGTGGCTGGCCAGCTCCTGCCACACATCGCAGCTGGCCAGCTCCCCTGACAGCGCCGATGCTCAGCTTGACACGCCTGGCTGCTCGGCTCCCGCATTACACCCCACAGCTGCTCGGCTCCCGCTCCCAGCGCAGCTGCCCAGCTCAGTCTTCCGGACCACGGATGGCCAGCTCCCATCACACAGTCACACAGCGCAGCTACCCGGCTCTGGCTCCCCATGCTGACACCACAGCTGCCCGTCAACTGGTGAGAAGATGGAACTGAAGGATGAGAGTGTCAGTGTGGGGACAGTGTGTGTGTGTGTGTGTGTGTGTGTGTGTGTGTGTGTGTGTGTGTGTGTGTGTGTGTGACTGTGAGTATGTAGATATGTGGCTATGTATGTGTAGCTATGTGTATATAAGTGGTATAATGTGTGTGTGTGGCTGTGTGTAAATGTGGCTGGGTGTGTATTTTTATATATGTAAGTGTGTGTATTCGTGTATATGTGGCTTTGTGTGTATACCTGAACTGGGCCGAGTGGGGGGGCAATATGATCTTTTTCGCCTCCGGGTGTCTGGTATTAACTTACACCCCTCGCCAGCCACCCACCGCTCACCGCTGCCAGCCACCTGCCGCTCTCCGCCACCAGCTGCCCGCCGCTCACCCGCAACAAATGGTGGTCAGAGGGACGTCACTGCACCAAAGGCCTCCTTATCACCGCAGCTGCCCATGGGTGCCTCCGCCGACCACAGTCAGGTAATGTTCCCCTGCTGTCACCCTCTCTCCCTGTTGTTACTGTCCCTGTCCCTACTGTCACTCTCTCTCCCTGCTGTCACTGTCGTCACTCTCTCTCCCTGCTGTCACTGTCGTCACTCTCTCTCTCCCTGCTGTCACTGTCGTCACTCTCTCTCTCCCTGTCTTTACTCTATCTCCCTGTCGTTACTCTCTCTCCCTGTCGTCACTCTATCTATCTCCCTGTCCCTGCTGTCACAATTTTAGCTTATTCAGTGTGCTATAATGTGAATTTCTGCTCATTCAGTGTGCTGTTATGTGAATTTCGGCTCATTCAGTGTGCTATAATGTGAATTTCGGCTCATTCAGTGTGCTGTAATGTGAATTTCGGCTCATTCAGTGTACTGTAATGTGAATTTCAGCTCATTCAGTGTACTATAATGTTCAGGCAGCGTTCAGGCCCTGGGTGCCGTGCCTGCTGCTTTGGTTGGTCTTGTTTCAGACTTCCCCGGGAGCTCGCGTCCTGCACTTGGCTCGTCATTGCCTGGGGCAGGAATGTGCCGCCTCGGGCTCTGCAGAACCTTTTGACAGGCACACACCCTCACTTTCAGAGACTCTCCTTTGGGAGCCACCTGTCTGTCCTTTCCGCTTGCAATGTTCCTTGCTGTGCTGGTTCCGTTTTTTGTACACCCGGCGCCGAGGCTTCTTAGGAGTATCAGTGTCCTTTATATCCGTTCTTCTGGGTGACTTTGTGTCTGTATCACCAACATGCTTCGGCTTGCTGGCCTTCCTCTGGGAGTCTGTGTGATTCACTGTTCTCTGGTATAAGTGAGGTTAAGTAGCCATCTTGTGGGTGGGAGCATTTACTGTTGGTAGTTCATACTTAGATTGTGATTGATTTTTCTAGATGTCAATCAATAGTTCTTCTGTGGATTGGTTATTCATACTTGGATTGTGATTGTCTTTTTCTAGATTTCACTCATTGGTTCTTCTGTGGATTGGTTGTTCAGTTACTGTTTAGTGTTGCAGATTTCTTGATAAAAGTAACATTTCTTGATACAAGTAAATAACTTAAATTGTCTGCTACTAGATCTTGCATTTTATACATAAATTCCCATTGTTCATGCAGTCTGTTTTGAACATTACATGTGAATATGTAGCAGCAGACTAAATTATGTTTTTTCAATAAGTGTGACTTGAATAAAATAGTCTAATTTTGTGCCTATTTTCTGTATAAATGTAATGCTCCTAGCAAAAAGTTGTTACCTAGTTGTTATGAATATATTTACTTGGATACTAGTAGACTTATAGAGAGTGTTTGAACCCAGGATGTAAAGGTATTATCTTCATTTACAAATTATGGATCGTAATTCATTGCCCTAGTTGAGGCCTTTGGGTGTTAGGGTCCCCATATTAATTATCTTATACGCATTCCTCCCTGTTGATGGTGTGTATGTAATCCCCCCTCTCCAGTTTTTCTTATCCTCCTTCAGCCCTGTGAACTTGAGTAGTGTGGAATTTGATTCATGATATTCTTTGTAATGTAAGGAAAGTGGATGTTTTTCCAAACCTTTTTTTATATTCCATATGTGTTTGTTTATTCTCCTTTTTACTGGTTGTATAGTCCTTCCTATGTATTGTTGCGGGCAGGGACATTCTAACATATATATGATGCCCTTGCTGTGGCATGTTATGTTGTCCTGTATTTTACATTTTGTGGAATTTGAAACAGACATTACTGCTAGGGTAGGTGTGGTGCTTCTAGCTTTTGTTGTTTTGCAGCCCATGCAGGTCCCACAGTGGTAGAAGCCCCCCTTTTCATGTGTTCCATCTATAGTAGTTTGTATTGTATTTGTTTTTTGGTGGTATGTGGCTGTGTATTAACTTCTTCTTAATATCTGGTGCTTTCCGGAATACTATTTTTGGTTTTGTAGGTATGATATCTGCCAGTGTGTCATCTTGAAGTAGAATCGGACAGTGTTTGTTTATGATCTTTTTAATCTGATTTGCTTGTTTTGTACATTGTGTTATGAAAAGGCTCTCTTCTTTGTCTGTTCTCTTTTTGTATTGTAGGAAGGGAGGCCTATCACTTCACTTAACCGTGGTATATGCTGTCTATACCTTTTCTGAATCGTACTGTTTCTCTCTAAATTTTAAACATTGTTCTTCTCCTTGTGTCTCATAATCGCTAACTCAGGAGCAGTTCCTCCTGAGTCTTTTAAATTGGCCTACTGGGATACTGTTCAACCAGTTTGGTTGGTGGCAGCTGGAGGCTAATATGAAGCTATTGACATCCACTGGTTTATTGAACGTGTTGGTATGTATTTCGTTATCTGTGATGAATATGTTTATATCTAAAAATTCTACCTTTGTTTTACTGTATACAGTGGTGAATTCTAAGCTTTGGTTGTTGTTATTGAAATGTGTGATGAATCTAGTAAGTGAGTCATGATCACCCTGCCAGATGAAGAAAATGTCATCTATATATCTTGTCCAGAGGACAAGGTTTGCGTCAAGTTCCCAGTCAGACCAGATGGTATCGTCTTCCCACCTGCTCATGAACAGGTTTACGTAACTTGGCGCAAACCTCGTCCCAATAGCGGTCCCATGGACTTGAAGGTAGTATTGGTCATTGAATCATGTATAATTGTGTGTGAGTATATACTCAGTACCCTTGATGATGAACTCTTTCTGTTCTTTGGTCATGCTCTTATCTTGTTCCAGATAATATCATGTACTCGCTATACTGCGTGAATAGTCAATGATTGAGTATAGTGATTTAACATCATTGGTGACCAGCCAGTAGTCTTCTTTCCATGTTATCAGTTGCAGTCTTTTTAAGATATCAGTAGTGTCTCTGAGGTATGCTTTTTGTTGTTGGACATATGGTTGTAGGTAAGTATCAATGTATTGTGATAGGTTTGAACTAATTGAATCTATACCCAAAATGATTGATCTACCTGGTGGTCTGCTCAGATCATTGTGTATCTTTGGCAGGTAGTAAAATACTGGTATAACTGGATGTTTGATGTGTGGTGAGTATCCTGAGTTTAAACCTTCCTGTAGTAAAGTTTGTAGTCATTTTTTTAAATTGTTTGTTGGATCCCCTTGTAGTTTCTGGTAGGTTGTTGTGTCATCTAGTATTCTGTTTGCTTCCTTCAGATAATCTTCTTTATCTAGGACCACTATTCCCCCACCTTTGTCTGCTGGTTTTATGATATTTGTGTTTTCTCTCAAATCCTTAAGTGCTCTTTGTTCAGTGTTTGTCATGTTCCGATTCTCTGATCCTTTCCATTTATTCTCTAATTTCATTACATCTTTCTCTACCATGCTGGTGAATGTGGCTATATGATTGCCCAAAATGTAACTGGGGTAAAATTCTGACTTTGGTTTGAGGTTCATATGTAGGTATGGATCTTCCTCTGGCGGTTTGTGTCATGGTAATGGAGTCTTTTGGAAGAATTTCTTAAGTGTTAATTTTCGTGTAAATTTCTGTATATCCATGTATGTTTTAAACTTGATCATAGCAACTCTATGTGCAAATTTAAGTCCCTATTCAAGTGCACTGATATGATTGTCGTCAAGCGTGACACTGCTCAAGTTAAATATTCCTTGTCCTTTCTTTTCTGTATTCCTAGATGTTAATCTTTTGCTTTTTTGTCATCGTCCCTGGCATCCTCTTCGTGTTCTATTAGTTTCTTCTTGGTTTGTTTGGTGTTCTGACAGACCCCTGGTGTTTATTGTGGTCTGTCCTTAGCTCTAAAAAAGAACCTGCACATGATGGTTGTGTGATTTTCTTTGCAGGATTCTCTCGCTCTTATTATTCTGGTTTGCTCGTACTTTGTTTTTTTCTAATGGTGTGTTGTGTGGGTTCTTGTGTAATGATTTCTGCTAATCTAATGTCGAACCAGTCTTGTTCTAATGAGTGTCTAGCCAAGTTCTGATTGAATTCTTTTTCTATATCGTGTATGGAAAAGGAGGTGTCATACTCTGTACTTATAGTTGAGTTGCTGGGTGTTGTAAGTGTTCTGGATTGTGTGTTAGCTTGTCCTCTGTCTTTATTCTGTGAATGTAATTTGATCATGTACTGTTGGTAAGTCAATCTGAGCTTTTTGTAAGTGGAGGTTCTGGGTAGATCAATAGTTCTGGGTTTGTCTATTGTATCTTGTTTCCTCCCGCCGAAGGTGGAGCTGTGTTTCGGTGTGTTTCTATGTGTTGGTTTAGGTTTCTTACACAGACCAAATGTGTCTCTCAGTATTTTGTTTTTCTTCGTGGTGTTTTTTTTTTGTGGTGATGACCACGAAGAAAAACAAAATACAATCCAGACAATCCACACAGTCCAGAACACTTACAACACCTAGCAACTCAACTATAAGTACAGAGGTGGTCATTCCGAGTTGTTCGCTCTGTATTTTTCTTTGCATCGCAGCGATTTTCCGCTAATTGCGCATGCGCAATGTTCGCACTGCGACTGCGCCAAGTAAATTTGCTATGCAGTTAGGTATTTTACTCACGGCATTACGAGGTTTTTTCTTCGTTCTGGTGATCGTAATGTGATTGACAAGAAGTGGGTGTTTCTGGGCGGAAACTGTCCGTTTTATGGGTGTGTGTGAAAAAACGCTGCCGTTTCTGGGGAAAACGCGGGAGTGTCTGAAGAAATGGGGGAGTGTCTGGGTGAACGCTGGGAGTGTTTGTGACGTCAAACCAGGAACGAAACTGACTGAACTGATCGCAGTTGCCGAGTAAGTCTGGAGCTACTCAGAAACTGCTAAGAAGTGTCTATTCGCAATTCTGCTAATCTTTCATTCGCAATTTTACTATGCTAAGATTCACTCCCAGTAGGCGGCGGCTTAGCGTGTGCAAAGCTGCTAAAAGCAGCTTGCGAGCGAACAACTCGGAATGACCAGCAGAGTACGACACCTCCTTTTCCATACACGATATAGAAGAATGCAGAAATAGGATGTACCCAAATGTATTCGGGCGCTATAGGAATGAGGTGCTTTACTAAGCTGCAGCTGGGTTTAGAGTGAAGTCACTCCCACTGTAACAAAGATACAACAAAGGGAAGGCACCGCTCAGATAGGAAAGAACAATGATACTTTTGCCAAATTAATCAATTTAAAAAAAAATATGTAATAAACACTAATATATTATGCATAAAACAACATACAACATGAATTCATGTAATTTAAAAAGGGAATAGTTTACCCTGGATACTATGTAGGCCGTACCACAAGGAAACTTCGAATTAGGTTCTTTGAACACCGTAGGAACATTCTGAAGAGATTGGCCTCACATAGTGTTTCACAGCACTTTAGTGATTTTCACAGTGGTGACCCTAAGAGCCTTAAATTGATAGGGATAGAACATATTCCACCCACAAACAGAGGGGGTGACCGTTTCGAAAAAGTTATGCCAACAGGAAGTATACTGGATGTTTAGGATGGGATCAATCTATCCAGTAGGTCTCAACGAAGCAGTAGAATTGAACATGATCATCTGATTATTAAAATTATACATGATCATGCTTCAATCGCCCCATCCGAATAAACTATTGATGTGCACCAGACATTTTTCGGGTTTTGTGTTTTGGTTTTGGATTCGGACGCGTTTTGGCAAAACCTCCCTGAAAATTTTTTGTCGGATTTGGGTGTGTTTTGGATTCGGGTGTTTTTTTTCAAAAACCCCTCAAAACAGCTTAAATCATAGAATTTGGGGGTAATTTTGATCCCATAGTATTATTAACCTGAATAACCATAATTTCCACTCATTTCCAGTCTATTCTGAACACCTCACAATATTATTTTTAGTCCTAAAATTTGCACCGAAGTCGCTGGATGACTAAGCTAAGCGACCCAAGTGGCCGGCACAAACACCTGGCCCATCTAGGAGTGGCACTGCAGTGTCAGACAGGATGGCACTTAAAAAAATTGGCCCCAAACATCACATGATGCAAAGATAAATAAATAAAAGAGGTGCAAGATGGAATTGTCCTTGGGCCCTCCTACCCACCCTTATGTTGTATAAACAGGACATGCACACTTTAACAAACCCATCAATTCACTAACAGGGTCTGCCACACGACTGTGGCTGAAATGACGGGTTGGTTTGGGCCCCCACCAAAAAAGAAGCAATCAATATCTCCTTGCACAAACTGGCTCTACAGAGGCAAGATGTCGACCTCATCATCATCCTCCGTTTCCTCACCCCTTTGACTGTGTACATCCCCCTCCTCACAGAGTATTAATTCATCCCCACTGGAATCCACCATCACAGGTCCCTGTGTACTTTCTGGAGGCAATTGCTGGTAAATGTCTCCACGGAGGAATTGATTATAATTCATTTTTGATGAACATCATCTTCTCCACATTTTGTGGAAGTAACCTCGTACGCCGATCGCTGACAAGGTGACCGGCTGCACTAAACACTCTTTCGGAGTACACACTGGAGGGGGGGCAACTTAGGTAAAATAAAGCCAGTTTGTGCAAGGGCCTCCAAATTGCCTCTTTTTCCTGCCAGTATACGTACGGACTGTCTGACATGCCTGCTTGGATGCTGTCACTCATATAATCCTCCACCATTCTTTCAATGGTGACAGAATCATATGCAGTGACAGTAGACGACATGTCAGTAATCGTTGGCAGGTCCTTCAGTCCGGACCAGATGTCAGTTTTCGCTCCTGACTGCCCTGCATCACCACCAGCGGGTGGTTTTTATATATTTGATCCTTTTCCTGGCAGCTCCAGTTGCGGTAGAAAATGAAGGAGGAGCTGTTGTCGGGTCACATTCCGCTTCACTTGACAAGTGTCTCACCAGCAGGTCTTTGAAGTTGAACATCTGCACACTTGTGTCTGCCGGAAAGAGAGATACAACGTAGGCTTTAAACCTAGGATTGAGCACGGTGGACAAAATGTAGTGCTCTGATTTCAACAGATTGACCACCCGTGAATCCTGGTTAAGCGAATGAAGGGCTCCATCCACAAGTCCCACATGCCTAGCGGAATCACTCCATTTTAGCTCCTACTTCAATCTCTCCAGCTGCTTCTGCAAAAGCCTGATGAGGGTAATGACCTGACTCAGGCTGGCAGTGTCTGAACTGACTTCATGTGTGCAAGTTCAAAGGGTTGCAGAACCTTGCGCAACGTGGAAATCATTCTCCACTGTGCTTGAGTCAGGTGCATTCCCCCTCCTTTGCCTATATCATAGGCAGATGTATAGGCTTGAATGGCCTTTGCTGCTCCTACATCATCTGAACCATATAGAGACTTGAATTCCACCTCGTTACCACCTCTTGCTTCAGCTGATGGCGGGGAATGTTCAGGAGTGTTTGCTGGTGCTCAAGTCTTCGGCACGCAGTGGCTGAATGCCGAAAGTGGCCCGCAATTCTTCGGGCCACCGACAGCATCTCTTGCACGCCCCTGTCGTTTTAAAAAAATTCTGCACCACCAAATCAATTGTATGTGCAAAACATGGGACGTATTGGAATTTGCCCATATATAATGCACGCACAATATTGGTGGCGTTGTCGGATATCACAAATCCCCAGGAGAGTCCAATTGGGGTAAGCCAATCTGCGATGATGTTCCTCAGTTTCCGTAAGAGGTTTTCAGCTGTGTGCCTCTTATGGAAAGCGGTGATACAAAGCGTAGCCTGCCTAGGAACGAGTTGGCGTTTGCGAGATGCTGCTAATGGTGCCACCACTCCTGTTGTTGCTGCGGGAGGCAATACATCTACCTAGTGGGCTGCCACAGTCATAAAGTCCTTAGTCTGCCCTGCTCCACTTGTCCACATGTCCGTGGTTAAGTGGACATTGGGTACAACTGCATTTTTTAGGACACTGGTGACTCTTTTTCTGACGTCTGTGTACATTCTCGGTATTGCCTGCCTAGAGAAGTGGAACCTAGATGGTATTTGGTACCGGGGACACACTACTTCAAGAAATTTTCTAAGTCCCTGTGAATTAACGGCGGATACCGGACACACGTCTAACACCAACACAGCTGTCAAGGCCTAAGTTATCCGCTTTGTAACAGGATGACTGCTGTGATATTTCATCTTCCTCGCAAAGGACTGTTGGACAGTCAATTGCTTACTGGAAGTAGTACAAGTGGTCTTCCGACTTCCCCTCTATCCCAGATGATCGACTCCCACCAGCAACAACAGCAGTGCCAGCAGCAGTAGGCGTTGCACTCAAGGATCCATCGGAGGAATCCCAGTCAGGAGAGGACTCGTCAGACTTGCCAGTGACATGGCCTGCAGGACTATTGGCGTTCCTGTCTAAGGAGGAAATTGACACTGAGGGAGTTGGTGGTGTGGTTTGCAGGAGCTTGGGTACAAGAGGAAGAAGGGATATAGTTGTCAGTGGACTGCTTCCGCTGTCACCCAAAGTTTTTTAACTTGTCAATGACTTCTGATGAATGCGCTCCAGGTGACGTATAAGGGAGGATGTTCCTAGGTGGTTAACGTCCTTACCCCTACTTATTACAGCTTGACAAAGGCCACACACGGCTTGACACCAGTTGTCCGCATTTCTGTTGAAATAATTACACACCAAAGAGGTGATTTTTTTTGGTATTTTGACCAGGCATGTCAATGGCCATATTCATCCCACGGACAACAGGTGTCTCCCCGGGTGCCTGACTTAAACAAACCACCTCTCCATCAGAATCCTCCTTGTCAATTTCCCCCTCAGCGCCAGCAACACCCATATCCTCATCCTGGTGTACTTTAACAGTGACATCTTCAATTTGAATATCAGGAACTGGACTGTGGGTGCTCCTTCCAGCACTTGCAGGGGGCGTGCAAATGGTGGAAGGAGCCACCTCTTCCCGTCCAGTGTTGGAAAGGTCAGGCATCGCAACCAACATAATTGGACTCTCCTTGGGGATTTGTGATTTAGAAGAATGCCCAGTTCTTTGCTGTGCTTTTGCCAGCTTAACTCTTTTCATTTTTCTAGCGGGAGGATGAGTGCTTCCATCCTCATGTGAAGCTGACCCACTAGTCATGAGGAACATAGGAGAGGGCCTTAGCCGTTCCTTGCCACTCCATGTCGTAAATGACATATTGGCAAGTTTATGCTTCTCCTCAGATGCTTTTAATTTAGATTTTTGGGTCATTTTACTGAACTTTTGTTTTTTGGATTTTACATGCTCTCTACTATGACATTGGGCATCGGCCTTGGCAGACGACGTTGATGGCATTTCATCATCTCTGCCATGACTAGAGGCAGCAGCTTCAGCACTAGGTGGAAGTGGATCTTGATCTTTCCCTATTTTACCCTCCACATTTTTGTTCTCCATTTTTTAATGTGTGGAATTATATGCCAGTAATATATCTGGAATTAGATGGGAGTAATGTCTGGAATTAGATACCACTAGATAGATACCAGATACCACTGTGACTGGAATGATGATGACATATGAACAGTGACAGGACACTACCACAGCACCCTACACCAGCAAGATGCAGCACAAGACACTGGACTTTTAGTCACCACAATGCAGCACTGACACTGAGCACAGATATTAAGCACTGTTCAGGAGAATAGAAGTGGCATGGAGCTGCAAGATACAGCAATGGACTACTGTACTGTACTACTATATACTGGTGGTCACCACAATGCAGCACTGTACTACTATATACTGGTCAGAACAATGCAGCAGATATTGAGCACTGATCAGGAGAATAGAACTGAGTCTGACAGAGCTGCAAGACACAGCAATGGACTACTGTACTGTACTACTATATACTGGTGGTCACCACAATGCAGTACTGTACTACTATATACTGGTGGTCACCACAATGCAGCACAGATATTGAGCACTAATCAGGAGAATAGAAGTGACACAGAGCAGCAAGAGATAGCAATGGCCTACTGTACTGTACTACTATATACTGGAGGTCACCACAATGCAGCACTGTACTACTATATACTGGTCACAAAAATGCAGCAGATATTGAGCAATGATCAGGATACTAGAACTGAGTCTGACACGGAGCTGCAAGATACAGCAATGGATTACTGTACTGTACTACTATATACTGGTGGTCACCACAATGCAGCACTGTACTACTATATACTGGTCACAACAATGCAGCAGATATTGAGCACTGATCAGGAGAATAGAACTGAGTCTGACACGGAGCTGCAAGATACAGCAATGGACGACTGTACTGTACTACTATATACTGGTGGTCACCACAATGCAGCACTGTACTACTATATACTGGTGGTCACCACAATGCAGTACTGTACTACTATATACTGGTGGTCACCACAATGCAGCACAGATATTGAGTACTGATCAGGAGAATAGAAGTGACACGGAGCTGCAAGATACAGCAATGGCCTACTGTACTGTACTACTATATACTGGTGGTCACCACAATGCAGCACTGTACTACTATATACTGGTCACAACAATGCAGCAGATATTGAGCACTGATCAGGAGAATAGAACTGAGTCTGACATGGAGCTGCAAGATACAGCAATGGACTACTGTACTGTACTACTGTATACTGGTGATCACCACAATGCAGCACTGTACTACTATATACTGGTCACAACAATGCAGAAGATATTGAGCAATGATCAGGATACTAGAACTGAGTCTGACACGGAGCTGCAAGATACAGCAATGGATTACTGTACTGTACTACTATATACTGGTGGTCACCACAATGCAGCACTGTACTACTATATACTGGTCACAACAATGCAGCAGATATTGAGCACTGATCAGGAGAATAGAACTGAGTCTGACACGGAGCTGCAAGATACAGCAATGGACGACTGTACTGTACTACTATATATTGGTGGTCACCACAATGCAGCACTGTACTACTATATACTGGTGGTCACCACAATGCAGCACAGATATTGAGCACTGGTCAGGAGAATAGAAGTGACACGGAGCTGCAAGATACAGCAATGGCCTACTGTACTGTACTACTATATACTGGTGGTCACCACAATGCAGCACTGTACTACTATATACTGGTCACAACAATGCAGCAGATATTGAGCACTGATCAGGAGAATAGAACTGAGTCTGACATGGAGCTGCAAGATACAGCAATGGACTACTGTACTGCACTACTGTATACTGGTGATCACCACAATGCAGCACTGTACTACTATATACTGGTCACAACAATGCAGCAGATATTGAGCAATGATCAGGATACTAGAACTGAGTCTGACACGGAGCTGCAAGATACAGCAATGGACGACTGTACTGTACTGTACTACTATATACTGGTGGTCACCACAATGCAGCACTGTACTACTATATACTGGTGGTCACCACAATGCAGTACTGTACTACTTTATACTGGTGGTCACCACAATGTAGCACATATATTGAGCACTGATCAGGAGAATAGAAGTGACACGGAGCTGCAAGATACAGCAATGACCTACTGTACTGTACTACTATATACTGGTGGTCACCACAATGCAGCACTGTACTACTATATACTGGTCACAACAATGCAGCAGATATTGAGCAATGATCAGGAGAATAGAACTGAGTCTGACATGGAGCTGCAAGATACAGCAATGGACTACTGTACTGCACTACTATATACTGGTGGTCACCACAATGCAGCACTGTACTACTATATACTGCTGGTCACCAAAATGCAGCACAGATATTGAGCACTGATCAGGAGAATAGAAGTGACATGGAGCTGCAAGATACAGCAATGGCCTACTGTACTGTACTACTATATACTGGTGGTCACCACAATGCAGCACTGTACTACTATATACTGGTCATAACAATGCAGCAGATATTGAGCACTGATCAGGAGAATAGAACTGAGTCTGACATGGAGCTGCAAGATACAGCAATGGACTACTGTACTGTACTACTGTATACTGGTGATCACCACAATGCAGCACTGTACTACTATATACTGGTCACAACAATGCAGCAGATATTGAGCACTGATCTGGATACTAGAACTGAGTCTGACACGGAGCTGCAAAATACAGCAATGGCCTACTGTACTGTACTACTATATACTGGTTGTCACCACAATGCAGCACTGTACTACTATATACTGGTCACAACAATGCAGCAGATATTGAGCACTGATCTGGATACTAGAACTGAGTCTAACACAGAGCTGCAAGATACAGCAATGGCCTACTGTACTGTACTGTACTGTACTGTACTACTATATACTGGTGGTCACCACAATGCAGCACACTGAGCACAGATATTGAGCTTTTCAGGCAGGGAACGTAGCCACATCCTCTCCGCTCAATCGACAATGCACGAGTGAAAATGGCAGCAATGCGCAGCTCTTTATAAGGAATACGAATCTCGAGAGAATCCGACAGTGGGTTGATAACATTTTCCTCCGTTCGGGTTTTGCGTGTTAGGCGGGAAGAACCGAGGCTGCCTCGGACCTGTATAAACCACGTGAAGTTCGAGGGGATGTGGTACACTTTATATGGTGTCCATGTTGACTTATGTCGACATACACACAAAAAACAACAAAAAATGCATGTCTGTATTTTAACCTGTCGGCATTTTACATGTCGGGATTTTGACCTTGTCGGTATTTTAAATGTCAGTATTTTGTCCATGTCGGGATTTTGACCTTGTCGGGATTTTGACCATCGGTCAATTGGTGTCGGGATTTTGAACGTCGGGATTTTGATTGGAGGTATTTCATACCGATCCCAATAAAACAATTAGAACAGATATAGGAGACAGACCTATCCCTGTAGAGCAGGCATTCCCAACCTCGGTCCTCAAGGCACACTAACAGTCCTGGTTTTAGTGATATCCAGGCTTGAACACAGGTGACTTAATTAGTACCTCAGTTATTTTGATTTAACCATCTGTGCTGAAGCCTGAATATCACTAAAACATGCACTGTTGGTGTGCCTTGAGGACCGCGGTTGGGAATGCCTGCTGTAGAGGGACAACCAATAAAGACAAAATGATGTTTTGTGATTTTATTAGTGTTTTACTTATGAATAAAATGTATTTCATCCAATCATTGAGTTTGTTTACCCCAGTGTAGTCTGGGCAACAATTTCTGGAACCCTGTAACAGGCTGGAAAAGGATATCATGTGGTTACTTCGTGTCATGTGATGGCCAGTCACATGATCAAACAGAGGCCTTAATTTACCATGTGGGAAATCAGGAATGGCCAATACATTAAAAAGTATATGTGCGGCAAGGCATTTCTAATCCCACTAATAGGGGTTACTTGGATCCTCCTGCTGGTCATTCTCCACTGCGCCGCGCCCATCCAGGCTGGTTGCCATGGTAGCATGGCACAGCGGTGATGCCCACAGATCCTCTTACTATAGGGCGCAAATGAGCCCATGGGAGGGGCAGTTGACGTCACTATGTCCGCTCCGTGCAGCATCGCGACCGCATCCCTAACAACACAGGCTCCACCCGGTACTGTTCTAATTGGAGCATAACACATCCATCTGGAGACGGAGTGGCCGGCCCTGCCTCGTTTGTCACAATTAAGTTGACATGGCGACGTGGCTGCATAAGCCATATTCTGGCATCTTTAAGGGGATATTTATAATAGACAGATATCAGTCAATAGTTACTTGACACAGGGGCACAAGAGCGATGCTGTCATGGGAATAACCAGACTGCATCATCAATTGTAATGACAGGCATAAATAGCCAAAGAGAGGAAAGATAGATGGAGATACATTTATGTAATAAAAATTAGATGTATAATAATTGAAAATTAGTCATATAGCTCAGACCCATAAGAAAGGAAGAATATTAGGGAAACTGGAAATATAAGTCAAAAAATACTTCACACAGGTATTGAGGTAACCCAAGGTTTACATAATATGATGGGTTTATTCTAGAGATGAGCGGGTTTGGTTCATCTTACATGTCAGTATTTTGACCTTGTTGGTATTTTAAATGTCGGTATTTTGTCCGTGTCGGGATTTTGACCTTGTCGGGATTTTGACCATCGGTCAATTGGTGTCGGGATTTTGAACGTCGGGATTTTGATTGGAGGTAAACTGACTGCATCCCGTTTTATTGTGTACTGTATTTAATTAATGGAACTATGCAACCAGGTGCTAATTAAGCCACCATTTTGTCTAGGGTATATAAACCCCCAACCCAGAAAACCCACTATACCTTTGAAAAAGCTGCAAGATATATGCAGCGAAACACAGGATAACCTTTATTTGGATCCAAACCAGCCCTTGCGATTTGCCAGTCAACCAGAGGTGTTTCAGAGAGGCTTCATCCAAACACCGTGCTGCATGAGGTACCCATCAATCATACGGGACTAAATTCATTGCTTATCCCTCTAACGGTGCATGCAAAGAACACATTGGACTCTCACTGTCACGATCCGGGTATCTGGACGCCATTTCTTACCCATCAGATGCCTCCTAAGGCTGGCTCAGCGCTCCAGGACCGGATCCCATCTGTTATCCTCATGTTTACATTCCTGTATCCTCTCCTGTCACTCTGAGACGCTGTCACAGTAAATGCCATATTACACCTGGCATGGCGTCTCCCGCGGCCTCCGCCGCCGTCCCTGAGCTTCTGCATGCAGAGTGTCTGAGTGGCGATTACGTCAGCCGCGGCCTCCGCTGTGTCCGCGTGGTTGGATGTGCACCTGTCAGCTTGGCGCCTCCTGTCTCCGGTGGCCGGCGCCGCCATTACTGTTTTCATTACCACATGGATTACAAACCAAACTTCCCTCCAAGTGTCTGCATGGGCGCAGCCATCTTGGATTCTGTCAGCTGATCATTTCCACCAATCTGTTCTCAGTATTGATAATCTGCATAATTGCCTAGCCAATCCCTTCCTTGCTGCAGGTATAAATACACTGTGCCTGAGCAAGGAAGGCGTCAGTGCTTTGGTTGTCAAACCTAGTTCCTGTTTGTCTCTCTCCTGTGATTGTCTTTCAGGTTCCAGCTCCTGTCTCAAGACTTCCACCATAGAGACCCGCACCAGCATTCCACCTGCGGTGTAGCCTGACTCTCCGATCCATTGTGGATTCATCTGTTTCCAGCTACAACATTACCTGCTTCCAGCCCAGCTTCCAGCAGAGTACAGCTTCTCTTAAAGGGCCGGTGTCCTTTCTACAGTTTACCACTCTCCACCGGTATTATTATTTCTCCGCTCTCAAACTCTACATTTCATTCATATTGCATCGCTCTCAAGCCTCATTTATTATTTAACTGGTTCCAGCCAGTATCCACTCCGTGCAAACATCTGTCTGGTTCCAACCAGAACCCACAGCAGCTATTTTATTTACAGCAGTCCAGCTTTCCCTGGAACACCAGCTGATACGATCCTGGGCTTTCTTCATTGCTACAGTCAGGCCTGGTAAGGACTTTCCAACTCGCAGATAATAAGAACTGTCTCATACTACCAGAGCTCTGTGGCCCCTGCCCCTGTAGTATCCAGGAACTGTATTATTTCTCTGCTGATTTTATGTTTCTTTTACTGCTACTGTGATGCATGGAGCTTTGTCATAAATAAACATCATTGACTTTTATTCAAGTTGTCGTGGTCACGCCTTCGGGCGGTTCTTCTTCATGTTACTTACATGTCCAGGGGTCTGATACAACCTCCCAGGTTCCGGTACATCTCAGCCCCTACAACTGAGGCTGCCTCCCGTCAGCTCAGGCCCTCAGTTGTGACAGTAAGCACTGACCTAATGAATCCAGCCGGAGACCAGGATCAAGCGGCCAGGCCGATGCAAGAACTGGCAGCCCGACTAGAACATCAGGAGGCTGCACAGGGCCACATCATCCACTGTCTCCAGGATTTCTCTACTCGGCTGGATGGGATTCAGACAACTCTCCGTGGATCAGGCGCGTCTGGTGCGTCAACCACAGTGACTCCAGCTATAACCCCACCCACCTTACCCATTTCTGCTCCACGTCTTCATCTTCCAACGCCAGCAAAATTTGACGGATCTCCAAGATTCTGCAGGGGATTTCTCAACCAGTGTGAGATTCAGTTTGAGCTACAACCTGGCAATTTTCCCAGTGACCGTACAAAAATTGCCTACATTATTTCTCTTCTCAGTGGCTCAGCCCTTGATTGGGCATCACCGTTATGGGAGAGGTCCGACACCCTGCTATCTTCCTACACTGCCTTCGTGTCAACATTCAGGCGCATCTTCGACGAGCCAGGCCGGGTAACCTCAGCTTCATCCGAGATTCTCCGTTTACGCCAGGGGTCACGTACTGTAGGACAATATCTGATACAGTTCCAGATCCTGGCATCCGAACTGGCATGGAACGACGAGGCCCTGTATGCTGCATTCTGGCATGGCTTATCTGAGCGTATTAAAGATGAGTTAGCTACCAGAGACTTACCCTCTAAGTTAGATGAGCTAATCTCACTCTGCACGAAAGTTGATTTACGTTTCAGAGAGAGAGCAACTGAGCGTGGAAGATCATCTGCTCCAAAATCTTCTGCTCCTCCTCCTCGCCAACTGTCACCAACTAAAGATGAGCCCATGCAAATTGGCCGTTCCCGTTTAACTCCTGCTGAGCGCCGAAGACGTCTCTCCGAGTCTCTCTGTCTTTATTGTGCAGCTCCGTCTCACACCATTAATGCCTGTCCCAAACGTCCGGGAAACTCCAAATCCTAGCTCGCCAAGGAGAGGGCCGGCTAGGAGTAATGATCTCCTCTCCATCTCCTCAAGATTGTAATCTCCCAGTCTCGCTTCAAGTTGCTCAACGTTATCGGAACGTCATTGCCCTCCTTGATTCCGGAGCAGCAGGGAACTTTATTACCGAAGCCTATGTTAAACGGTGGTCCCTACCCACCGAGAGACTTCCTTCGTCCATTTCTTTAACTGCCGTGGATGGCAGCAAAATTTTTGATGCAGTTATTTCTTTAAGGACTCTACCAGTTCGTCTGAGAGTGGGAGTTCTTCATTCCGAACTTATTTCTTTTTTAGTGATTCCAAGAGCCACACATCCTGTGGTCCTGGGCCTTCCATGGCTCCGTCTTCACAATCCTACAATTGATTGGACGACTACGCAAATCCTGGCATGGGGTTCCTCCTGTGCTGAGACATGTTTGTTTAAAGTATTGCCTGTCTGTTCTTCCTCCCCCAGGTCGTCTGATGTTCCACCTCCTCCATATCAAGATTTCACGGATGTGTTCAGTAAAGCTTCTGCTGATATCCTTCCTCCTCATAGAGAATGGGACTGCCCGATTGATCTCGTTCCAGGGAAGGTTCCACCTCGAGGCCGAACTTATCCGTTGTCTCTGCCTGAGACGCATTCTATGGAGGAATACATTAAAGAGAACCTAGCAAAGGGGTTCATTCGACCTTCTTCTTCCCCAGCCGGCGCAGGCTTCTTTTTTGTAAAAAAGAAAGATGGTGGTCTGCGGCCGTGCATCGACTACAGAGGTTTGAACGACATTACCATCAAGAACCGTTATCCTTTACCCCTGATTACTGAGCTCTTTGACAGAGTTAGCGGAGCTACCATCTTTACAAAGCTGGACTTGAGAGGTGCATACAATCTCATCCGGATCCGTGAGGGTGACGAGTGGAAGACCGCCTTTAACACCCGTGACGGACATTATGAGTACCTCGTCATGCCCTTCGGATTGAGCAATGCTCCAGCTGTCTTCCAGCATTTTGTCAATGAGATCTTCAGAGACATTCTATACCGTCATGTCGTGGTCTATCTAGACGATATCCTCATTTTTGCCAACGATTTAGAGGAACATCGTTTTTGGGTTAAAGAGGTTCTGTCCCGTCTCCGTGTCAATCATCTCTATTGCAAATTAGAGAAATGCGTCTTTGAAGTCAAGTCCATTCCGTTTCTAGGGTACATTGTGTCCGGTTCCGGACTAGAGATGGATCCTGAGAAACTACAAGCAATCCAAAATTGGCCGATACCCTTAACCCTCAAAGGGGTCCAGAGGTTCTTAGGGTTCGCCAACTATTACCGAAAGTTTATACGAGACTTTTCCACCATTGTGGCGCCTATTACTGCTTTCACTAAGAAGGGTGCTAACCCGTCCAAGTGGTCTGAAGAAGCCATGCAAGCATTTCATCTTTTAAAACAAAGGTTCATCTCTGCGCCTGTTCTGAAACAGCCTGACATCGACTCTCCTTTCATCTTAGAGGTGGATGCCTCCTCCGTTGGAGTAGGAGCGGTGTTATCTCAGAGGGCTAAAGATGGCCATTTACACCCTTGCAGTTTCTTCTCCCGGAAGTTCTCCCCAGCTGAGCGCAACTATGCCATTGGCGACCAGGAGTTGCTAGCCATCAAGCTCGCTCTAGAAGAGTGGAGGTATCTGTTGGAGGGAGCTTCTCATTCAATCACCATACTTACAGACCACAAGAACCTTTTATATCTGAAAGGCGCACAATGTCTCAACCCTCGTCAGGCCAGATGGGCACTTTTCTTTTCCAGGTTCGACTTTAAACTCCAGTTCTGTCCGGGCTCTCAGAATCGCAAGGCCGATGCCCTTTCCCGCTCATGGGAGCAAGAAAATGAGTCAGAGTCTTCAGACAAGCATCCTATTATAAATCCGTTGGCATTCTCCACGGTAGGGATGGACTCTACGCCCCCATCAGGGAAAAGTTTTGTGAAACCGATGCTAAGGAAGAAGCTCATGCATTGGGCCCATGCTTCCCGTTTTGCCGGACATACAGGTATCCAAAAAAACCTGGAGTTTATCTCTAGGTCCTATTGGTGGCCAACTCTGAAAAAGGACGTCTTGGAGTTTATTGCATCTTGCCCAAAGTGTGCTCAACATAAGGTATCCCACCAGTCGCCTGCGGGGCAACTGGTTCCACTATCTGTTCCCCGTCGACCTTGGACCCATTTGTCGATGGATTTTATTACAGATTTACCCATGTGCAACAAGTTCAATACCATCTGGGTGGTAGTTGACCGGTTCACCAAGATGGCACACTTCATTCCTCTCACCGGTCTTCCGTCAGCTTCCAAGTTGGCTCAAGTATTCATACAAGAGATCTTCCGACTCCACGGTCTTCCTGAAGAAATTATCTCAGATCGAGGAGTTCAATTCACAGCCAAATTCTGGCGAAGTTTATGTCAAGTCCTCCAAGTCAAGCTAAAGTTTTCTACGGCTTACCATCCTCAGACCAATGGTCAAACCGAGAGGGTGAATCAGGACTTGGAGGCCTTCCTCCGCATCTATGTGTCCTCCTCTCAAGATGACTGGGTTCAATTACTTCCCTGGGCCGAGTTCTGTCATAACAACCAGTATCATTCTTCATCTGCTTCAACACCATTCTTCACTAACTTTGGATTCCACCCTAAAGTCCCTGAGTTCCAACCGCTTCCAGCAACTTCTGTTCCCGCAGTGGATATCACCTTGCATCAGTTTGCCAATATCTGGAAGAGCGTACGATCAGCTCTGCTCAAGGCATCGTTCAGGTACAAGAAGTTTGCGGATAAGAAGCGTCAAGCAGTTCCTGCTCTCAAGGTGGGTGATCGGGTATGGTTATCCACGAAGAATTTGAGGTTAAGAGTTCCCAGTATGAAGTTTGCACCTCGCTATATCGGTCCTTTCAAGATTGAACAAGTCATCAATCCTGTTGCTTACAGACTTCAGTTGCCTCCCTTCTTAAAAATACCCAGGACATTCCATGTTTCCCTGTTGAAACCGCTGATCTTGAATCGGTTTCATTCCTCACTTCCTCCAACTCCGAAAGTCCAAACTCAACGAGGCATTGAGTATGAAGTAGCCAAGATCCTGGACTCACGTCACCGTTACGGTCAACTACAATATCTTATTGACTGGAAGGGTTATGGCCCTGAGGAACGTTCATGGACCAATGCTTCTGATGTCCATGCTCCTGCCTTGGTCCGGAGATTCCATTCCAAGTTTCCTCAAAAGCAAAAGAAGTGTCCTGGGGCCACTCCTAAAGGGGGGGGTGCTGTCACGATCCGGGTATCTGGACGCCATTTCTTACCCATCAGATGCCTCCTAAGGCCGGCTCAGCGCTCCAGGACCGGATCCCATCTGTTATCCTGATGTTTACATTCCTGTATCCTCTCCTGTCACTCTGAGACGCTGTCACAGTAAACGCCATATTACACCTGGCATGGCGTCTCCCGCGGCCTCCGCCGCCGTCCCTGAGCTTCTGCATGCAGAGTGTCTGAGTGGCGATTACGTCAGCCGCGGCCTCCGCTGTGTCCGCGTGGTTGGATGTGCACCTGTCAGCTTGGCGCCTCCTGTCTCCGGTGGCCGGCGCCGCCATTACTGTTTTCATTACCACATGGATTACAAACCAAACTTCCCTCCAAGTGTCTGCATGGGCGCAGCCATCTTGGATTCTGTCAGCTGATCATTTCCACCAATCTGTTCTCAGTATTGATAATCTGCATAATTGCCTAGCCAATCCCTTCCTTGCTGCAGGTATAAATACACTGTGCCTGAGCAAGGAAGGCGTCAGTGCTTTGGTTGTCAAACCTAGTTCCTGTTTGTCTCTCTCCTGTGATTGTCTTTCAGGTTCCAGCTCCTGTCTCAAGACTTCCACCATAGAGACCCGCACCAGCATTCCACCTGCGGTGTAGCCTGACTCTCCGATCCATTGTGGATTCATCTGTTTCCAGCTACAACATTACCTGCTTCCAGCCCAGCTTCCAGCAGAGTACAGCTTCTCTTAAAGGGCCGGTGTCCTTTCTACAGTTTACCACTCTCCACCGGTATTATTATTTCTCCGCTCTCAAACTCTACATTTCATTCATATTGCATCGCTCTCAAGCCTCATTTATTATTTAACTGGTTCCAGCCAGCATCTGTCTGGTTCCAACCAGAACCCACAGCAGCAATTTCATTTACAGCAGTCCAGCTTTCCCTGGAACACCAGCTGATACGATCCTGGGCTTTCTTCATTGCTACAGTCAGGCCTGGTAAGGACTTTCCAACTCGCAGATAATAAGAACTGTCTCATACTACCAGAGCTCTGTGGCCCCTGCCCCTGTAGTACCCAGGAACTGTATTATTTCTCTGCTGATTTTATGTTTCTTTTACTGCTACTGTGATGCATGGAGCTTTGTCATAAATAAACATCATTGACTTTTATTCAAGTTGTCGTGGTCACGCCTTCGGGCGGTTCTTCTTCATGTTACTTACATGTCCAGGGGTCTGATACAACCTCCCAGGTTCCGGTACATCTCAGCCCCTACAACTGAGGCTGCCTCCCGTCAGCTCAGGCCCTCAGTTGTGACACTCACTTTACATAAGAGACTCTTGTTACTGGACTCTCTCGTAATGAAGGGCACTCTTTGGAACGAATTCCTTGTACCGCATCATTAATACATTTACTGACCCAGTATCCAGGGTAAACTATTCCCTTTTTAAATTACATGAATTCATGATGTATGTTGTTTTATGCATAATATATTAGTGTTTATTAAATTGTTGTTTTTTTTAAATTAATTAATTTGGCAAAAGTATCATTGTTCTTTCCTATCTGAGCGCAGTCTTCCCTTTGTTGTAATGATATAGAAGAAGAATTCAATCAGAACTTGGCTAGACACTCATTAGAACAAGGCTGGTTAGACATTGGATTGGAATTAGCAGAAATCATTACACTAGAACCCACACAACACACTAATAGAGAAAAACAAAGGGGGTAATTCAGAGTTGATCACAGCAGCAAATTTGTTAGCAGTTGGGCAAAACCATGTGCACTGCAGGTGTGACAGATATAACATTTGCAGAGAGAGTGAGATTTGGGTGGGTTATATTGTTTCGGTGCAGAGTAAATACTGGCTGCTTTATTTTTACACTGCAATTTACATTTCAGTTTGAACACACCACACCCAAATCTAACTCTCTCTGCACATTTTATATCTGCACCCCCTGCAGTGCACATGGTTTTGCCCAACTGCTAACAAATTTGCTGCTGCGATCAACTCTGAATTAGGCCCAAAGTACGAGCAAACCAGAAGAATCAGAGCGAGAGAACCCTGCAAAGAAAATCACACAACCATCATGTGCAGGTTCTTTTTTAGAGCTAAGGATAGACCATAATCAACACCAGGGGCAGGGCCGGCTCTACCATTAGGCAGCTTCAGGCAGCTGCCTAGGGGTGCTGGCCCTTGGAGGGCACCACTGAATTCATCTAGCAAATAACTGAAGGCTGTCTCTGTATGCGACCTCCTCCTTTTACACTGCATTGGCTGCTGCTGCAGGTCTAATCAGGTTCAGTCGCCACTATCAGGCTGTACCATATAGTGTCTCAGTCAGCTCTTCCTCCGTGCTGACACGTGTAACATCAAGTCATGTGAAGGCACATAGGAGACAGATGTAACTATTGCTTTTGAGGGGTGTCCCATGGCTGCTCCTTATAGCCCTGATGCACCTCCTCCAGGCCCCTGGGTGCCGGCTCTCCAGCAGCAAGCAGCACCTGACTAATATAAAGCAAAACATTAACATCTAGGAATACAGAAAAGAAAGGACAAGGAATATTTAACTTGAGCAGTGTCACGCTTGACGACAATCATATCAGTGCACTTGAATAGGGACTTACATTTGCACAGAGAGTTGCTATGAACTCGTTTGATACATACATGGATATACAGAAATTTACACGAAAATTAACACTTAAGAAATTCTTCCAAAAGACTCCATTACCACGACACAAACCGCCAGAGGAAGATCCATGCCTACATATGAACCTCAAACCAAAGTCGGAATTTTAACCGAGTTACATTTTAGGCAATCATATAGCCACATTCACCAGCATGGTAGAGAAAGATGTGATGAAACTAGAGAATAAACAGAGAGGATCAGGGAAGCAGAATATGACAAACACTGAACAAAGAGCACTTAAGGATTTGAGAGAAAACACAAACATCATAAAACCAGCAGACAAAGGGGGATGGGGAAGGGGGGGGGGGGTATAGTGATCCTAGGCAAAGAAGATTATCTGAAGGAACAAACAGAATACTAGAAGACTCAACAACCTACCTGAGACTACAAGGGGATCCAACACACAAATTTAAAAACCAACTACAAACTTTACTACAGGAAGGTTTAAACTCAGGAATACTCACCACACAAAGCACATGCTTATTATTATATGCATCAAACATCCAATTATACCAGTATTTTACTACCTGCCAAAGATACACAAAGATCCAATCTGACCACCTAGTAGAGAATCATTTCGGGTATAGATTCAATTAGTTCAAACCTATCACAATACATTGATACTTACCTACAACCATATGTCCAACAACAAAAAGCATACCTCAGAGACACTACTGATATCTTAAAAAGACTGCAACTGATCACATGGAAAGAAGACTACTTATTTATTTAATTATTTATTTATTATTTATTTATTAACGGTTTCTTATACTGTATAGCGCAGCATATTCCGTTGCGCTTTACAATTAGAATAACAGTAATAGAACAAAACTGGGCAAAAACAGACAGACAGTGGTAAGAAGACCCTGCTCACAAGCTTACAATCTATAGGGAAATAAGCTGGTCACCAGTGATGTTAAATCACTATACTCAATCATCAACCATTCACACAGTATAGCCAGTACACAATATTATCTGGAACAAGATAAGAGCATGATGAAAGAACAGAAAGAGTTCCTCATCAAGGGCATTGAGTATATACTCACACACAATTACACATGGTTCAATGACCAATACTACCTTCAAGTCACTGGGACCGCTATGGGGATGAGGTTTATGCCAAGTTACGCAAACTTGTTCATGAGCAGGGAAGATGATACCATCTGGTCTGACCGGGAACTAGATGCAAACCTCGTCCTCTGGACAAGATATATAGATGACATTTTCTTCATCTGGCAGGGTGATCATGACTCACTTACTAGATTCATCACACATCAATAACAACAACCAAAACTTAGAATTCACCACTGTATACAGTAAAACAAAGGTAGAATTTTTAGATCTAAACATGTTCATCACAGATAACGAAATACATACCAACACATTCAGCAAACCAGTGGACGTCAATAGCTTCATACTAGCCTCCAGCTGCCACCAACCAAACTGGTTGAACAGTATCCCAGTAGGCCAATTTAAAAGACTAAGGAGGAACTGCTCCAGAGTTAGCGATTATGAGACACAAGGAGAAGAACGAAGTTCAAATTTAGAGAGAAACAGTACGATTCAGAAAAGGTACAGACAGCATATACCACGGTTAAGGGAAGTGATAGGCCTCCCTTCCTACAATACAAAAAGAGAACAGAACAGAAAACAGACAAAGAAGAGATCCTTTTCATAACAATACACAAAACAAGCAAATCAGATTAAAAAGACCATAAACAAACACTGGCTGATTCTACTACAAGATGACACACTGGCAGATATCATACCTCCAAAACCAAAAATAGTATTCCGGAAAGCACCAGACATTAAGAAGAAGTTGGTACACAGCCACATACCACCAAAAAAACAAAACATAAACTACTATAGATGGAACACATAAAAAGGGGGGCTTCTACCACTATGGGACCTGCATGGGCTGCAAAACAACAAAAGCTAGAAGCACCACACCTACCCTAGCAGTAATGTCTGTTTCAAATTCCACAAAATGTAAAATACAGGACAACATAACATGCCACATCAAGGGCATCATTGTTATGCACACCAGTGCCAGCAGGAATGTACTGGTGTCTGAACGGTGAGGGATGCAAAACAAATGAACTCACAGACAGACTGGGGAATATGACTTTACATACACAGAAGGTGATAGGGTAACAAAATAAACACAAAGTGAACAGAGAAGCCCAAAGGCTAAGAAACTGGGTGTCTCCCTAGTATTAGGAATGCTCAGATGGAAAGAAGCAAGATGTAGTGATTTAATACGTAGAGAACCCGAAATGCTGTTGCTAAGGGCAACAGCCAAACCCTAAAGGGTTACCAACGGGTGTGGCAGTAAACTCCTTGGTCAGAGATGGAATAATAGACACAAGGAGAGTCTCCACAATCCTAGTCCTCACTTGCAGTGCACTGGTTCAGCTTTCTGCCACTAAACTGACACCTGAACACCTTGCACAGTGAGAAAGGATTTTGGCAGGCAAGTCTGAGAATACAGCCGCAAACTTGCTAGGTTCACAGAGTAGCAAAAGAACCACAGCAGGTTAAACGACTGACTCCAGTCTTACTGCTAGGTCTGGATTGGCAGAGTGTAATACCAAATCCCAAGGCCTATTTGCAGTAAGCAACAAACAAATACAAAGTTTACACAGTACTAGCTAGCTTTCAGGAACTGACTAACCAACAAAGATTCAGCAGCATCTGCCTAACCTGAGAAGAGGGTTTATATAGCAGGTGCTGTCCACGCCCCACTCAGACCTCACAGACTGTGAGCACAAAAACCAGCACCGGATCCCCTGCCGTGCACAGAGCCTGTAACCACTGCACAGCAAAAGACCCGAACCGGAGTATCAGCTACGCTCAGGTTACTCCGCTAGCACTTGTCTCCCGGTTGCCATGACGACGTGGCAGCACAGAGCAGGAGACCCTAACAGTACCCCCCCTCTGACGAGGGGTCAAAGAACCCCTACCACCGGGTTTATCGGGGAACTACGAGAAGAAAGAGCGTAACAGTCTGGGGGCATGAAGATCACAACTGCGCACCCACGACCGCTCCTCCGGGCCATACCCCTTCCAGTGCACCAAAAATGACAGCCGACCCCGAACCATCTTGGAGTCAAGAATCCTTTCAACAACAAACTCCCTCTGGCCACGTATCAGAAGAGGGGAAGGTCTTCCACTGGAAGAAGGATTACTAATCGCCCGTTTTAAAAGGGAACAATGAAATGTTTTATTGATACCCAAAGAACGGGGTAGATCTAACTGAAATGCCACCGGATTGATAACCCTAGTGATCTTATAAGGACCGATGAACCGGGGGCCTAACTTATGAGATGGCTGTCTCAACTTCAAATTCTTGGTAGACAACCAGACGAAGTCTCCTAATTTGAAGCTGCAGGGTCTTTTCCGCTTATCAAAAACCCTTTTGGTCACTAATGACACAGACACAAGAGCTTTCTTCACTTTCCTCCAAATACCTCTAAGGACCAAAACCACAGAGGAACCACCAGGCGTGGAGTCCAGGGGGTCAAAAGAATTGGCCTTAGGATGATGCCCATACACACAAAGGAAGGGAGAGATCCCTGTAGCAGAGTGAGCCGCTTTGTTATAGGCAAACTCCGCCATGGACAGATGAGCAACCCAGTCAGTCTGACACTTGGAGACATAACACCTGAGGAACTGCTCCAAGGACTGGTTCACCCTTTCAGTCTGCCCATTAGACTGCGGATGGTAGCCTGACGACAAGCTGACAGAAATCTGGAGATCGGAACAAAATGCCCTCCAGAATTTGGCCACAAACTGGGATCCGCGGTCAGAGACCACATCAAGTGGCAACCCGTGGAGGCGCACAACATGCAGCATAAATAATTCAGACAGGCATCTGGCCGATGGCAGCCCAACCAATGGAACGAAGTGCGCCATCTTCGAAAACCTGTCAACGACAACCCAGATGGCTGTCATCCCCGAGGATTTGGGCAAGTCCACCACAAAATCCATTGAAATGTGGGTCCATGGCTTAGATGGAATAGAGAGTGGATGTAATGGGCCAACAGGAACCCCTCTAGGAGTCTTATTTCGGGCACAGATGTCACATGCCCGAACCCACTGATCCACATCCCTAGCCACCGAGTGCCACCACACCGCCCTAGATAGCAACTCCCGAGTTCTGGCAATACCCGGGTGACCTGCCGACTTCGTGGCATGGAATTCCAGAAACACTCGCTGTCTTAACCTAGGAGGCACAAACAAAAGACCTACCGGAAGGTCTGGAGGAGCCTGCTCCTGTGCTCTAAGGACTAATGACAAGAGGTCCTGGGTAATGCCCACTTTAATACATGATGGGGACACAATGGGCAATGGCTCCTCGGTGGTCTCCTGGATTGGAGCAAAACTCAGCGAGAGTGCATCAGCCTTGATGTTTTTTGACCCAGGGCGATATGTTATCAAAAAATTAAAGCGAGCAAAAAACAAAGCCCATCGTGCCTGTCTGGCATTGAGGCGCTTCGCTGACTCTAAATATGCCAAATTCTTATGGTCGGTGAGAATTGAGACCACAAACTTAGCCCCCTCAAGCCAGTGTCTCCACTCCTCGAGTGCATCCTTAATAGCCAACAATTCCCGGTTACCCACGTCATAATTCATCTCGGCAGGCGAAAATTTACGGGAAAAGTAAGCACAGGGATGAAGGCGATTATCAGACACCCCCATCTGAGAGAGCACTGCCCCAATACCCATCTCAGAGGCATCCACCTCCACCACAAAAGGACGCTCTGGATCTGGGTGTCGCAGCACCTTGGCCGAGACAAATGCCCTTTTGAGACAGGCAAAAGCCGCTTTGGCCTCACAAGACCAGTGAGCAACATCCGCTCCTTTCTTAGTGAGTGCCACCAAGGGCGCCACTATAGACGAAAATCCAGCGATAAATCGTCTATAAAAATTCGCAAAGCCCAGAAAACGCTGAAGCGCCTTCAAACTAGTGGGCTGCACCCAATCCAGGACTGCCTGTACCTTGGAACCCTCCATTTGGAAACCTTCTGGGGAGATAATATATCCTAGAAATGCGATTTGCTGAACTTCAAATTCGCACTTCTCCAGCTTCGCCCCAAGCCGGTGGTCTCTGAGTTTATGGAGGACTAAGCGTACATGCTTCCGATGTTCCTCCAGGGAATGGGAGAAGATTAGGATGTCATCTAAGTATACAACTAAGAATCTATCCAAATATTCCCTGAGCACATCGTTCATGAAGTCCTGGAAGACTGCCGGGGCATTACAGAGCCCAAAAGGCATCACCAAATATTCATAATGCCCTGAGTGGGTATTAAAGGCAGTCTTCCATTCATCCCCCTCTCTTATTCGGATTAGATTGTACGCACCGCGTAGGTCAATCTTAGAAAAAATGGTGGCAGTACGAAGCTGGTCAAACAAGACCGAAATGAGAGGCAGTGGGTATGAGTTTTTAATCGTGATACGGTTCAAATCCCTGAAGTCGATGCAAGGTCGCAACGAACCGTCCTTTTTACCCACGAAGAAGAACCCCGACCCAACTGGAGACTGTGAAGGTCTGATAAATCCCTTAGCCAAGTTCTCCTGAATGTACTCTGCCATAGCCTGAGTCTCAGGACGTGACAGGGAGTACAACCTGCTCTTGGGAAGCTTAGCATTCGGCAACAAATCAATGGCACAGTCATAGGGGCGATGGGGAGGTAGTACCTCTGCAACTCTTTTGGAGAACACGTCCGCAAAATCTGCATAACATCCTGGCAATCCTGGCAAAGTTAGCTGCGAAAGCCTGACTGGAAGGCTCAAGCAACTCCTGAAACAATCAGTACCCCAACTAAGAATCTCCCCAGAGACCCAGTCAAATTGAGGATTGTGGGCCCTTAACCAGGGTAACCCCAACACCAATGGGGCAAAAGTACAGACAGTCACATAAAAGGACAATTTTTCAGAGTGTGTGGCTCCAATAAACAAAGAAATCTGGCTAGTGCAAGAGGTAATTTTACCCTGGGATAATGGTTCCCCGTTTAACCCACAAATCTCAATTTCCGATGCCAAGGGTACTAAGGGAACAGAGTGTTTCAGGGCGAATTGGCGGTCCATAAAAACCCCGTCGGCCCCACTGTCCACAAAGGCCTCAGTCTTGACAGTTTGACCGAGGATCTTCAAGGTCACCGAAATGATAAAAGTCTTCTTGGGAAATTCTAACTTCTGGCCTGACAGGATATTTCCCATCACCCTCAGGCCCTGAAGTTTTCCGGCTTTTCTGGGCATGATACTACCACATGACCTTTATTCCCACAGTACAAACATAACCCCTGCTGTCTCCTCCGCATCTTCTCACGTGAGGAGAGGCGGGTAGCCCCAATCTGCATAGGCTCCTCGGAAAATTCCTCAGAGTCTGAGGTTCCCTTGGGAAAGAAGGAAACCTCGGTCTCCCTTTCAAGCCTGCGCTCTCTCAGCCGTCTATCCACCCGAATGGATAACTGCATGAGCTGATCCAAGCTATCAGGCAAGGGATATTGTACCAGTTGGTCTTTTAACTGGTTAGAAAGACCTCTTCGGTACTGGTGTCTCAGGGCTGGGTCATTCCACTGGGTATCATGGGCCAACCTCCGAAACTCCGTACAATAAACCTCAACTGGCCTTCGCCCTTGCTTAAGGATCGAAATCTGAGCCTCGGCTGAGGCCGTCTTGTCAGGGTCATCATACAACATGCCCAGTGCCGTAAAAAAAAGCATCAACACTTTTAAGCGACAGACAGTCAGGCTGCAACCCATATGCCCAGACCTGTGGGTCTCCTTGTAGCAAGGAAATCACTATGCCCACCCGCTGAATCTCCGACCCAGAAGACTGAGGCCTACGCTGGAAATATAGCTTGCAGCTCTCCTTGAAACAAAAGAACTGCGAGCGATCTCCAGAAAAACGATCCGGGAGATTTACTTTCGGCTCCTTAACCCCTGAAGGTACTGCTGCTGCGGGAGCTCCGTCAGCGGCCTGCGAGGTGTGCATTTTAATGGACAAATCATTAAATTGTCGAGTCAGGACCTGCACCTGATCGACCACCTGTTGCAAAGTATTTTGAGGGGTATGCTCCATATTCCCACAAAATTTCAACAGGAGTATTAGGCTGCTGAATATGTTATGCACACCAGTGCCAGCAGGAATGTACTGGTGTCTGAACGGTGAGGGATGCAAAACAAATGAACTCACAGACAGACTGGGGAATATGACTTTACATACACAGAAGGTGATAGGGTAACAAAATAAACACAAAGTGAACAGAGAAGCCCAAAGGCTAAGAAACTGGGTGTCTCCCTAGTATTAGGAATGCTCAGATGGAAAGAAGCAAGATGTAGTGATTTAATACGTAGAGAACCAGAAATGCTGTTGCTAAGGGCAACAGCAAAACCCTAAAGGGTTACCAACGGGTGTGGCAGTAAACTCCTTGGTCAGAGATGGAATAATAGACACAAGGAGAGTCTCCACAATCCTAGTCCTCACTTGCAGTGCACTGGTTCAGCTTACTGCCACTAAACTGACACCTGAACACCTTGCACAGTGAGAAAGGATTTTGGCAGGCAAGTCTGAGAATACAGCCGCAAACTTGCTAGGTTCACAGAGTAGCAAAAGAACCCCAGCAGGTTAAACGACTGACTCCGGTCTTACTGCTAGGTCTGGATTGGCAGAGTGTAATACCAAATCCCAAGGTCTATTTGCAGTAAGCAACAAACAAATACAAAGTTTACACAGTACTAGCTAGCTTTCAGGAACTGACTAACCAACAAAGATTCAGCAGCATCTGCCTAACCTGGGAAGAGGGTTTATATAGCAGGTGCTGTCCACGCCCCACTCAGACCTCACAGACTGTGAGCACAAAAACCAGCACCGGATCCCCTGCCGTGCACAGAGCCTGTAACCACTGCACAGCAAAAGACCTGAACCGGAGTATCAGCTACGCTCAGGTTACTCCGCTAGCACTTGTCTCCCGGTTGCCATGACGACGTGGCAGCACAGAGCAGGAGACCCTAACAATCATATATATGTTAGATTGTCCCTGCCCGCAACAATACTTATGAAGGACTATACAACCACTAAAAATGAGAATAAACGAACAAAACAGAATATAAAAAAAGGTTTGGAAGAACATCCACTTTCCTTACATTACAAAGAATATCATGAATCAAATCCCACACTACTTAAGTTCACAGGGCTGAAGGAGGTTAAGAAAAACTGGAGAGGGGGGATTACATACACACCATCAAAAGGGAGGAATGCGTATGATAATCAATATGGGGACCCTAACACCCAAAGGCCTCAACCAGGGCAATGAATTACGATCCATAATTTGTAAATGAAGATACAGTAATACCTTTACATCCTGGGTTCAAACACTCTCTATAAGCCCACTAGTATCCAAGTAAATATATTCATAACAACTAGGTAACAACTTTTTGATAGGAACAAAACATCTATACAGAAAATAGGCACAAAATTAGACTATTTTATTCAATTCACACTTATTAAAAAAACATAATATAGGGGGTAATTCAGAGTTGATCGCAGCAGCAAATTTGTTAGCAGTTGGGCAAAACCATGTGCGCTGCAGGTGTGGTAGATATAACATTTGCAGAGAGAGTAAGATTTGGGTGGGTTATTTTGTTTCTCTGCAGGGTAAATACTGGCTGCTTTATTTTTACACTGCATTTTAGATTTCAGTTTGAACACACCCCACCCAAATCTAACTCTATCTGCACATGTTATATTTGCCCCCCCCCCCCCCCCCCTGCAGTGCACATGGTTTTGCCCAATTGCTAACAAATTTGCTGCTGCGATCAACTCTGAATTAGGCCCATAGTCTGCTGTTACATATTCACATGCAATGTTCAAAACAGACTGCATGAACAATGGGAATTTATGTATAAAATGTGAGATCTAGTAGCAAACGGTTTAAGTCATTTACTTGTATCAAGAAATGTTACTTTTATCAAGAAATCTGCAACACTAAACAGTAACTGAACAACCAATCCACAGAAGAACCATTAATTGACATCTAGAAAAAACAATCACAATCCAAGTATGAATAACCAATCCACAGAAAGAACCAATGATTGACGTCTACAAAAACCAATCACAATCCAAGTATGAATAACTAATAAACAGAAGAACCATTGATTGAAATCTAGAAAAAAACAATCACAATCCAAGTATGAATACCCAATCCACAGAAGAACTATTGATTGACATCTAGAAAAAACAATCACAATCTAAGTATGAACAGTAAATGCTCACACCCACAAGATGGCTACTTAACCTCACTTATGCCAGAGAACAGTGAATCACACAGACTCCCAGAGGAAGGCCAGCAAGCTGAAACGCGTTGGGGTTACAAACACAAAGTCACCCAGAAGAACAGATATTAAGGACACTGACACTCCAAAGAAGCCCCGGCGCTGGGTGTACAAAAACGGAACCAGCAAAGCAAGGGACATCACAAGTGGAAAGGACAGACGGGTGGCGCCCAAAGGAAAACAAAAGGTGAGTCTCTGCAAGTGAGGGGGGTGTCTGGCAAAAGGTTCTGCAGAGCCCGAGCCGGCACATTCCCGCCCCAGGCAACGACGAGCCAGGTGCAGGACGCAAGCTCCCGGGGAAGTCTGGAACAAGACTAACTGAGGAAGCAGGCGCCCAGAGCGTCAGCCTGGAGCCCCTGTGTTCATCCTGAACGCTGCCCGAGTCTCACCATCTGAGAAAAACGGCTGCTACGGTAGCGCTGTAGACCACACAGACTTCTAGCCACTGTAGAGGCACGGGACGCCGGTCTCTAACACAGATAGTGATCATTGGATATCTCATTCATCTCAGCATTAGATGCTGAGTGCATGGAACTTTCAAATGAACTGAATAATTTTTTCACCACAGTACTTTATATATTTGATTTATGCGATATTGATTTATGCATTAATGCACTGTATATGTATGCATACTTCATTGTAATTAATCAAGTAAAGGTTTCAGAACCAGTTCAGGTTATTGCATTTCATTGGCAGATATCAATCATTACACAAAAAAGGCTTTAACAAGCCAGACTACAGGCATTAGACACCGAGGGGCGATAGCGCAGTTAGGTTAATAAACCAACCTTATCCCAATTAGTACACTAAACAGCTTCTTTGCTGCTACTCTTTACTGGAAACACTCTGTGCTGCCTCACTCTGTTCTATGCAGCTTCTGTGTACTGGCTAGCTTCTGTGCTGACATACTGCACTGGAAACACTCTGTGCTGTCTTCACTCTGTGCTATATGGCAATCTGCACTACACATGTGCATAAGATAGCATCTGTGTGCAGCTGTGGGAATTCTAGTACTACAAACAGGAATGCTGGAAAACATTGTGGATTGCAGGTAATCATGAGTCTCTCTGGAACTAAGTAGGAGACTTCTTTTTATAACTATATCTCCGTACACAATCTCACACAGTCTCTAGATAAGATAGCTCCTGCACATGCTCAGCAAAGATCTTGGCAGCCATCTTGGGATAGGGCATGAAGCCTCCCTAGAGATCAGGAAGACTGGAGTTTGAGTACTACTTTTTCAACAACAGAACCATATCTCGCAGGTTCCAATTATTATTATTTTAGCGATTACCAGCAGTAATCACAGATGTTCTTTTAATAAACTCTGATCATTCAATTAGCTCCAAGGAGATAGTGAAGCTTCAGGAAAAAAGCTTACAATCATATTTCTAATGTATTTGTTCAGAGATCATTGCAAATGCAAATGGAGCAGAGAAAGGGGTGTAGCTTGGAGAAACAGGAAGCCTTACAAATGTCGTGAGGAGACTTATGCTGCTTTCAGATCGCAAATGCCGGATCCCACCCGGTAAGAGAAACGTGTCCTTACCGGGTGGGATCCGGCATTTGCGCTCCTTTGCTGGCTTTCCGACCCGGCAATATACCAAGTCGGTTGTCATAGCAGCGGGGGGCGCAGCAGCAGCAGGGGCGGGGGTGGAGGCGGCGCTGGGAGATGAGCTCATCTCCTGCGCCGCCTCTCCCTATGCTGTGAATGGGAGCCGTGTCGCATCGGAACGGCTCCCATTCACACTGCACCTGACCCGGTATTCAACCCGGTAATAACCCTTCTTTTTTACCGGGTTGAATTACCGGGTCAGGCGACCAGCTATTTCAGCAAAGGAGCTTTCACATCGCACACTGACCCGTTTAGACACGGCAATATGCCGTGTCGATACCGGGTTATTTGTGCGATGTGAAAGGGGTATTAGTTTTTAAGATTATATACACATTTACAGGAGTGTAATGAGATGGGGGTGTCATGACATTGAAGATAGGGATTTAGCCTGCTGGATATCCCCATATCATCCAAACTGTGTTTACCATTATTTGCATCATATTGAGTTATCCATGTACTGTGTGTTTGTATTGTATTTCATTTGTACAATTATTAGATGTCACCCCATGGGTTTGCATATACTGCTACTTTCATGGAAGCATGGCATTTGTTATGGTTCAGTATGGACGGATGGTGTCAAAGGCTGATTCGCAAGAGAATTTTGAAGTCTCTGCAGACTTTACTACTAAGTACTGTGTCCACCAAAGGCAGGAAGATATTGAATTTATTCCCTACCATTGTGCATCTTAATAATAAAAGGGTGCGTCTTTCATGCACTATTTGCCTAGGTGATTTGTTTAACCCTTCTTGAGGTACTGGGATTTCAGAAAGGCCAGGGTCATTGCATACGACTGACCTATAGTCGTACCAGTTGGCTGGCAGGGTGAAAAAAGCTAAACTGTTTCAACCAAGCACCATTGATCTGTCAGCCATGAAAAATCCTCCAGCATGCCCAACAGATGTGATAATTTGTGTTTGGCTCTAACAGCTGATAAATACCAATACTCACCATCAGACAGACAGACCAATTATCTACAGTGTATGGCAAGAATGGGTGTGGATTATTAGATCTACACTAAAAAGGTCTACAATCAGCAGGTCTACCGCTAATCGTTGACATGCATTAGGTTGATAGGGTCAAAAGGTCAACATGGTCAAAAGGTCGACATAGAATAAGTAGACAGTAGGAAAGGCTGACAGGGTCAAAACAGGCCCGGTTCTAGACCTTGTGGCGGCCGTTGCGAAAGTTTCCTTTGGCGCCCCCCCCCTCCCCAAACAGGTAAAAAAGGGTTCGTGCGCACCGTAGGCACGCGTCAAAAAATATGGGCATGGCTTCATAGGGAAGGGGCGTGGTCAGTTATGCCCCCTGTAGTTGTACCCCCTGTAGCTGTGCCCCCACTTGATTTGCTCCCCTGTAGTTTTGCCACCTGTAGCTGTCCCCTCAGTAGTGGTGCCCCTGTTGCTGTGCCCTCAGTAGTTGTGCCCCTATAGTTTTGCCCCTGTTGCTGTGCCCTCAGTAGTTGTGCCACTGTAGTTTTTCCCTCTGTTGCTGTGCCCTCAGTAGTTGTGCCCCTGTGGTTTTGCCCTTGTTGCTGTGCCCTCAGTAGTTGTGCCCCTGTGGTTTTGCCACCTGTTGCTGTGCCCTCAGTAGTTGCGCCCCTAGTAGCGGTGCTTAAAAAATAATAATAAAAAAATACTCACCAGCCCTGCTCCTGCTTCCCGACCGCAGCTGCACCTGTCTCTGCCGCTGCTCCTCAGATCTATGGGAGAGCCGCACACTGCACAGACACTAGAGGTCAATTATGACCTCTAGTGTCTGGTCCCACAATGCCGTGCGCGATGACATCAGGCGCACCACACGGCACCGGCAGTAGAAGCATCTATTGTCACGACAGCAATGGCAGCGCCCTCGGGACAGCGGCGCCCTGGGCAAAAAGCCTGCTTGCCCGTGGCAAGAGCCGCTACTGAGTAAAAAACGGTCAACAGCGTCAAAAGGTTGACATGGAAATGCTTGACACAAAAAAGGTAGACTCAATTTCTATTTTTGTTTTTGGGGTGTTTTGTCACTTTTCTGCCAAAAACAAGCCCCATTAGTGCACCGTGTCACCTCGCATGGCTTGCTTTGCTGGCCATGCTTCGGGCAAGGTCACTATTCCCAATCGTAGTCCACGTGGATGGTAAAGTATGAAAAAGTTGAATAAAATGAAAAAAAAAAACTTGTGTCTACCATATGTAAGTCGACCATTGTCATATCGAACTTTTGACCCTGTTGACCTGTTGAACTGTCTACCTTTTACATGTCAACCTTTTGACCCTGTCGACCTAATGCATGTCTACCATATTGGTATTAGACTGTAGACCTTTTTAGTGTAGATCTATAGTCTGGATTCCGGCAAGGATACTGCATGTTTTCAGCCTGTCAGATAATTGGTCTCTCTGTCTGATGGAGAGCTTTATCTAATAGTGTATGGCCACCTTAAGTCACAGTCACCCAACCTACATCATTTACTGTTGGGAAGTGCTCTGCCCCCATAAGCAATAAATTGCTCAGTACCAGGCATCTCTGCTGAAGTGGCTGTTAACAATGAAATCAATATCTTAAGAGTCCCCGAGGTCACCAGTTTTGTCTGTCATTCCTACAGAAGCAATAACTTCCTGCTAGACCAAAAGGAAACATACAGCTTTGAGATAATACACTATAGGAATTCCTAGGATACCAAAAAATGTAGAAAAAAATGTAAATAAAGGTTAAACCTATAGGACGTTATTTTGATAACAAAGCAATTCAGTATGTTTTATCATAGATCCCACATTAGCTTCATCTGGAACATGTAAAATTACACTGCTTTGTAAGAATAAGTTGATGGAATTGCTGGGTTTGCAGTCATGGCTGAGGTGACATTGAAAACACCACTGTTAGTGAAATGTGATGGTACAATAGAAAAGCTTTAAACTGAAATAAAACCATCTGTTGATAATGTAAAGTATATACAATAATTGCCTGCACTAACACATTCACTGATGGAATGTTCTCCCCCTGTGTCTTTTAAAGTCCTTCTGTTACAACAGTTGTGATGCTGCTCAATGTGGCATTTATTTAGATTTTATTTTTAGAGTAAACAATATTTCAGCAAGATACTACATTTGTTGTAAAGTGGGATTGTTTTAAAAAGGTAACATTCATGAGGCTGTAACCTAAGAATTCAATAGAAAACCGCTCCTTGTGAATATTAGGCAGCAGAATATGGATATATTGAGCCTGATAGAGAGATGGGTGCTATTTGCATCACTGTTGTGTCTTTGGGTGCAGAAGTATTACAAAAGTAGGCTAATTCTGCAGGAGGCTTCTGAGGACAAAAGACGCCCACTGCCGGCATCGCAGATCTGAGTGCTGCATCCAAAGACTCCTCATTGGATCACCATTGTTACTGCCACTCCTGGCATCAGTTATCTGAGTAAACCTAAAGGGCCCCATACACTGCAACGATCTCATGTCAGAGTTGATCGCAGGCAATCACCCCGGCAGTCTCCCGGGGGGGGCAGGATCGGCCTAGATACATCGTATTCTGCCCATTTGCATACAATGTATCTTGGCGATCCTGGGCGATCCCAAGCCATGCCCCCAGGTCGGACCAGATTGAATGTGCAGCACATTCAATCTGGAGGATCCGATCCGATGCTCACGGGAACGCGGATCGGATCGGTTCGGGAACACCTCTAAAATGCCAGATTTCAGCCGATATATCGGGCCGTATGCCAGAACTGGGCTGAAATCGGGCATTATCGCTCTAGTCTATGGGGCCCTTTTGCTAAGTAGCTAAGTCAAGTAAATCTGCAGCCACTTGCCAGTCCCAGAAAATGAGGCCAACATGCCCCTGTTTTTGGGAACGCTGACCGTCACCACCCATTTCTTACCCGCAAACGGCTGCAGCATGTCAATTGGGCTTTGGCTTAGGGGGCACTGCAACCGCCGTTGCAGACAGAAATTTGCACATCCTCAGTGCAGAACCTGCACATGCGCAGATCAAAAAATATCGGAGATGTCTGTAAACTATCAATGTGCATACATCTTGGGATGCAGTCAGGATCCCAGCAGTCAGGATTCCGACACTCAGAAGATCAACAGTGGAATCCTGATGGACATAATCCTGACAGATCTCGCCGGTAAGTACTTGGGGTAGGGTTAGGCACTAGGAAGGGGGTCAGGGTCGGGCTGCGGGGGTGGGAGAGGTTAGCCTGCGGGAGGCAATGGTTAGGGCTAAGGGCAAATTACTTACTGGGATCCTTTGGGGTTCTGTCCATCAGGATTCCACTGTTGGTCTTCCCGAAAGCCAGGGTTTCGTACCCAACCCCTCTGAATAAGGCCCATTGTTTGCAAGAATAAATTGGGACTTTGCATTTGCCTTTGGTAATATATAAAACAATAAATATCATGCTACTAAATTATTCCCCTTCAATTGGCCAGTTCCTACATTGAACTACACATAAATTCAGTCAGAATTACAACACGACTATTGCTTTGCTTTTTACAAATGCATTTAGTCTTACCTGCACACAGACTTTCTAGGCAAGTTTCCCCTCCCCCCATGCAATAACATTACTTATTGAACACCAAGGGAATTTGCTGACATTAGCTGGATGGAGAAGGCAATTGCAATAAAAGCTTTTAGGCACAGACTCTATAATTAGCAAAAGTGGATAATCTGTGCTCATTGCTACTGTCAACAAGAGTGAGATTGTGGGGCCAATTCAATTACACCTGAGACGCTGCTGGAGCTTTGAGACATGTGCTCTATGCATTTCTGTTTGTGCCACCATGACCTGCAAGCAGAAATAAGAAAGAGACACATGGCAACACCTTGTGTGTAATTGAATCAGCCCCTAGACTTGTTCTTGGTAGAAAAAAAGAACTTTGCTACGCCAATCTTCTAAACATTTTGGGGTGTAAATAATGGACAGTATAAGCTAGTAGAGCAGATACCATCCTTGTCAATAGCAAATCACTGACCACATAAACATAAACATATTTGTTTACTGGGGTCTTTTATTGCATGTACCCTATGTTGATAATTTAATTATGCAGAATTAAATTATATTGTAAATATTTTACAATAATTCTCTAAAGCATTTTTTCCATTAAGTAAACCATATGGCTTCAAGATAAATACTGTAGATCCTCTAGAGATTAATTTCTGTTGTTTACTAGATGATATGTACAGTATGAGTTATCTGTCATATTCTTTCTAGCTTATAATATGCTACCAGCCAGTGTACAGTAAGATGTCAGTGTTGGTTAAACACCATTAAGATGTGAAGAAGTTTTATGTTCACAGTCACCATCTGGCATTTCATTGTCCCACCTTCTGTGTTTCATATCATTGTGTGATTAACCTTAACTCCAGAAATGGGCTTTACACCCATGCTCAATCATTTTATTACTCATAGCCTCACACACAAAACAATATATGCTGTTAACTGGGCTGCACACCTGTGGACACTCATTAGAACATTGTGCAGAGTGTACGCAGCACTGTATATCTCCATCGAGCAGGGAAGAGAGTTATTGTACCTAAAACAACCCAGATTAGCTCTGAAAGTTAAAAAAAACAAAAACGTTTGCGGTTTTATTTCAGACCTAACAGCAACAACAAATAATTCTGTCCCCATAATGATATTATAATAACCTACTGTGAGACATTTTTAAAAAATAATTTAAGAAAAATGGTAACGTGTAGCCCCCTTAGCACATTTAGTAGGTATCACTATACATGGGAGACATAGGGGAACACATTTAAGGGGCAGGGGCAAACACAGGATTTTCTTGGGGGGGGGGGGGGGGGGGTTCCGTACATCTACACACACATAGCATGCATACATACAGCATATACACACACGTAGCATGCATACATACTGTACATACAGCGTATACACACACATAGCATGCACACATACAGCATATGCACACAGAGCATACATATACACAGCATATACACACACATAGGATACATACACACAGCATATACACACACATAGTATATGTACATACACACGTACAGCATAAACACACATAGGATACATACATACAGCATACATACACACACACAGTCTCTCTGCGGCTCTGATTACAACTACAAATCACAGGCTGCGACGATGGATCAGCGTGCAGGGCGGTTTCTAGGTACTTGGAAACCCCCCCTGCGTGCGGGTATTAGGGGGATGTACTCAAAAGATTGACAATGCCAATGTCATTAACAATTCTGACAACACCTGTGAGGGGGAGGGAGGATATGCTTGCGACAATGTTTAATTAAATCACGGGGTGGGGGGATATATACAAAAAAAAATGACAATGGTGTTTTTAGGCATGAGGTATTTTTAGGATTTACAAATATGGGGAAGATAAGACTCACTAGATAAATAACAAAAATAATATTTTTAATAAATGAAATATTTTATGAAAATATAAAAACAAGATAAATGTGTTTATATATACATATGTTACTCTCTTGATATATGTCTTGGAATAGAATGAGCAGAAGCACTACATAATGAGAACTATAATATCATAAAGAAGAAATTATTAAATGATTATAGGTAAATAAAGGGTGGAGTGAAGGAATTATATTCTTTGAAAGGGGTTTAATATATTATTGGGTTTAACGTGAGAAGCTATATAGAAATTAGAGTTGGTTTATAAAGAAGAGACAGCCATGTATATACAATTCACGGGAAGTATATGGTAACATAAAGAATAAGATGTAATATCATGTATATGCTGATATAACCGAATGGATCGTTGTAAGAAATATAGAACTACGAAGAAACTAACAAACGGCAGATGAGACAGAGGCTTGACACGCACTAAGAAGTGCGCATGCGCAAAATGGTCTTGGAACGCAAGAAGGAGCACGCACGCGCAAGAGGGCGCGGTGACGCAATCATGAGAGGGTATTTAAATAGGAGAACTGGGCTCATTAAGGACTGTGTCTGAGGAAGCCGCCGACGGTAACGCAAAAGGCGGAGAAACGCGTTACACGTTTAAAGGAGCCCATCCACAACTACCACTGTGACAGCCACGGACCCCAACGAAATTGGAACCAACAGCGCCACTTGAATCCCGGCAGAACGCAATCACGGTAACCTAATTGATGTAATAAGAAACCGGTGGGATCAAGCTGTAAGATTTGGAACCAGGGGAAAACAATGTGGATATAAGTTAAGTGTTTTAACAATCCAAAATGCATGCTTATAAATAACATCAAAAGCTGTGCACAGCAGGGACTCAGTGAACTCTGTCTATAAAAAAATAACATTTTGTAGCAAAGATTGTTACAACGTATCGGATCCAATAGGACTCTATATATAGAAAAACATTGCTTTAAATCCTAGGACTGCTCAAAAGGTTTATCAGCTATACAGCCTATCTATATATGTATATTTTTTTAAGTTTTAGTTTTAAACATGTCTTTTCAAGGTTAAGAGCCGTATCGTAATACAGGCTTTATATTAATGAATTTTTTAAAGCTGTCTATATATTAAATTCTATAAAAATAAATTATAACTTTCTGTTTATGAAATTGTCTAATGAGTATTAAACCCTTTTTATATACAGTAATATATAGAATCACATGTACATTTTTATTATTTTTTACTAACCATTTGTTAGTGGTGTAGCGCATCCCCAGCACCAATTTTTTCTATGTATAAGTCAGCATGTGTATGTCGGTGTATGTATAAGTCAGCATGTGTATGTCGTGTATGTCAGTGTGTCAGGGTGTGTATGCTGGTGTATGTATAAGTGTCAGTGTGTGTATGTCGATGTATGTATAAGTGTCAGTGTGTGTATGTCGGTGTGTGTATGCTGGTGTATGTATAAGTGTCAATGTGTGTATGTCGGTGTGTGTCTGCGGGTGTATGTATAAGTCAGCGTGTGTTTGTCGGTGTATGTATAAGTGTCGGTGTGTGTATGCTGGTGTATGTATAAGTGTCAGTGTGTGTATGTCGGTGTGTGTATGCTGGTGTATGTTTTAGTGTCAGTGTGTGTATGTCGGTGTGTGTATGCTGGTGTATGTATAAGTCAGCGTGTGTATGTCGGTGTATGTATAAGTGTCGGTGTGTGTATGCTGGTGTATGTATAAGTGTCAGCGTGTGTATGTCGATGTATGTATAAGTGTCAGTGTGTGTATGTGGGTGTGTGTATGCTGGTGTATGTATAAGTCAGCGTGTGTATGTCGGTGTATGTATAAGTGTCGGTGTGTGTATGCTGGTGTATGTATAAGTCAGCATGTGTATGTTGGTGTATGTATAAGTCAGCGTGTGTATGTCAGTGTGTCAGCGTGTGTATGTCGGTGTTTTTATAACTGCGTGTGTATATCAGTGTATGTACAAGCGTCAACATGTGAATGTCAGTGTGAAAGCATATGTATGTTGATGTAAGTATAATTGTCAGCGTACTTATAGGTGTCACAGTGTGCATGTCAATGTACGTATAGGTGTCAGCATGTGTATGTCGGTGTAAATATAGGTGTCAGCATATGTATGTGGTGCTGTGTTACATCTGTGTGTGTGTATGTGTGATATACGGTACAGTAACAGAGGTGTATTATACACACTAACAGCCCCCATAGGACACTATTGCAGATTTAAAGTGTACAGCATGTAAAACAGCACCCTATAGGTGCAGACCCTCCAACATGACCCGTCCCACTAGGTACAAAATGCTCTGTTTCTGGATTTCCCTCTTAATGTATGATTTCCATCACCTGTGTTGAACTAGCTAAATGATAAGAAAGCTGTTTCTTCACAGGTGATGGCAATAATAAATTAAGAGGGAAGGCCAGAAACAGAGCATTTTGTACCTAGTGGGGCGGGTCATGTTGGAGGGTATGTAGGTGATACATACATGACACAGACAGTACATGATACATACATGTCACACACACAGAGTACATAATACATACATGTCACACACACACACACACACACACACACACACACACACAGTACATAATACATGTCACACACACACACACACTGTACATAATACACACGTCTCTCTCTCTCTCACACACACACACACACACACACACACACACAGTACATAATACATACATGTCACACACAGAGAGCACATAATACATACATGTCACGCACACATAGAGTACATAATACATACATGTCACACACAGAGAGCACATAATACATACATGTCACGCACACATAGAGTACATAATACATACATGTGTCTCACTCATACACACACACTCACACACATACATACATACAAAGAGGGTACATAATACGTACATGTCACACACACTACATAATACATACATGTCACACAGAGATCACAAAATACATACATGTCACACACACTTCATAATACATACATGTTACACACACTGACAGTACATAATACATACAAGGCACACACATACACAATACATAATGTATATGTGGAATAAACACATATTAGACAGACCCGGGCCCAGATCTGTACTGGTAATGAGGCTCCAGTCCCGGTGGCTCCCTGTCACTACCTCGGGGTTGAGGAAGGCAGCGACCACTCCCAGATAGGCCAGCCTGAAGGCCTCCTTGTTCCCATGGCTAAGGCCGGCCGGATAGAGCGCCGACGCAGAGAGGGAGCTCGGCGCGTCCAGCAGTCTGCTTCTGCTACCAAAGGAACAGGCAGCTGTAAGAGACAGCACCACCTGTCCCATCCAGCATCGCACGGAGCATCGCACAGCAACCTGTTCGTCCTACAACAGCTCCCGCAGGGGCATCGGGGGCCACAGGAGCAACAGGACGCAGAATAAAAATCACATTTTGTTGCATACACTGCCCTGATGGCGCCCCCCACTGTCAGATCTGCATATAGCGCCCATGGCACGTGCCCTGCTCAACCTACCCTAGTTACACCTCTGTGACTGACCCTAACGCCACAGACTGGAAGATCAGCTTCCAGGGTGCGATCGCATGATGAATGTCATGGACCGGGGATTCACCTCCTGTGATGGTCTCTGGGGGCTCTCAGATGGCTAGCGCTGCGGCGGCGGAGGTCTGTGAGTGCCGCTGGTGTGCTGCAGCTGAGAGGGAGCTCGTGACTGTGCGGCCTGCTGTCACTGGAGCACTCTGCAGGGAGGTTGCCTGTGTAAGGTCCCATGCTCTGGAGCACTGTGCAGGGAGGCTGCCTGGGCAAGAGCCTCTGCTTTAGTGTATCTGCAGTATTGGGGGCCATGTTGGAGACCAATTCATAGTATGCCAATGGGATTTGGTCTCTGGTCTCTTCCAGCCAATCACAGGCTGAGCTCTCTGGTAAAAGGGGGCAGTCCGGTTTCAGACCTTGCCAGTCTGAAACCGGATCTTTAGGTTTCTGTCCCAGCACAGGTGTCTTAGCTCTGCGCTCCCACATGTCCACCTGTGTGCCTTTCAGTTTCCCTTGGATTTTCAGCTCCACAGAATTCTCACCTCAGCTGTCATTTGCTGTACAACTGTGTCTCCTGGAGTTCAATCCGTAGAGGATTTCCCAGCAGTTCTGCAGTGCTCTTCAGCCACGTCTAATAATCATCCATTCTACAAAACTCCTTCAGTGTTCTTCAGTCACGACAATTAACTATCCAACGTACAAACTCTTCAGTATTCACTAGCTATATCAGACAATCATTAATTATACGTACTCTTTCAATAACTCTGCCCATGAATACTGTGCATCATAATCTTTTGGAATTCTTCATCTTTGTTCTTTAAATATTTGCTCTTATATATCTTTTTATTAATAAAAGCATATGAGAAGAAACTACATTCGTCCTCGTTTTCTCCTCGCAGAGGCATGTACTTCTACCGCTAGCACACATCCAACGGATTCACAAATTCTACCGGCTGTGACAATGAAGGGTCACGCATGTGCACTATGGTGGTCATTCCGAGTTGTTCGCTCGCTAGCTGCTTTTAGCAGCATTGCAAACGCTAGGCCGCCGCCCTCTGGGAGTGTATTTTAGCTTAGCAGAATAGCGAACGAAAGATTATCAAAACTGTTAATAAATAATTTCTTGCAGTTTCTGAGTAGGTCCAGACCTACTCCTAGATTGCGATCACCTCAGTCCGTTTAGTTCCTGGTTTGATGTCACAAACGCCCTGCGTTCGGCCAGCCACTCCCCCGTTTCTCCAGCCACTCCTGCGTTTTTTCCAGGCACGCCTGCGTTTTTTAGCACACTCCCGGAAAACGGGCAGTTTCCGCCCAGAAACACCCACTTCCTGTCAATCACACTACGATCACTCGAGCGATGAAAAAACGTTGTTCGAGCTTGTGCAAATCTCCAAAGTTTTGTGTTAAATTAGTGAACGCATGCACATTTTCCACCTAATCGCTCCGTTGCGAAAAACAGCAACGAGCAAACAACTCGGAATGACCACCTATGCCCGGTGCGTGTGCGCAGACCCTATGAATGTGGCTGTTGTATGTGAACGTAGCAGCTGCATCCATCTCTGAATAAGGCCCAATGGGTAGTACCAAAATCACAAATCTTATTGTCCCATGAACTGCAATGTCACAATATCTGCCTGGACGGCGCTGCTACTCATAAACAGTGTAATTGTCCTGGGAACTGTCCATCTTAGAACAAATGAGCAGCTCTAATCTTTATATGCTAAAGCAGTCAGTAAGGGTCCCAACTAAAGTCACACTTGCTAACTTGCACAATGGGAGATTGGCATTAGCACAGGTGGACAGTGTGGTGGTGTTGAGGTACAATTGAATCATCACAGCCCCCCCCCCCTTCATTACACTGTGCCTAGATTACTGGTATTGTTAAGCAGGTGTGGGTCTACAATTACGTGATTCAGCACTTCATCGCCCTGACCTCGGTAAGCAGGTGGATGTGGGTGGATGTGCTTGGATGCAAAGGGGTACGGGCAGCTGCAGGAAGCTGCAGGCGTGTGGAGGCCGGCTCTGGTTGACTTGCCTACTTTTTCGGGCAGCAAGGAGTGTCACATGATATTTGTGAGTCTCATTTCCGGTATGGGAAAGTAAGCAAGTATGACTAAAATTAAGACAAGTCCTTTAATATTGGCTGAAGCAAGGGTTACCACCTCATCCCTTTAATTCTGGACACATATTAATTACACAGGTTCTGTGGCTGGCTGACTTCAAGACTCCATTTCACCTGTTTTTAATCAGCCACAGAACCTGTGTAATTAATATGCGTCCAGAATTAAAGGGATGAGGTGGTAACCCTAGCTGCAGCAGTGGAGGCGGTCTCATATTGCTGCAGTCAACCCTTTTGAAAACACTGGTGGCTGTCTGTGCTGTCATGCACTGTGTATTGGAGTGGTGTGCAGCATGTGTATTGGAGTGGTGTGCATACCTGTCTGCTCGCTTCTCTCCAAAGTGGATCCCGGTTCCTGACTAATTGGAGATGCGCTGTTCATTGCCCCTTGAATCTCTGGCACCCAAAGCCAGGCCCCCCCCCCCCCCCTTGCCGCAAGGCTCAGGTTGCCCCTTCCTCCCAAGGAGTAGCCAAAACTTCCCACTGGGGAACAAATTCTTTGGCTTTCCCCAAAAGGAGAGAGCCCAGAGAACTTGTGGAGAGGGTGGTCGATAAGGATCTCGCCCAAACCGCCACAAATGTGAGACACACACACACAAAAAAGCAAGGTAGATTATCTCTTTGTGATACAGGTCAAATTCTGTGAAGAATATTCTATTACTCATCATGTAACTGGTTACTCCCGAATCTATGCACCACCACTGCATCTGAGGATGCAGCCTCAGATCACCATCGCGACAATCAGTCGCAATGTTTTTAGGCACCGGTTAGCCTGTATCAGGAGCTTACACAGACTGGTCATCTGATCCGGAACACCAGGTCCAGTAAGTTTGCATCCATGGATGCAGACCCTGGACCCGTCACGCCTTGAACACAGGGGCGATGTGTCCCCGACATGAAGAACTGTGCCGGATGCAGTTCCTACTTTGTCCTCCAAATGGTGCAGCATGTCAATCATGCTGCGGCTGACAGGGGCTGCGAGCGATATCGCAATGCCCATTTCGCACATGTCCCACAAACAGTGGATTTGTATGTAAACCTGAATTAGGCCCTTATATATCTGAATAAGGCCCTTAGTTTTTAGTATAACTGTTTATCCACTAAGTGTGGACATCTTCAGGGACAAGTTAGTATTGAGTTGTATTGGATAATTGTAAGGGTATTAGTACCTACTAAATTCGATCGTGGGCTCATTGGTGTAACTAGAGGCCCCTACAAACTCTCAAGGTGGGCCTTCGTAGGTACCTACGGAGCAAAACAGAAAATTAGCAGATGAGGAGGAAGCTGTACAAAATGTTGGTCAGAGGCACTCCCAGGGGACACCAAGCTCCACAAGAACTCCTCAGGTAAGCAGCAGACAGCAGAGGGTCAGGCAAGCCTAGCAGTCAGTAGCGTCTGTGTGGTTGCATCAGGCAATGACCCAAGAGTCCAGAAATCCAGGCTGTGGCTTTGGGTCTATTCAGATACCGGAGCTTGGTGGGCCTATTCACCTTGTGGGTCCCTGGATATTTGCTATTCTAGCCACCCTGTAGTTACACCACTGCACCAGGGGTCATATGTCTATAGTGAGTAAGGTTTTCTTGCCTATGGCAGAGAAATGTGACTTGGTCAAAATTTTCATACCTTTATATGGTGAGGGTTCCCAGGTTGTATATCCATCACTTCTTCTCTTGAGAGTCACAGGCTGGAGCAGAGTTGCACCCATATCCTTACTGTGTACAGATCTTGTGGTATGTAGCACATGCATGTGCCGTAGCTGAGCACATGCATCTATGGCCACCCAGACTCGCATGCAAATCAGTGACATCTCCACTTGCTGCTGAGTGGAAGTAACTTGGTGGTAATAGACATTCATAGGTAGGTTGATTTTAGCCAGGGCATGTTGAGAGCATGTCAGCTGGGTGAAATAATCAGGTGCCATGGCCTGGTCTACCACTGCTATGCAGATGATACACAACTGTACTTGTCCTTTGCATCGGGCACTAATAACCCAATAGCAACCCTAAATGGCTGTCTAACTGAGCTCCAGGAGTGGATGAGTGCCAGTTGGTTGCGACTGAAACTGGATAAAACATAGGTCCTTATGATAGTACAGCAACATCAAAGGACAAGACTGCAGCATAGCCAACCAACTGGACTTCAACTCAGGAATTCAGAATTACAGACCACTGATCGTGTGCGGAATCTTGGCATTGTCCTGGATGGTGGCTTGACACTTAAACATCAGATCTCAGCCACAATCAAATCCTCATTCTTTCACCTGAGGAACATAGCCAGAATCAAGCACTTAATTTCCTCAGATGATCTGCCAAAAGTCATGCATGCATTTGTATCATCTTCATTAGACTACTGTAATGCCCTCTACCTTCGTCTCCCAACAAAAGAAGTGCACCGCTTGCAGCTGCTGCAAAACACAGCTGCCAGGCTGTTAACCAACCAGCCCCGCTCTAGCCACATAACACCCATCCTCTACTCCCTTCACTGGCTGCCTGTAAGATGGCGAATCATCTTCAAGATTGGCTTACTGAGTTTCAAAGCACTACATGACCAGGACCCAAAGTACCTGAAGCAGCTTCTGATTCCATACTGCCCCACTCGATTACTGCGATCTATAGATGAAGGACTTTTAGCAGTACCTAGAATCTCCCATAATTCATCTGGGGTCGAGCTTTTAGTCATGCGGCTCCGACTCTATGGAACTCACTTCTCCGCACAGTGCCAGAGGCCCCAACTATAGAATCCTTCAAAAGTAGACTCAAGACTTTCCTGTTTACTCAAGCATTTTCATAATGTAAAAAAACAACAAAAGTACACAATGTCACAAGGGAGCGCCAAAGTAAAAATTAATTTGTCTATGACAATTTATTATAAAATATAATGGATATCAATAAGATAAATCTAAAAACATTATAACACACTGTTATAAGCACTGCAGGATAAAAAGTCTGTATAACCACATAAGTTATTTATAGCGTCCATAAAGACTAGTGTGCGGATGGAGCTCCAATATAGGACAATTAAGCACGCAAAAGTGCTATTTTGTAACTCCAAGAAAGGACTGCTTAATTGGGAGGTATGTCAGTGTTGTTTAGGACCAATTAGGCTGAAGGTAGATAATATAGCCACACTGAATACTCTTTTAAACCTGCCGAGCGGGCACTTTGCCTTCCGTTCCCCACCGCCAAAGTTTAGCTTACCACAGCCGTGTTACAGGTCTGAGTACAGCCAATGCTGCATGCGGTGATCTGATGGTTTGGAGTGGGAGCGGCGGTAGCAGCGGCGTCCACGGGGAGGGAGTCCGCAACTCGAGGTGACGGCAAGCTGGTAATAAGAGGCAACCTCCAATGCGTGTGTGGTCTGGACACCAGGCAGGCAATTACTGGATCCTTAACGCATTTCTCCGTGCTCAGATTTGCATGGTTTCATCAGAAGGGTATCCCTACCACAGGGTAATCTCACGGTGGGCCCCACTGCCTGAGTGTTGCTGGGTCAGATGCAGAACTAGCAGCGGTGCTAGGGTGCACCAGATAAAAATTTTTTGCCTTGGACATCAAATTGGCTAGGGCCGGCTTTGCCCAGAGCCAGATTAAGTGGGGAGCCCCGGGGGTCATTACCCCAGGCCCCCCTGTCTTAAGGGGCCCCCTGGCCGGAGCTCTGCACCACTCTACAGGTTGCCGGGGCAGGAGGGATCCACGCTGTGCATGCGGCTTCCTCCACCCTCCTCTCGGGCAGCATGGTCGGGGACTGAGTCAAGCAATCTCCAGCCGTTGCTGCTGCCAGGAGAGATGCTGATGGCGGCAGAGGCTGGAGATTGCTGGACTCAGTCCCCGACCGTGCTGCCCGAGAGGAGGGCAGAGGAAGCCGCATGTACAGCCACACTCCTCCCCCGGCAGCGTGGATCCCTCCTGCCCCGGCAGCTTGGTGTCTTCTCTTCTCCCCCTGCTGCAGCGTGGCTCCCATTGCCTGTGATCGCGGGAGGTGAGCAGCATGTGCAGCGCGGGGGGTTTAACTGTGGGGGCTGGTGGTCGACGGCGGGGTCCAGCTGTCTTGGGTGCCCTTGGCCCCCCAAGGGCCTAATTCGGCCATGACTCTGCCCCAGTATGATGAAAATCTAAGAGCGTAGTTCATGTGAACAAATTTTTACGTGATGCCATGTCCATTGCCTAGGGGCCACACCCACTTTTTTGGGTGCAAAAGTTCCAATATACTGTACATCAGAGCCGTAACTAGGGGTGTGCCGGCGGTGCCTTGCACGCAGCGCATATGCGCTGAGGGCGGAGGACCGTCCGGCAGCACCCGCAGGGCCACACTGCTGTCCCATCCTGCTCCAGGTCTGCTACGGCTGCCCCCCCTGCCACCACTGCTAGCAGCGCCCGCCCGCTCCTATGCGCACCATACATTATAACACAGTTCTCTGGGCAGTGCTGCAGCTGCCTACCAGCGCTCTCCGCCCCCACCTGCTCCCCCCTTTCCGGCCGCAGCGTCTCAGCGATGCGCACAGACCAGCACTCACATGTAGAAGAGCTTGGGACGGAGAGTTACTGGGCAGTTATAGTTGTGCTGTGCTCAACGGGGCGGGAGGATGGGAATGATATAAAAAATAAGATACATAACAGCAGATAGAAAGGGGAAACCTGGAGGGGGGGTGGGGGTGGTGGTGAAGGTAACAGAAGGAAGCAGAAGGGACAGAATGGATATAGGGTGAAGGAAAGGAGAGAGGGGAGATGGAGGGAGTGCAGGGGGTATGTAAAGTGCAGCATGTGATAAGATACAGGGCAGCTCAGAGAAGGGGGAAACTAGAGGGGGGGGGTTGGGAACAGAAAAAAGCACAAGGAACAGAATGGATAGAGGGTGAAGGAAAGGAGAGGGGATGGGAGGATGGGTATGAGTGTGAAAAATGTGAATTGGATAGCTGTGTAAATGATTTTCACAATGATTTACACACCTATCCAATACACAACATTTTTCACACTCACTAATACCTGTCCTCAGCCACTCACATTTACACCCCCTTTTCCCATGTCCCTCACGAATACTTGTCCCCAGCCATTTACATTTACACCCCTTTCTTCTGCGTCCCCTCACTAATTCCTGTTCCCAGCCACTCACATTTACACCCCCTTCTCCTGTGTCCCCAGGACCGTAACTAGGTGTGGGCATAATGTGCTTTGCCCACAACGCATTTGGCCTGTGGTCGCACCTTCCACATACACCCGATTGGCCGCCCGCCACCTATTGCCCCGTGTGCTCCGCTGACGGATGCTCCATGCTGCTCCCTCCGCTCCCCTGTGTAGAGCGTTGACAGATGCTGCAGCCGCTCCTCCCACTCCCCTGTTTAGAGCGCTGACAGACACTGCAGCCGCTCCTCCCGCACCCCTGTGTAGAGCGCTGATGATCCCGCTGGTTGCTGCATACTGTATGCACCATTAGTGAGCATGAGTCAGCGCTGGCCGCATCTAACTCTCTCCCCTGTGTGCGTAACTCCTAGTTACGGCACCGCTGTACATTTCCCAATAGTTGGGAGTTAGTATGTGTAGACTGAAATGAATTTATCTCTGTACAGTATTTCCTGTATTCACATCCGCTCAGTTTTGGCACATACTGTATATGTGTATATACTGTATACTGTATGTGTTTTGACTGTAGTCTACTAACCCTGTTGTATCTCAGGTTATCTTCTCTTTTGTTTTGTGTGTTGTATCTTTGGTATTGGATACAAATCCAGTTATTGGTTTGGTCATTTTACATGCTATGTATCTGTTGCAGTCAGTGGCCTAAGGTCACCCCAGTCGCCTAGAGGCAAGTTGAAGTTTGGTGCCCCCTAAACTTAATAAATAAAAATAGATGATGTGTGCGATGGCGCACTCATCCGGTCTACGGGGACAAGAGTCCTTAGTAAATTGGCAGAGCACAAGCTACGCTGTGTGACAGTGGCCAGTGGGTCAGGGTTAGACTCACTAGAATCAGCCACCTGCAGCATGCAGAATCAGTGTTCACCAGGGGGTCCCATCTCACAGTGTATCAGCAGTGGCAGGCACAGGCTGAGTGGTACCAGGCGGGAACCATTCTGTCCCCTATTGCAGATGTTAGCAGGGCTCCTGGGACAGAGCCGACAGAGCCAATTAGCTGTAGCAGTAGCGGGGACACAGCAGAGCTCCGTTGGAAGAACAGCGGTCACACTTGGATCCCACTGTGAACCACACTGCTGTACATGCAGGTGCCCGTTTACGGCTTGCATCTCCATTGCCTCTGGGAGTTATGCCTCTGGTTGCAGTAGTCCAATCTGTAGTTGTTGTGTTTTTTTATGAGTGCATTAGGTGAAGAACATGTATTTAAACTTATCCAAAATGATATTATATTTGTAAAAAAAAATTGATTGATCAAACATTGGAACATCGACCAGCACCATCGGAACAGAGGCGTAACTAGGGCGGGGTGAGCAGGGCATGTGCCTTGCGATCTACATTTTTGCACTATAGTGACGCGCCTGGGTATTTTATTTATTATTATTTATTACCAGTTATTTATATAGCGCACACATATTCTGCAGTGCTTTTACAGAGAATATTTGGCCATTCACATCAGTCCCTGCCCTAGTGGAGCTTACAATCTTTATTCCTTACCACATGTACACACACACACATTCATGCTAGGGTTTTTTTTTTTGTTGGGAGCCAATTAACCTACCAGTATATTTTTGGTTTGTGGGAGGAAACCCACGCAAGTATGGGTGGAATATACAAACTCCACCCAGTTAGGGCCATGGTGGGAATCGAACCCATGACCTCAGTGCTGTGAGGCAGTAATGATAACCATTACACCATCCATACTGCCCTTTGCGGTGCATACGCATGCGCAGTCATTAGATACTCGGCCACTGGGCGAATTCGCACAACAGTGATCAGGCCTGAATTGGGCCCATAGGGCCTAATTCAGAGATGGACGAAGAACACATCAGTACTAGATCTTTGGGCAAAGCATCTATGTTCAAGAATGCTAAAGCAGCAGTGGGGGTCTGTAGGAATAAGGCGCCTCCTGACAGCATCTGCAATCAGAGTGCTGCATCCAAAGACTCGGCATCAGATCACTGTAGGTCAATGTTGGCAGCATAAACAGAAGCTTGCTCATAATGACCAATGGACTTCTCACCCAGGGCCAGGAAATCCGCATTGGAAGACGCAGACCTTGGCCTCGGCACTCCCAGAAAACAGAATGCTGGCCAGCTCTTCCCTGGCAATTAGGCTGCAGCTTAGGAGGCACTGCATGTGATCACACAGGATCCATTCTGCACATGCACAGTCCACCCACCATCAAAGATGTACAAAATTATTGTCTATACGTACATCTGTGAATCAGGACCATAGTCAAAATCAACAGAAAATCAATCAAAACTCAAAATTCAACCAGTGTAGACCATTGGGTAAAACATAAATGATTCTACACTGAAATTACTAAAATTACTAATTTACTAATCGTCAGTGTTAAAATCAACCAGAAGAAAAAATTACGGCATTCTAGACTAACCAGAGACAGGCAAGTTCAACATCCAAAACACATTCTATTGATGAAATGTAATCATGATGCTTATAAAAAGGGACAGATGCATGTGGTAGACCAGAGGTTCTCAAACTCGGTCCTCGGGGGCCCACACAGTGCATGTTTTGCAGGTCTCCTCACAGAATCGCAAGTGAAATAATTAGCCCCACCTGTGGACCTTTTAAAATGTGTCAGTGAGTAATTAATACACCTGTGCACCTGCTGGGTTACCTGCAAAACATGCACTGTGTGTGCCCCCGAGGACCGAGTTTGAGAACCTCTGTGGTAGACTGTGGTTGTAGAAAATATGGTAGTACAAGGCTATTCCATGCTGAGAACTTTCCTGCGGTTTGCACACTGCCACCTGACTGAAAGGACCTATGAGGCACAATCAGAAGAACAGCAGCAGCTTCTTGAGGTACAGCAGAACCAACGTATGCCGAGGTTCTTCCATGCATGATTAAACCTCAATGAACTGTCTGATGGCGAGGTCATACAGATGATACATTGTAATGATGCTGAATGATCTCATCAATACTTGGTTATGTGCCGTCTCAGGCCTGCACAAGCTGTTGTGTGCTCTACATTTATTTTGCCACTAGCTCCTTTCAGTAATTTCTGGAAATGTTTTAGGCATATCTCAGCCAATGTTTAGCAGATATTTCACCCAGGTGATGTCAGCCCTCATCCCACTGACCAATTCTGTACGAACATCTGCTTTTCCACCCAGGAGTTACAGTGGCATGAATTAATGGTAGCTTTCTATAGATTTGCAGGCATACCTAATGTCCTGGGAGCTATAGACTGCACACACAGAGGGATGAGTCCATCTATGAATAAGGCACATCTTTACATCAGTAGGCACCATGCCTATTCCATGAATTTTCAGGTTGTCTGTGATGCAAACCCCAAAATTATATGTGTGCTAACTGGCTATCCTGGTTCCTGCAATCATGCTTATATCCTAAGTACATCATCCCTCTATGCTAAATTTGAGGTTGGACAAATGCCTGAGGGATGAGTGCTGGGTAAGTAACCTTTATTACTGTTGTATAAATAATTAATGTTTTTGTTATTTTATTTTTTCTACACAGGGGATAGTGGCTATGGCTGTTTCGCCTGGTTTCTGACTCCATTGTCACTTGAAGGGCGGAGATAGCGCTATAAGAAGCGCTTCATGGTAGACATCAGTGAGAGCTGTTCCCCCTGTGAGAAAGCCATTCCAGCGAAACGTACGTTAGGAGAAGGAGCACCACAGGCTACCCGCTGATTGCGCACAGTGGGCTGCCCATAATGTACAGGTCATGAAATAATTTTTCTGTTCATCTTAGCATTTTTTAGGTTGTCTGTATTCAAGGTAGCCCAATAGCGGCATATGAGAACAAACCACGTATAGCATATAATCAGAGGGCTCTCTGTGCTTATACTTACATTACACTTTTGATAATTAAGCTGCACATTTAAATTATGCTGATTGCGACTCTCAGGTTTAGCATACACTGAAACTAAATATGTATCACCACGAAGGTGGCTGGCTATACTAACACACTACAATTGACGCCCTGATTTAGCTGCATCTGATCCTGTGGACTCAATCTCCTGAGAAGAATACTAGACATGCAGAGCAACAATTAGAGATCTCTGTGTCGGTATAATTATCTATATTGTATCAGTGGCATATGAGAGCAAATTACATGTAGCTGACAGTTAGAGAGATATCGCGCTCACAGCCGCAAGACATGATGCATAATGAAATTATAACATTTGCTATGTGTCAACTGTGATCTTTATGTCCAGCATACATAATAATTATTTATAAATCATTAAGAGTGCGTTTAACCATTTAAATGTGAAATAATCGATGTTGTAATTAAGTGTCACTCTATAGCGTGGATGTAATCTCCTGAGAGGAGTAGTGGATGTGTGTAGACACAAATAGATGCCCCGTGTGCCAGTATAATTGCCTGCATTATTTCAGTGGCACATGAGAGCAAGCCACATGCAGCGAATCACCAGAGGGCTACCGCGCTCACAGCAGCGCAAGACTACTTACAATTAAGCTGTAAAACTTATTATATTGTTGTGGTTTTTCTTGTGTAGTACGCACAATATTTGTTTATGACATATTGGGCATGTAGGTGGCTACACAAATGTGGAACCAGAAACGTCTTTACTAAGTTGCAATGAATGTTATGGACATAACCTCCCGAGAAGAATACGGGGTATATATAACAACGGTTAGATGTCCTCATACCAACTTAATTAACCACTTTGTTGTTTGTTTTTCTTGCATCACTCATATAATGGATCTTCATATTTAGCATACACAACAATCATTTATGAATTACCAGGAGTGTGTTTGGCTACACAAATATGAAACAAGTGATGTCACAATCAAGTTGCACTTGACATTGTGGACCTAATCCCCTGACAGGAACGGTGGACAAGTGTGGCAACAAGTAGATGACCTTATGTCTGTATAATAGTCTGCATTGTTTCAGTGATACATGAGAGCAAGCTATATATAGCTGATAGTTAGAAGGCCACTGCGCTCACAGCAGTATGATATTGTTTACAATGGAGCTGTGTAATGTGTTACATTCCTGTGCATGAATACTTATAACACACTAGGATGGTTAGCTGTGTATAGCCACGGACATATGCTTTTATAATAAAATAACCAACCACTGCGTGCGTCTGTTATATACTATTTTGTAACGGAGTACAGATAATATCTGAATAACATTCCCTCATGTTTCTGTTTTCAACACCAGGGTTGGAATGCCATTAGTACTCTGATTGGCTGCGCTGGCATATTATCATCAGCCAAAAGCAGAAACAAATTGGCAAGACAGATATACCCTGGCACTGTCTATTTTTCCAAAGGCTGATACTATTAAGGGTCTCTCACCACGTATATAATGCATTAGCACATGCGTGGAAGCAGAACCCCAAAAAATATCTTAAGGCCTTGCCTGTCTTTTTCTTGGTTTTCCTCTTTTGGAATGAAAAGTCTTAACGAACATGCACTATATGTAACATTAGCCATTCTGACTACAAGTCTATGGGAGACAATTTGATCATTTAAGTGAGTAGAAATATTATTGAAAGTTACCTGGCCTACATCTGCTATTCACATCACCTTTATTTTTACTTAACGTATATCATATCGTTAGGCACAGCAGAGGTAACATTGTATATTCATGAGTCAATATCTTTGTGACTTTCAATCTTCGATTCTCACTTTCAGTATTGGGGCTCAGGAGTGCCGACAGGTTCCCTCATTGGCTGCGCTGACACGAGATCATCAACCAATAGTAGGGACCATCAGGCACACCCACATACCCCGATATTATCTTCTAGCTACATTGGCTGGTGTGAGTAGGGGTCTCTCATCCCGTATTGGATGCTTGAGCAGATACGGAACAGCAGAACCCAGAAATAAACCTTAAGGCCTTGCCTATCTCTATCACCTTGCAGACAATCTAATACAATAGCAATTATTTTAAATTACCTAGGGCTGTGGCCCAGTATAAATGCAGAAACCTGTACATTTTTAACAATATTTGTTGTATGTCAGTATGTGAAGTTTGTTAATATTTCACCTTTTAAAACCTAGGAGTGGATACACTCCATTTTATCATTACATAGAATAAAAGTTAAGTTTTATACAATCTTGTTCAATACAATATGGGTGATGTCCACATATATATATGAGTGCCCCAACATAGGAGAGTCTAGTACAATACTCTTTTGGTAGTTTTTTTCTGTATCTTAATTACACTCTCAGGGAGCACCACCCATCTTTTATCAGGTGACTACTGATTCACATAAATATATTAGAACTGGGTATTATAAGACACATTTTCAACAGGATTGCACTTAGATCAGTGCGGCTAGTCCACAATCCCTTTACACTCACTCCATTGTCACTTCTGCAGACTCCTGATGTGCATGAGTATAACAAAGCACATACAGTGCATCCGGAAAGCATTCACAGTGCTTCACTTTTTCAACATTTTGTTGTGTTACAGCCTAATTTCAAACTGGAATAAATTCATTTTTTCCTTCAACATTCTACACACAATACCCCATAATGACAATGTGAAAAAAGTTTTTTGAGATTTTTGCAAATGTATTAAAAATAAAAAACTATGTGTACATAAGTATTCACAGCCTTTGCCATGAAGCTCAAAATTGAGCTCAGGTACATCCTGTTTCCACTGATCATCCTTGAGATGTCCCTACAGCTTAATTGGAGTCCACCTGTGGCAAATTCAGTTTAATGGACATGATTTGGAAAGGCAAACACCTGTGTATATAAGGTCCCACACTTGACAGTGCATGTCTGAGCACAAACCAAGCATGAGGTCAAAGGAACTGTCTGTAGACCTCCGAGAAAGGATTGTCTTGAGGCACAAATCTGGGGAAGGGTACAGAAGAATATCTGCTGCTTTGAAGGTCCCAATGAGCACTGTGGCCTTCATCATCCGTAAATGGAAGACGTTTGGAACCACCAGGACTCTTCCTAGAGCTGGCCGGCTGTCTAAACTGAGCGATCGGGGGAGAAGGGCCCTAGTCAGGGACGTGACCAAGAACCCAATAGTCACTCTGTCAGAGCCACAGCATTCCTCTGTGGAGAGAGGAGAACCTTCCAGAAGGACAACCATCTCTGCAGCAATCCACCAATCAGGCCGGTATGGTAGAGTGGCCAGACGGAAGCCACTCCTTAGAAAAAGCACATAGGAGCACATCTGGAATTTTCCAAAATGCACCTGAAGGACTCTCAGACCATGAGAAACAAAATTCTCTGGTCTGATGAGACAAAGATTGAACTCTTTGGCGTGAATATCAGGCGTCATGTTTGGAGGAAACCAGACACCGCTCATCACCAAGCCAACATCATCCCTACAGTGAAGCATGGTGGTGGCAGCATCATGCTGTGGGGATGCTTTTCAGCGGCAGGAACTGGGAGACTAGTCAGGATAGAGGGAAATGCAGCAATGTACAGAGACATCCAGGATGAAAACCTGCTCCAGAATGCTCTTGACTTCAGACTGGGGCAACGGTTCATCTTAAAGCAGGACAACGACCCTAAGCACACAGCCAAGATATCAAAGGAGTGGCTTCAGGACAACTCTGTGAATGTCCTTGAGTGGCCCAGCCAGAGCACAGACTTGAATCTGATTGAACATCTCTGGAGAGATCTGAAAATGGCTGTGCACACAATGCTTCCCATCCAACATGATGGAATTTGAGAGGAGACAATAGAAGGAAGATTAGGAAATCTGTAATTAACAATGTATTCACATGTAAATATATCTTTGATTTGTGTTTTTTTATAGGTTATGATTAATTGTTGAGGAAACTACAATGGGTGTCTACGCTTGCAAAATATAACTATATATGTTTTTTCATGCAATTAAAATATGTAACCTTTTTATTTCAGGGAAACATTTATAATTTCCAACCATAACCAAAAAACATCAAACCATGAATTATTAGATTTAACAATTAATATTGTTTATTGTGCAACAAATGTTTGCAAACAAAGCATGTGCCTTTAATTTTTAGTCCATGGGATAACAAAAATTTATGCACAATAAAAATAAGATTTTAATTACCTACCGGTAAATCCTTTCTCGTAGTCCGTAGAGGATACTGGGGTCCATTTAGTACCATGGGGTATAGACGGGTCCACTAGGAGCCATTAGTACTTTAAGAATTTGATAGTGTGGGCTGGCTCCTCCTTCTATGCCTCTCCTACCAGACTCAGTCTAGGAAACTGTGCCCAAGGAGACGGACATACTTCGACAGAAGGATAGATAAGGATAGTGGTGAGATTCCGAACCAGCAAACACAACAAGAGGAAAGCCAAGCTAACCAAACTTGAAACAGGAACAGCAACGCCTGAACCAACATTACTTAACCAAGTAACAGTGCAGGAAGAACGAAGCACTGGACGGGCGCCCAGTATCCTCTACGGACTACGAGAAAAGAATTTACCGGTAGGTAATTAAAATCCTATTTTCTCTTACGTCCTAGAGGATACTGGCGTCCATTTAGTACCATGGGGATGTACCAAAGCTCCCAAACCGGGTGGGAGAGTGCTGAGGTTCCTGCTGAACTGATTGTCAAACTGAAGGTCCTCAGAGGCCAAAGTATTGAACTTGTAGAACGTAACAAACATGTTCGAACCTGACCAAGTAGCTGCTCGGCAGAGCTGCAAAGCTGAGACATCACGGGCAGCTGCCCAGGAAGAACCCACCGACTTAGTAGAGTAGGCCTGTACGGATTTTGGACACGGCAAACTTGCCGTGGAATAAGCATGCTGGATAGTAAGTCTGATGCAGCGTTCAATTGTCAGCTCTGAAGCAGGACACCCAATCTTATTGGGATCATAAAGTACAAACCGCAAGTCCGTCTTTCTGTGACGAGCTGTTCTGTTCACATACACCTTCAAAGCCCTCACAACATCCAAAGACTTTGAAGTAGCAGAGGTGTCGGTGACAACCGAAACCACAATAGGTTGGTTGATGTGAAGAGCGGACACCACTTTAGGAAGAAATTCCTGATGAGTTCTGAGTTCAGCTCTGTCCTCATGGAAAATTATATAGGGACTTTTGTGAGACAAAGCCCTCAGCTCCGACACACATCTTGCTGAAGTCAAGGCCAACAGTGTGACGGTTTTCCATGTAAGATATTTTACATCCACCTCCTGTAAAGGTTCAAACCAGTCCGATTGGAGGAACTACAGCACCACATTGAGATCCCAAGGTGCTGTGGGAGGCACAAAGGGAGGTTGGATGTGCAGAACACCTTTCAAGAATGTCTGGACCTCAGGGAGAGAAGCCAATTTTTTCTGAAAGAAAATGGACAAGGCCGACATCTGGACTTTTATGTAGCCCAGACGCAGGCCCACATCCACGCCTGCCTGCAGAAAAAGCAGGAAATGTCCCAGATGAAATTCCACCGCAGAATCATTTCTGCTCCCGCACCAAGAGATGTATTTCTTCCAAATACGATGGTAATGCTTAGACGTTACCCCCTTCCTGGCTTGGATCATAGCCGGAATAACCTTGTTAGGGATCCCTCTCCTGGCTAGAATCAGTCGTTCAACCTCCATGCAGTCAAACGTAGCCGTGGTAAGTCCTAACAGACGAATAGGCCCTGTTGCAGAAGATCCTCGCAAAGAGGTAGAGTCCACGGATCTTCAAGGAGCATCTCCAGAAGATCCGTGTACTAGGCCCTTCTTGGCAAGTCTGGAGCAATGAGTATTGCTTGAACCTTTTCCCTTTTTATTCGTTTTAGAATTCTTGGGATCAGAGGAAGTCGAGGAAAAACGTACAACATCTGATAAACCCATGGAGTTGTCAGGGCATCTATCGCCACCTCCAGAATGTTGAGAGGAAGAATGACTTTCGTGTCTTGACCATCTTCCCTGAAACTGCACCCCCTGAGTGACAGCTCCCCAACCTCTGAGGCTTGCTTCTGTGGTTAACAGAATCCAGTTCTGACTTCCGAACCTCCGTCCTACGATGAGGTGAGAAAACTGTAGCCAATACAGAAGGGAGATCCTGGCCTTTGGCTACAGACGGATCCTATGGTCCATGTGAAGATGTGATCCGGACCATTTGTCCAACAGATCGGGCTGGAAGGGTCTTGCATGAAACCATCCGTATTGAAGTCCCTTGTAAGAGGCCACCATTTTCCCCAGAATGAGAATGCACAGATGCACCGACACCCGGGTTGGCTTCAGGACATCCCGAACCATCGACTGGATTACCAATGCCTTTTCCAATGAAAGGAACACCTTTCATGACTCCGTGTCCAATATCATTCCCAGGAATGGGAGAGCCTCTGTGTTGGCTGTAGGTGAGATTTCGGAAGGTTCAGAATCCACCCATGATCCTGGAGGAGTAAGGTTGAGAGAGCAATGCTGTCCAGCAACCTCTACCTGGACGGTGTCTTTATCTGGAGATCATCCAGGTACGGAATTATGTTCAATCCCTGTTTGCGGAGTAGAAACATCATCTCTGCCACCACCTTGGTGAACACTCTCGGTGCCGTGGAGAAACCAAATGGCAGGGCCTAGAACTGGTAGTGACAGTCCTGCAGTGCAAACCGGAGATAAGCCTGATGAGGCGGCCAGATCGGAATATGAAGGTACGCATTCTTGATATCCAGAGGCACTAGGAATTCCCCCTCCTCCAGACCTGAGATCACCGCTATCAGAGACTCCACCTTCAATTTGAACACTCGCAAGTACGGGTTCAAAGAGTTGAGGTACAGAAGTGGCCTTACCGAACAGTCAGGCTTCGGTACTATGAACAAGTTGGAATAATATCCCTTGTTTAGTAGATGAGGTGGAACTGGAACAATGACCTGAGTCTGTACCAGTTTTTGGATGGCATGCTGTAAAGTTATACTTGCCTTTTATGAAACTGGCAAGCCTGATTAGAAGAATCTGTGAGGTGGGAGCCTTTGGAACTCCAGTCTGTAGCCCTGGGAAATAAGATGTATGACACAGGAATCCTGGTACGAATTTGACCAGATCTGACTGAAGAATTGTAGTTATGCTCCCACCGGATAGCCTGGGTGTAGTATGGTATGCAGGCGGTCGGGCTCCCGACCGCCGGCATACCGACAGTGTGGCAAGCGGGTAACCTCACCGCTGACTGCAAAGTTCCCACCATTGTAAACATGGGACCCCTTTCAGTGCGTGGTTCGGGTATGCGGTTTGTTTTTTTGCCAAGTACGTGGATTACAAAAAAAAGAACAGGACACAATGGATTTAGGTGAGTATAATTTTATTTTCAGGTACCCCGGATTCTACTTGGAGAAGTGGACAGAGGTCGGTGTGTGGACATAGGTAAGTATGTGTGTGTCGGCATGTATGTAATAAAGTTTTACTTTCACGGTGTGCGTGTCCTGTTTTTATTTGGGTATTTTATTTGCAGTAGAACTACAGGTACCAGCGGGCCCATTTCCCCCCCGCATGCTGGTACTTGTGGTTCTCCAAGTACCAGTTTTCGGGGGAGGCTTGCTGGAACTTGTAGTTCTTCTGCAAAAAAACAATATTCTTTGATTTTACACAAGGCTATCAGCCTCCCATCCGCAGTCCATGGATGGGGGGGACAGCCTCGGGCTTCACACTTGGCCCTTGGGTGGCTGGAGGGGGGGGACCCCTTTATTTAAGGGGTCCCCACTCCTCCAGGGTACCCCGGCCAGGGGTGACTAGTTGGGGATTTAATGCCACGGCCGCAGGGACCGGTATAAAAGTGTCCCCCGGCTGTGGCATCTCTCCAGCTAGTGGAGCCCGGTGCTGGTGTAAAAAATACGGGGGACCCCTACGCTTTTTGTCCCCCGTATTTTTTGCATCAGGACCGGACGCAGAGCCCGGTGCTGGTTCTAAAAATATGGGGGATCCCCTGTCCATTTCCCCCCCGTATTTTTACAACCAGGACTGGCTCAAAGAGCCCGAGGCTGGTTATGGTTAGGAGGGGGGACCCCACACATTTTTTTCCCTGGATTTTAACCCATTCCCACCCCTTCCCACTGAAAACCATGCTCTCTCTATTTTAGTCAGTTAAAATAAAAATATTATTTTAAAAAATATATAAATAATAGTTGTGTCTCCTAATAGACAAACCAAGTACCTAATCCCTTCTAATATAAATAGATATGCTATTAGCAATAAAAAAAACACAAAAAAACATGTTTTTACATTTTTTTATTAGATTCCGCCAGCAAAGTGAGGCGGAATGAAATTGACGAAATTACTGTCGAAAAGCACTGTTGTCGAATCGACATTCTTCAATTGAATATACTTTTGTCAAAAAGCCGCATTTTTATCATTGCAGACATGTCGAATTTGACAACTGTCGAATTTTAAAAAGTCGAATCTGAAAAGTCCATTTTTTTGTCGAAAAGTACTGTATTGCATTGTTGAATTTTTTTGTGTCGAAAATGCCTTGTTTTTCGACATTTGCGGCAATTCGACCGCAATTGCATATACCCCATAGTCTCCACACACATGGCCAGCAAGTTACATTTACTCAAAGGGCAGAACAATAGAGATATCTAGCTTTACAGAATGTGAGGGGACAGAACAAGGTTAGGACTTAGTGTTTGGTATCCAGATGTGCAGTATTTTGAGATCCATATTCTGGTTGTTATGTGTAGTTAATCGCATGTTTCTGTGCATAGATATGCGCAGAATTGTAAAGTTTGCAAATACTGGAAATACTGTACTTATGATATTCGGCTGGAACCCGGTGGTGGAAACCTGCAAGCACACCTGTACCAAGCATCGCCCACTTATTCAAACCAACCTATGACCCCTCATGTACTGTAAATGACCTGCCCCTTGACCTATGGAAGAAGAGCTTACATTTCCTTTTGTATTGTACTTTGGACCTATTGTATAAAAGAAAGGCCTCCTGGTTGGGCTCAGTCTATTCTCTGTGGGTCATCTTGCTAAGACTGACTGAGGCCCGGATGCGGGAGAGCTGGCGAACAAACGTATGTACTATTGGTTGTATCTTTACTTGTATCTTTTTGAGTAAATATATTGTTGATGCGTTGGACAACAACATAACATATAACTACTGGTGTCGCATTCCATTCTTGGTTGGGGATAAGGTGTATTCAGCCACATGTGTCACTGCATTGTGCGCACAGCGTGTCGGCGTGTATACGCAATGTGCATACACATCATAGAGGTTTTATTGTTTACGTATAGTGGCCGCAGTGGCCCGAGCCACGGTGTGATTAGGTATTGCATTTTCCTTGTAAATTAATCAAATTTAACAGTTGGGAGCTCGTCCGTTTCATCTCACACTTGTGGACTTGCAGGGCCTAACAGACTTTGGTCTAACAACAAAGGGTGGAGAACGCGTCTAAAGTAAAACAATCTTATTTTGTGTTAATACTCCCTAATGTTGTTAAACCACGTCTGTCCTGTATAGTCTCAGAGGTGCTAGTGCGAACCGTGGGACAGCAAAGAAAAGCAATTTTATTGTGTGTTATTTTTTTCGCACGAAAACGCGCACAAGCATACAGATACTTTGCATATATTCTCATATTGTTGCCATAGGTTGTAATATAAATTTTTAGATCTGCATAAAATCGGATAAGTCATTTGTTATAACTTTATGGTCCTGGCCCAAAAGTTTGAGCAGCACTCAACGGAAGTTATCCACGTGGGTGACTTTCAGGGTGTGTAGGGAAAAAGTGTATTGTGTATTAATCGCATAATAGAAGTTCACATTTCATAAGTGAAGCTCCGTTCCTGCCTGAAGGTTTGGGTAGCACGAAGCGGAAGCTTTCCGGCAGGGGACTTCCGGTGCTCAACGGGAACGTGGAAGTATTTATCTAACTACAACAATACAGTACAAATAGTGTTTTATTGTAATTATTGTATTGCTAGAGTTAGTTAAAACAGTGTGGCAAGCTGCGTGCAGTGGTACGCAGCGATACACACTTGCGTACGCAGGTATACACCTGGCATAGTACAATAGTATGTAGACGTGTATATAGCGACGCACAGGTACACATGTGGCACTAGAGAAACGTGAGTGCGTACTTACACAGTGGAAATATGCTGCATAATAGAAGTCAGTTTTAAAGGTGGGATAAAAGGATTATAGTTGAACATTAACAAGTAATTATCCGATTTTAGACAGATTACTGTAAATCTTATTATAACAAGTTATCGACCAAAGGGATTGATATTTTTTTTTTTCTGTACAGAAAATCTAAAAGTGTGGGGGTGTTGAAAGAAAGTGTGAGTGGATTGAACCAGGACAAAGCAGGATCTCGTCGGTGAGGCACTGAGTTAGCAGAGGCTCGGTGGCGTGAAGGTTGGCTACCTTACATTTTTATTGGTATTGAGGCATATAGTGTGTGTTTTTACAGGAACAACATGCGGAGGAGCGTGATAGATTGTGATAGATTGATTTAAGGTTTTGGTGTTACGCTCTGGCTGTGGAGCGCAGCTTGTGAAATTCGATTCCCGTGATCGTAGGGCTTATAGATAACAAATATCTATAAGCCGTACGATTGGAACATGCGTCTGTGTGTGTGATACGCAGCGCAATATGATACCATTTGCGTAACCTCGCGCAATTGCGTTATCATATGCACTGTGCAAAGCATATGCAGACATGATTTGTGTAAAGTGAAGGTATTTTTCGCTGACTCTCTCTCAGGAATTCTTCCTGGTGGACATTCACTGGACAGGGTGATCGATAAGTTGTTTCTCACCCAACAAAATTCCAGTGGATAGAAACCCAAAAGGATCAGGCCTGTAACCTCCACTGAAAAAGGTGTTGTATTAATTTATTGCAGTTAATACTTCAATACTTCCAGTGCTGAGGGGTCTGGTAGGGGCCTAGTCTGGGTACGCGGGGGTCACTATTGGAGTGGACCGTGGTACTGGCCAGCGGAGGCAGGAGTGGGTGAAAAGCGCTCGGTAAGGAACTTTTCACCGTCGTCTCGTGTGGGCCATTTTGGTGTGTTGTGAAAAAGCCCACAATGGGAGCCAAATGGGCATGCGAGAGGCGTTCTGGAGCTAGGGTTCAGGCTGAGGAGCAGAGACCAAGAGGGTGCGCTCGGTATATTATGAGTAGGAAGTACGGTCCCTACACAGTGGCTTTTTGTGATGCATGGATACATATGACTGTTGAAGACAGGGCATAATTTCCTAGGATTGGTAGTTTTGAACCAGAGATGCTGCAAAATGTTAGAAATAGGATATGTCTGATAAAATACAAGAAAATAGAAGAATCAGGCATAACGACTGTTTGAACATATGGCAACAAGAGGGAGAAATGCAAAGGGAGCTTGCTCAAGTAGCAAGTTCCAAACCAATCAGGAATGTGAATGCGAGTGCACCACCACCGCCATATGTCGATGGAGAGAAGGCTGCTACAACCAATAGAATACCAGGGAATGACAGGGAAACACTTGCAAACTGTATTAACCCTAACCCATGCAAATTGTACCCTGTCTTAAGTCCTTCCAAAGGTTGTAGTTCGGAGGAGGACGACGAGTCTAGACTGATTTTAGCTCTCTCCCAGGCAGCCACCATGCAGGAAACTCAGGTGGGCATGGCCCAACCAGTAAGAGCAGTCGCGGAGTCTTCCACTGGAGGGACGGGTGAGATCATATCCACCGGTAAGTATTGGACTGTTCATTATGCAGAGACAGTAGCTTCCCGCACTGAGGCAAACAAAAGTAAAATGGTTGGGTTAAATCCTGTCCGGGTAATAGCAGTTTCCAATGGAAGAACTGATAACCAGGGAGTAAACCCCATCAGGAATATTGCAATGTATTGCCCGTGGTCCAGGTCGGAACTGCGGTCAATCATTTCAGAATTCCCTGATCCCAGGAAAGATTTAGCTGGATGCCAGAAATGTATTAAGTATCTGGGTAATGCCCACGAACCTACCAACAAAGATTGTCAGACAGTGTTAAGAGCATGCCTACCCCCCAATATAGACATCCAGAAATGTATCGCAGATTGTAAGATAAGGCAGACGGTCCCCTAACTGATGAATACAATCAGGAGAACGTAAGACAAATTAACATACAACTAGGATTGTATTTCCCCACAGTTGTAAAATGGAGTAAAATTTTAACTATCAAACAGAAAGAAAGTGAACTGGCATCCGAATATTTTCATAGAGCCTTACAAGAAATGGCTAAATATACTGGGATAGAAGATATAAAGAATTATGTGAACCACAGGGAGGTTGCTGTGTTAATGGATGGACTCAAAGAGGCATTGAAAGTCAGGGTACAGACTTCTTTGCCTAACTGGAGAGGGGTTACTGTAGATGCACTGAGAGAGTCTGCCATCGAACATGACAAAAATATCCTCAAACACAGAGAACAGCAGGGGGAAAGGTTGATGACGGTAAGTATACAGGCTCTGGAAGTCCAACCAACACAACCTACCCCCCAGGTGTTTGAAGAACCAAGAAGGAGGGTAAGTAGGTATTACACTTGTGGGAGAGACATTACTCCAGGGACTGTAGACTGAACAGACCACAAGCCCCTAGATACGAGCCACGTATACAGAACTACCCAACACATAGATGGGACCAAGGGACATTTAGAAGGGATTTTAAGCCACATAGAGGGGAGACACATAGATTTCTCCCAAGGAGGGATGGGCAGGCCTCCAATTCATCCCAGCTAATTCCCTCACATATGATAGCTGCCAACACCCTCCGGGGAAACCAACAATACAGACAATAGGAAGGGGGTCACACCTGTATCTTACAGCCAGTGAGGTTGACCAGTAGCCTCAGAGACGAACCTGAGGTCATGGTCAAGGTAGCTGGTACCACGCAACCTTTTCTTGTAGATACAGGGGCAGCCAGATCTGTACTAACCACACCAACAGGAGTAATGACCACGGGGAAAACTGTTTCGGCAATGGGAGTAACGTGAAAAGTGCGACAGTACTTTTTGACTAGACCTACAGAAGTTACGATAGGGCCCTTGCATACCAAACATTCTTTCCTGTTGGCTGCATTGGCACCGACTAATCTACTTGGCAGAGATTTGTTATGTAAAATGCGGTGTGTCATATATTGTACCCCTGAGGGTGTGTTTTTAGATATACCAGGAAGTACAAGATATATTAGACACACCTCAAAGGCTAATGATGCACTTTACCATTCTAGACACATGTACATCACAGGTAGAGGAAATGATCTCATGAATACCGGGTTCCTTATGGACTAAAGATGGACAGGACACTGGATTGATGACAAATGTAGCCCCAGTAGTAGTGCAAATAAAGGATGGCAGGATAGCTCAAAAAATCCCTCAGTACCCTCTTAAACCAGAGGTGGAATTAGGAGTATACACTGTCATAGAACGGCTGCTACAGCAGGGCATCCTAGTCAGGATGTCCAGCACAGCCAATAGTCCCATCTTCCCTGTGAAAAAGAGTGGGGGGAGGGGTTACAGGCTAGTGCAGGATTTAAGGGGGATAAACAAAATAGTCGAGAGTCAATTCCCTGTAGTGCCCAATCCAGCTGTCATCCTCATACAAATTCCCTCTACCTCAAAGTACTTAACTGTGATTGACCTCTGCTCTGCTTTCTTTTCTGTTCCTCTCCACCCTGACAGTCAGTACCTTTTCGCTTTCACCTACAGGGGAGTACAGTACACCTGGACCCGCCTTCCCCAAGGTTTCATTGACAGCCCAAGTATTTTCTCCCAAGCCCTACATGACTGTTTGCAATCCATCCAACCCGAGAATGGGTTGGTGCTGATACAATATGTTGATGACTTGTTGTTATGCTCTGATTCATTTGAGTCGTCCCTGGCAGACACTAAACAGCTTCTGTTTCACCTCTCCCAGACAGGACACAAGGTTTCTAAGGATAAGTTACAGTTGTGCCGGACAAAGGTTAAATACTTGGGACACTGCTTGACACAAGGACTAAGGCACCTCACCACAGACAGGATACAGGCCATCCGCGACATGACTCTGCTGCAAACCCAGCAACAAATTTGCACTTTTCTAGGAATGTGTGGGTATTGTCGGAACTGGATTCTGGGGTTCTCTATTCTGGCACTACCACTGCAAGAAATGGTCTCTTAGAGCAAACCAGAACGGGTCTCTCATACTGAGGAGTACGAACTGGCGTTTGAGAAACTAAAAGAGTGCTTGTCACAAGCACCAGCATTGGGGATGCTAGATTATGAGAAACCTTTTGAGTTATATGGTACCGAAAATGCTGGGTGCGCGGCAGGAGTCCTAACCTAGAAACATGGTGATGCCAGCAGACCGGTACCCTACTACAGTGCACAGCTGGACACTGTAGCACAGTCTCTCCCCACTTGCCTACGAAGTGTTGCAGCCATAGCTTTGTTGGTAATTAAAAGTGAAGACATAGTGTTAGGACATGACCTGACAATCCATACACCTCATGCAGTATCAGCCTTGCTAAATTCCGCCCAAACCAGACATGTCTCATCCGCTCGGTTTACAAAGTGGGAAGTATCACTGATGGCCCCTGTAAACATCACCATAAAAAGGTTTAGCACACTAAATCCTGCAACTTATTTGCCGAGTGTGCCTTGTCATGCACAAAGGGTGGAGGATGACAACGATGGTGAAGGACGATTTAGTGTAGACACTGATGCGCATGATTGTATGGAATACTTGAACCAGACCTTCACTGCGAGACCTGACATTAGTGACAACCCACTGGAAGACATAGACTTTACCTTTTACACTGATGGTAGTTGTCACAGACAGACTCAGGAGACCTGTGCATCAGATACGCAGTTGTAGATGACGAAGGTATCATAGAAGCTGAACCACTTGGTCTACCTCACTCAGCACAAGTCGCTGAGCTGGTAGCACTGACCAGAGCATGTGATTTGGCAAAGGGTAAGTCAGCTATTATATAAATGGACTCTAGATATGCTTTTGGAGTGGTGCATGATTTTGGTGCCCTGTGGTGCTTCAGAAATTTCATGACGGCAGATGGCACACCTGTGGCACATGCGTCACACATCAAAAGGCTTCTGACAACCATACAAGAACCCAACAGAGTGGCTGTTATCAAGTGTAAAGCACACACCTACAACCAAGACCCAATTTCACATGCTAACAGCCGAGCAGACGAAGCTGCTAAATCAGCAAGCACCACCATACAAATTAACACCACACAACTGATGACATTCAATACGGTAAACACACAACAATTATTTGAAATGCAAGATTTGTGTTCCCTACAGGAGAAGGCGGTCTGGAAGGTGAAGGGATATGGTCAGGAGTCCTCAGGACTTTGGAGAGATGGACAAGGTAAGCCGGTGGCCCCCAAGGCATATCTCCCAAGCCTAGCTGAGGCAGCACATGGTCTGACTCATCTGGGCAAGGAAGGTATGTGCAAATTGGTAAGAGACTACTAGAGTGCACCAGTGTTCTCTTCTCAGGTGAGCAGGAAAGCAATGACATGTCTTACTTGCTTGAGGAAGAATATTGGTAAGACAATACCGACGGAGCCATCCCATATCCCTCCTACAGATGGACCTTTCCAGGTAATACAAATCGACTTCATACAGCTACCACCCTGTAGGAATTTTAAGTATGTTTTGGTATGCACTGATGTCTTCTCGAACTGGTTATAGGCAATTCCTGACGCCACAAATACTGCTGTATTTACCGCTAAGAAAATTGTGCAAAAATTTGTGTGTAGCTATGGTATCCCTAAGATTATTGAAAGTGATAGGGGTACCCATTTTACTGGTGAAGTCTTTCAAGTCATGTGCAAACTTATGGGCATTAATAATAAGCTACATACTCCCTACCGGCCACAGGCAAGTGCGAAGGTGGAGAGAATAAACAGCACTATTAAGAACAAGCTAAGCAAAGTGATGGCTGAAACTGGACTGTTGTGGCCGGAAGCACTGCCACTAGTGTTGTACAGCATCAGAACCACTCCCAGGTCACCGCTTAACCTATCACCCATTGAAATTATTTTTGGATGACAGCCACATGTAATAATAGACCCCCAGGATGATCTGAAATGCAGTAATGAAATGACTGTGCAATATTTGGTTAGGATGAGCCAGCAACTGAGAAACCAGCAAAGGAATCTGAAACTGGCGATTCCTGACCTACCAAACAGTAATTGTCATGAAATTGAACCTGGGGACTATGTGATGATTCGAAATTTTCTATGCTCAGGTTGCCTAATAGACAGGTGGGAAGGACCGTATCAGGTTTTGTTGACCAGCAAGAAGGTCGCTGACCCGGAGAAAACTCGTGAGAAGGAGCAGGGTGAAGAAAACCTCATATCACTAGAGAATCTGTTCCGGGAAAGCTGAAAGGCAGGACTGTCGAAACTGTTCCTGAGCGTGGTGAAAAACAAAATCAAGTACTGTTGTTTTAATTTTTTTCTCTCTGAAAACACATCCACATCAAGAGACTGTATTCTGGATTTTTTTTTGTGATTCTATTTTTGATCAGGACAATTTGTTTTTGTGAGGGCCCCGAGAAGTCAAGCAAGGATCTGGAATGGGTTCTGATGGAGAGGATGAATTTGTAGGACCCCAGGATCAGTCCATCACTTTGGTCAAAGCTGGTATAAGTAAGAGATCTGGTAGTCACGGAGGCAATGTGAAGGGTTATTGTCTGATGAATACTGCATATGTAAGTACTGCGATAACAAAGTCGAGGATGAGTGCATCCAGAGATGCCTGTCAAACAATAATATCAATATTGACGGACATCCCTTGAGCGACTGTCACTCATTATTGGGTACAGTCTTAAACCAAACAGAATGCTGAGTGTGCTCACAAGTAATTCAAGGACAGAGTAAATCGGGATTAGTGCCATACCCATTAACAGTAAATGAGGTACTCGAATTGCATGGGAGGGGGGGGGGGGGGGGGGAGACCGGTGGACAGAAAATTAAATATATCTGGACCCCCTAGCCTAAAGCTCCACCAGTTCCACATAGATAGATCACTACTGTGTTTCAACGTATACAATTCCCGGAAACCAGGAAATTGGGAAGTGACTTGGAACAATCAGACAATGACCTTCTCACAGAGAGCAGATAAAGAACCCATCAACTCTGAACTTGTACGTGGGATTGCCACAAATGGAAGGTACTTCCGATACAAGTATACACATGGGATCAAAACCATGTGGGCTGGAACAGTGTCACAGGGATATTGTGCGCACATCATCCAGCCAGATACTTGTATCAAGCAGATAGAAAAACTGGAGACAGGTTTCTTCGTAAGGATTATCTGCATTTTGTCCCCTATGTTCTTCCAGATGACGCTTATTTCATATGTGGAAGGAAGGCGTACAAGTGGCTTACTCCGAGCTCTGAAGGGTTGTGTTACATAGGCCGAGTACTACCAGAGGTCATGACCATTGCACATGACAAAATTAAAGACATTCACCGCAGCGCTCCACCTCCTTATACTCACACCCACTATGAAAACATTTTCAAGAGACACCTCATAGACAGGAGAGAGCTCGCAGCCTCAAATTTGATTCATGAATCCACCGGGATTCAGATTCTTCTTGCATTAGATATCACCCATACTGCCAGAGGAATTTTAAATTATAGGTATATTCATGCGCTAGTGAACTTGATAGATAATATCACTGAAATGTATGACGACACCTTCAGGTATACAGGTAGGGAACTACAGGCCTACAAGAAGAAACTGGTGCAACACAGGATGGTCTTAAATTACGTCACGGCCGTGACAGGTGGGTATTGTGTTACTTTGGTGACTCAATATTGTGTGAAGTGCTGCACGTATATTACGAACAGTGCTGAGGACCCAACGGAGATCATTGATCAAAAGATGGACGAGATCTTGCAGTTGAAGGTGGAGTTTAGAAGGACACACAATCTCACTTTAGCGGCTATGGGTAATGAATTGACTGGATGGGCCTCATGGTTGAACCCACTTTTCTGGGTTAGGAGAGTGGACACAAGGTATAATTGCAAATGTGGGAAAGTTTCTCCTCTGTATCCTGGGGGTTGTCATAATTGTCGGCCTGATATTTAGATGTATTCGAATTCTGACGCAGCGAAAAAGGCATAATACAAATTTGATGAGTCTAAGGAGCGAGTGCGTTGTAACTGCTGCAGATCTGGTATATGGTCCGACGATAGAGACAGTGCTGTGATAGGAATGTAAATGAATTTCATGGCCTGTTTCTTTCACCATCTTTTTGTGTTCTCTCCCTTTACCCAGCGAAACTTCTACCGAAGCCGGACATCAGTGTGCAATGACATAGGAACATGTACGTATGCAATGTTCGTCCAAATCAGACATCTTCGGCTATAGCACTGCCCCAGCATACTCTATAGGTTGAATGTCGTCCCACACCCAACCAGTAGTCCCTTGACCGCCGAGTGCATATAGATGATGTCTCGTCCTCCTCCCTGTCTTCCCTGACCATAGTCAATGTCTGATTTGCAAAATAAGTACATACGTGTGTCTAGGTCACCCATTATGTGTTTTGAAATATTTTCTTCTGTTAATTTATGGCAATTATTGTTTACTGCCAAAGGGTGGACGGTCAAAGTCGAAAATATTACACACACACACTACATATGCAAACACCACATAGAGTGGCCTCTGTACATGCGCATTTTCACCGTGCATGCGCATACACGCAAGCTACGTACACTGGTTCACGAGCCCTGCGTATTGGCGCGTGGTCTGAGTATATACAGTAGCATACGCATTCGCACAGAAACACTACAAAGACATATTCAGTATTCAATTCATATAGTGGAAAATTTACACATAGGGGGTCATTCCGAGTTGTTTGCTCGATGCCGATTTTCGCTATACTGCGATTAGTCGCTTACTGCGACTTTACAGAATGTGAGGGGACAGAACAAGGTTAGGACTTAGTGTTAGTATCCAGATGTGCACTATTTTGAGATCCATATTCTGGTTGTTATGTGCAGTTAATCGCATGTTTCTGTGCATAGATATGCGCAGAATTTTAATATTTGGAAATACTGTACTTATGATATTCAGCGGGAACCCGGTGGTGGAAACCTGCAAGCACACCTGGACCAAGCATCGCCCACTTATTCAAACCAACCTATGACCCCTCATGTACTGTAAATGACCTGCCCCTTGACCTATGGAAGAAGAGCTTACATTTCCTTTTGTATTGTACTATGGACCTACTGTATAAAAGAATGGCCTCCTGGCCAGGCTCAGTCTATTCTCTGCAGGTCATCTTGCTAAGACTGACTGAGGCCCGGATCCGGGAGCGCTGGTGAACAAATGTACCATTGGTTGTAGCTCTTCCCTATATTACTGTTGTTTATTTACTTGTATCTTTTTGAGTAAATATATTGAGTAAATATATTGTTGATGCGTTGGACCACAACATAACACATAACTACTGGTGTCGCATTCCATTCTTGGTTGGGGATAAGGTGTATTTAGCCACACGTGTCGCTGCATTGTGCGCACAGCGTGTCGGCGTGTATACGCAATGTGCATACACATCGTAGAGGTTTATTGTTTACGTATAGCTGCCGCAGCGGCCCGAGCCACATTGTGATTAGGTATTGCATTTTCCTTGTAAATTAATCGAATTTAATAGTTTGCATGTTATAGTGGGTCTTTGGGCCACCCCATCAGGTGTGTACAATGATTTGAGTGTAGTCTCAATTTTACGCTCAGCCGTGTCTTTTAGGGGGTTCCGGTATGAATGGTCGACCATGTTATGGTCGACAGTCATTAGGTCGAGCACTATTGGTTGACATTGGCATGGTCGACATGGACAAATGGTCGACGCGTGAAAGGTCGACACATGGGAAGGCCGACATGAGGTTTTTAAAACTTTTTTTGGTGTCGTTTTCTGCGTAAAGTGACGGGGAACCCCAATTAGTGCACTGCGTCCCCTCGCATAGCTCGCTTCGTTCGCCATGCTTCGGGCAGATTACTGTTCCCAATCGTAGTCCACGTGGATTGTAAAGTATGGAGATGTTCCCCCCCCCCAAAAAAAAATGTGAAAAACTCATGTTGACCATTTCAGGTGTCGACCATGTCAATGTCAACCAATAGTGGTCAACCTAATGACTGTCGACCATAACATGGTCGACCATCCAAAGGGATACCCTTTTAGGGAGGCTGCACCAGGAAGAGGCAATACAATTTTACGTGACAGCCTAGAGACTGATACGTCCACTATCAGTGGATTTTCCCATTTTTTCCTATCCTCCAGAGGAAAAGGAAAATATGAGAGCAAACTTTTAGGGATCTGAAACTTCTTATCAAGATTGACCCATGGTTCTTCAAACAGGGTATTCATTTCCTTTGACACAGGAAAAGTAACTGAGGACTTTTTTTACATTAAAATAAGATTCCTCACACTCCTCTGACACCTTAACAGGAATGTGCAGAACATATCTGATAGCCTCTATAAGAGCTTCTATTCCCTTTGACAGAGCTGCATCCCCCCCTGTGAGTCCACCTCCCCCTTCTCCATGTCTGACCTGTGAGCATCTGAATCAGACTGCAGGATATGGGCCAGAGATCGCTTTTGCAGACAAATGGGAGGGGAGTGAGACGCTGTTTTGGGGACTGAGTCTCTGTTTATAAACTCATCCATAGTCTGTTTTAAGTATTGCGTCTCTTTCTCATTGCGGGAAAATTTTGTAGAAAGAGTTGAGATCATTCCCTTAAGAGAATTAACCCATTCCGGTTCAGCCCCACTAGTCTGTGAACCCTGAGTACCCAGTAGTGAGTACCCTGGTGAAGAGGAACACTCTGCGGTACAAGAGACACACTCTTTGCCTGACATAAATGACAGCACACACACAGGAAAGGTTAAGCACAATTAACCCACAAAGAGGCCTACAGGGAGACACAGAGTTGTTTGGAGCCAACCCCCACCGCGACCTTATCGCTAATGCCAAGCTTAGCTGGGTCGCAGACTAAGTACCCTGATACGCTGAGGTATTCTGGAGTCACACTGGACTGTATCCACTGTAGAGGGAAAATGGCAATGGTGAGCTGCTGGATCCTCTCATAATGAAGCCCCGCCCCTTCAATGGTGCGTGGTCTTCCCGCTTTTTTATACTGGCTGAGGAATCTGGTGCTTAAAATGGAGAGAAAACCATTTTAAGGCTGTTGTGCCAGTATGGGTACTGAGTACAGTGTACGGGGACGCAGTTGTGTACTGTGTCCAGAAATGCATTCCGCCCCGCGTAGAAGCCGTGCGTCTCCGTACCCTCATGCCGCCATAATGGATGGCGCCCCGCTAGCTGGGACGCCGGCTCAGTACTCACCACTCCTATTCTTCTGGCTCTGTTAGTGGTGGCGGCGTCAGGCCTGGCGACAGGGGGGGTCAAAGGGGACATCCATCCCGGGCCCCCACGTTGTGAGGGGCCCCAAGGTCCAGCGGTGGCAGCATCATGCCACAGATTGAAATAATTCTATAAATTTCTGCATCGCGCGGTCCGTTCGCCGTATAGTCAAAAGGAATCAGACAGTGGCTTATTTTTGTTCAGCCCCCCCCCCCCCCCCCTGTGGTCACCTGTCAGTGCCCCAGCCCTGCCCCAGATCAGCTGTCAGCCAGTCCCCGTGTGCAGTGCAATGACGTTGCACATGATGCAGCGTCTGGACCTCCCCTCCCCTCCGAGTCCTCCCTGCCCGCCTATCTGTCTCTGCTGTGTGAGGAGCGTGTGGCCAAGCAGGAGCGGGACTGTTGGCACCTTGTTGCAGCATAGAGGTCACTGGTCACTCGGAGCCTGGTTGATTAGCGACGCCGACGGCTGTGCCTGTGTGTTGCTGGACTGGTAAGCCAAGTGTGTGCACAGTGCACTGCAGGCGCGCTCGGCTCTCCAGCAGAACAGACTCGGAGTTTGTTTGGGGCTTTGGGTTTAGTTTGGGGCGGGCTGCAGGCAGGCACATATCATGGATGCATCTGCATACATGCATGCATGCATGCATGTCAGATGATCATGTAATACACAGACAGATTAGGACGGCACTGAGTATATCAGATCATATTAATGGAAGGGGAATTATTATTATTATCAGGCAGGTTGTTGTGTGACTTGTGCTGCAGCTACATGTGAGTATAACTTGGTGCATACTATGCACCACGTTATACCCACATGTAGCAGCACTACAAGTCACACAACAACCTGCCTGGTAAAAAAATATTAATAATAATAATTATGCCCCTACGATTACAGTGATCTGATATACTCAGATTACAGTGTTATTCTGTATACTGTACACAGCACCATGCCCTGCCGCATCATCCTCATCTGTGCTAGTACTGCTCGGTGCAACTGAGGAAAGAAGCCGCAGCAGTTACAGCACTTCCACCTGTCTGGCAGCAGGACCCAGGCACAGCGGAGGGAGCCACTTAGTGACTGCACCAACACCTGCATTGCAGCACGATCCCAACACAGCGGACCAGCGCATAGCGTGGAACCTGTGCATTCCATCGGGCTCAGTTCATTACTGAGGGGAGCCTCTGGAGTGAGCACATCTACCTGAGGGCAGTCAGACTGTCACACAGAAAGCATGCAAGTGAGATCTGCAGTGCTGAACCATCTCTCCGGGGTATGAGAAGACGTCTGTAGGGTAAGACAGGGACAGTTTGCCACATTACATGCGGGCTGGAGTCCAAATTTGCTTTTAAAGAGCCATCACATTGTTTTTATATATTATATACACACACACATTTATATACATCTTAAATACAGTTTTTATACATGATCTATAGTTTTTATGTTTATAGTACCTTAAATGTACATGCAATGCTTGGAGGAGGGGATGAAAAGTGTGGGGGGGACTCGGTGGTTATGGGGGGCCCCATAGAAATCAGTGTACCGGGCCCCAAGATTTCTGTTGCTGTCCCTGGGCGGCGTGCTGCAAGAATGTATGCTCGCCCTGGTGGGGCTTGCGAATAGTTCCCTCAGGAGCTCAGTGTTCTGTCAGCAGGGAACGGGACCATTAACCCTTCAAGAGGTTGGGACGTTCCCCCCGTAAGTCCCACGAAGCAGACAGGCTGGTGCCAACCAGCCCTGCCTGAAAATAACAAACAGAGAAAATAAATGCAGAAAACTCTTCAGGAGCTTCCTTCAGTGTGACCAGCTCCTCCGGGCACATTTTCTAAACTGATTCTGGTAGGAGGGGCACAGAGGGAGGAGTCAGACCATGGCTCCTCGTGGACCCGTCTATACTCCATGGTACTAAATGGACCCCAGTATCATCTAGGACGTAAGAGAAATAATAATTAGCAACTGGGACATGCAAAGGTTCACCTGGGGTTGAGGCTGTGGGGCTAGTCCGCAGAGGCATGCCATGCCTGGGAAGATGTGTTGTTTGGAAGCTTTGAGTTGTTGTTGTGGTGTTTATTGAAGTAGATACTCTTCTTTCCGGTAAGTGGCTTGGGAGCTGTGTACCTAATGTTGTTATACTGCTGCTTAATTCACGCAATGCATCGGTGTGGGAAATGCCGTTATGCAGGCAAATAAAGTTTGTGTGTGCGTGTTATTTGCGGTTAAAAATAGATCTTTCCCTTAATGAGAATTGGATGTATCCACTCCATACCCTCATTCACGTTGTTGCTTCTTCTTAGGAATTTTCGTCCTTCGCTGTTCCTTTCTACTGTTGCACTTCCACTTGCTGCATCAGACTGGCTAATATAAGCCAACGTGGGTAGGTGGTGCCATGATACTGTCAACCAGGTTTGGCCCACTGTGTCTGCCTGTGCCTGGGCTGGTAGTGAGCCATGACTGATTCACAATTAAATGGGCTACTCTAATTGGTTGAACTTTGACCAATTTGGATTCAAACTTGCCAGCATCTAACTGGGGCAAGTAGGGTAAATCCTGATATAGCTTACCCAAAGTATGTGATTCTTCTGCTTTAATAGTATTCTTTTAGTATTATTAGTATCAGATTTTTAGGGTCATATTTATCTAGGAGTATTTGCGGGACATGCATTAGTGATCATTATCATAGCAGGGGCAAGCTCTTATCGGAGCCCCTGCATTTGCGTGTGTATATTATTACATTCCAGCTAACATTAATTTCTTATTGCTGCGGTCAAAAATACCAATAACAGAGCTTCACAGTCACACCCATCACATTAACCGATTACTAACAGTCGGTAGACCTGCGTTATTTATTATTGGCATGTCTTTACTAATATAACATAATTTTCCCTCCCACTTGTATGGAAGTATTTAATCAGACAGACATGACAGTTGCCTCATTTTAATTAAACAATGGCACTTGTTGCCTCTGTATACTCACGCATTGCTGCAGGCTTTTTCCATACAGTTGCAAACCTCATATTACAGAGACATGGCATTTCTTAATAAATTGAGTTAACTAGCAGATCCTTTCTATTTTATGATCCAAACAAGGCTTTCTTTCATGACTGCCTTGGCACACAATGAAAAAGGAAAAGAACGCAGTTCAAAATATATCAAATCACAGGCCCCCACATTTGAAATACCAGATCCCTTAATGTTAACTCTAGTGATTCTGACATTGCTATTTAATGATTTATATAAAGCTTTTAAGGAAGCATTTGAACCTTTAAGTCCACTAGAAAATCAGCCTGGGGTGCAAAGTGTACATTAATGCTGGGGAAGCATATAGAAATTAAATAAATAAAAAATCTCCTTATGACAGGCAGCAGTGCCACTTCAGGGATTTCTTTCATAACTGACTGTCACTCCTGCACACTGTTGTTATGGAAACCAGCTACAGCTTTGATTTCCTCTCTGCAAGTAAAAAATCCTTGAATCCCAAATCCGCCTGTTAATTGTCAAGTTAATTACAGGTGTGACTCTTGCTGGGAGAGTCAGTTTTTTCATAGCAAGGATTAAAATATTGTAAAACATTGAATACCAGTAATATGCTTAACTATGGTAAACCTATCTGACAGATGGAATAAGCTCTGAACAAAAGGCACATTTTTTAAATATGAGAAAAATAGGACAAGGTTATGACAAGAGCAGTTTTCTTGTTTTTATAAATTATAGATAGATAGATAGATAGATAGATAGATAGATAGATAGATAGATAGATAGATAGATAGATAGATAGATACAGCCACACCTCACATACAAACATGCAGTGTCGGGCTGAGGCATGAAGGGCCCTCCGGGGGAATGCAGTTGTAGGCAGGGGCGGATTTAGCGGGGGGCGATTAGGGCGAACGCCCCCCCTACATGTACCGGCACCGGGATGGAGGCCGGGTCCCGCTGCGGTGGTGGGAACGGGGTGGATAGCGGTGCAGCGCGGCGGGGGAAGGGGAGAGAGAGAGAGCATCCTGACACGCGTACAGCGGCCTGTTTTTACCACGCCCCCTCCTCCCTGTACGCGCGTCAGGACGCTCTCTCTTTCTCCTCATCCCCCGCCGCGCTGCACCGCTCTCCGCCCCGTTCCCAATACAGCGGCGGGACCCGGCCTCCATTCACTGTCAGGTGTGTGTGTGAGTGTGTGTCTGTCAGGTGTGTGTGTGTGTGTGTGTGTGTGTGTGTGTGAATTTCGCCTCATACATTGTGCTATAATGTGCATTTAGGATCATTCAGTGTGCTATAATGTGCATTTAGGATCATTCTGCGTGCTATAATGTGCATTTAGGATCATTCAGTGTGCTATAATGTGCATTTAGGATCATTCAGTGTGCTATAATGTGCATTTAGGATCATTCTGCGTGCTATAATGTGCATTTAGGATCATTCTGCGTGCTATGATGTGCATTTCGGATCATTCTGCGTGCTATGATGTGCATTTCGGATCATTCTGCGTGCTATGATGTGCATTTCGGATCATTCTGTGTGCTATGATGTGCATTTCGGATCATTCTGCGTGCTATGTGCATTTCGGATCATTCAGTGTGCTATGATGTGCATTTCGGATCATTCTGTGTGCTATGATGTGCATTTCGGCTCATTCTGCGTGCTATAATGTGAATTTCGGATCATACTGTGTGCTACATTGTGAATTTCAGCTCATACAGTGTGCTATAATGTGAATTTCGGCTCATTCTGTGTGTTGTAGAAACAGAATTTGTCGGCAGATAAGAACCACTTGGCCCATCTAGTCTGCCCCTTTTTTTTTTTTTACATTATTTTTATCTCTAACCTTATCTGATCCTTATTTCTTTGTAAGAATATCCTTATGTCTATCCCATGCATGTTTAAATTGCCCTACTGTCTTAGCCTCTACCACCTCTGATGGAAGGAATGGTGATTCGCCAGTCTGTATCACCAGTGCGCAGGGTTCTCTCCACTAACTGGCAACATTTTATTAGTAATGGACACAATAGGAAATTTTAGAAGCGAACGGGAAGGGCATTACTAAGTGGGAGGGGCTATGATTAGGGAGAGGAGTCATAATTCTTAAACCCCCCCCCCCTAAAAGTTAAGTCTAGATCCGCCACTGGTTGTAGGGGCCCATTCTTAAGGGTGCGGCAAGGCTCCAGTGGGGGCGTGGCCAGCCATCACAGAGGTTTGGCTAACCATTAGAGAGTTACATAGTAAATATATAAGAAACCATAGTCCTGTGAAGTATAATGTAACATATGTATAACGCAAGTGCAGAAGGATAGAGTCTGGAACCTGATCCCTAGAAGAGGAGGAGGACCCACAGGTGGTGGGGCCCACCGGGGGTTTCCCCTGTTCTCCTGTGGGCCAGTCCGACCCTGCATACATGTATGTTCTGACTCACTTGTGCGAAATACACCAATTCTCCATGAAAAACTAATCTGTTTTGCACTGCTAATGCGATAAAAGCACATAATACATATAGCGTAAAATTGCTAGGTGAATAGGGACACATCTGTACAAGTAAATTTATATGCTAAAGCAAAGTAACAGAAACAGACCACACACACGCTTCTAACATCACCTTTACTACACATATTTGTCCTAGTACCACAGGTTGTCTGGTGTTACCCCTCCCCGAGGACTGCCACCATCTAGACCCTGCCCACCTCTATACTACTGTAGTTACAGCAAAATTAAGCTTCTTCAGTTTGGGGAAAGGCTTGTTGCTATGACATATACAGTATATAATGGGTGCATGGTGCACAGTGCACATGTACCCAGGGATCAAATGGGACCCAACCTGCACTCAGAGCAGACCTGACTATGTAATCTACTGGCGACACCTTCTTTCAGGTGAAGTCTTCAACAAGATGTTCCTGGCACAGTTGACAGCAAAGACTCTGGAGTCAATGCTATCTTCTGCACAAAGACCATCTTCTGAAAATATCCCTGGAAAGATGGTGCCACCATCAGAAGGCAGTGGGTGGACCCAATGCATGAAGGTAAGGCCTGGTGCACATGGGCCCCCAGCAATTAATACTTATCTGGCTTGTTGCATGTATAACCATCCCTGACAGTTTATAGATTGCGGCAACAGAAAGAATTCCAAGGAATGAGGTCCCACTCCCACTGCTACATACCTCTCCGTTACAAGATCTCATCCACATAATGCACCAGCAGCACATCCACATCAGAGGATGGAGGGATGTTCAGCCTGCAGCATATGGTCTCCATCATGATCTAAAGGGGGGTACACATGGAGCAAAGTCCAGCTAATTTCTAAGCAATCTGACTAGATTGCTTAGAAATTAGCTGAACATCGCTCCGTGTGTAGGGGTGCCGGCGACAGCGATGCATGGTCCCGCGCGTCGCTATCGCCGGTGCTATATTGGCCTGCATGCAGGCACAATCTAGCAGGTCGATCATTTCACCGCTGAGTGAAATGAGCGCCCCCCGCGTCTGTCCCCCCTCCCTCAGCACGCAGGGGGAGAGATGTGTGTGCACACATCTCTGAGGAAATCTCCCCGTCAGTACGGCCCTTTAGTAATTCCAGCTTACTTCAGAAAATTTAAAGGATTTTTATGCAGGTTCTGTTATGCACCAGTGTGCTGTAAAACAGTCTGTTTTGGGGTCCTCTTACTCTTGAGTTCAGACATTCTCTTTCTTGGCTGAGACACATTAACAAGTGCATCAGGCTGGTAGAGGAAAACCTCTCTGCAGCATAGCAGCACTGCATACATCCCAAGTGTCCCACTATTGGTGATCCCGCTTTTGAGGTATTGTCACGCCATCCTACCTAATATCCACAGTGTCCTGCAGAGGGGCGAGTTTAGGAGGCTCCATCTCGTACCTTAGTAGAACAAGCAGTGAATCAATGCGTGCACATGCTTGTGGTATCTATTCAGTGCAGAGAGGGATTGGGAGCATAGTCAGCATCCCCTGTGGCACTGAACATACCCCAGGGTGACTTGTAGGAATGACAGTTCCTGAGGCCAAGCCCCTTGCTATGAGGCCATGCCCCTGAGGAGCACAAAAAGGTCCCAATTTACTCTTCCCAAAAGTTGGGAGGTATGGGATTGTAAGTGGGTATGGGATACTTCAGACCTCAGTAAGGAGGCGTTTTGCACCATCAACATGGCAAAATTACTTCCTTCTAAAGAAGATAGGTGGAGAAGTTGCCCATAGCAACTAACCAGCTTTGACCTATAATTTAATAGAATGTAATTGATAAATAATAGCTAGATACTAACTGGTTACTATGCACAACTCCACTTGCCCTCATTAAAATGTTTGATACATCTCAACAGTTTTCAGAGAAATAGAGGCCTGCTTCTATGACGCATTATTGAACAAGTGAAACACCTGCTGCTTAATGCAGACTTCTTTGTAGCTATATGTTAGGAAATAATTTACCAATAATGAGGGTCATTCCGAGTTGTTCGCTCATTGCCGATTTTCTCTATGCTGCTATTTGTTGCTAACTGCGCATGCGCATGGTAAGCACAGCGCATGCGCTAAGTTATTTAACACAAAACTTAGATTTGCTGGTGTTCGAACTACGCTTTTCAGTCGAACTGGTGATCGGTGAATGATTGACAGGAAAGGGGCGTTTCTGGGTGGTAACTGAGCGTTTTCCGGCAGGCGTGTCAGGGAAAAACGCGGGAGTGTCTGGAGAAACGGGGGAGTGGCTGGCCGAACGCAGGGCGTGTTTGTGACGTAAAACCAGGAACTAAACGGTCTGAGCTGATCGCAATCTGTGAGTAGGTCTGGAGCTACTCAGAAACTGCAAAGAATTATTTAGTAGCAGTTTTGCTAATCTTTCGTTCGCAATTCTGCTATGCTAAGATACACTACCAGAGGGCGGTGGCCTAGCGTGTGCAATGCTGCTAAAAGCAGCTAGCGAGTGAACAACTCGGAATGAGGGCCATAGTCATAAATGGCTTTCAGTATCCAAGTATAAATTAAAATTATGTTTGGCAAATATAAAAGCTTAGGACGAGATACAATTAAGCACAAAGGAGTAGATGTATTAAGCCTGGTGATGTAATGAAGTGGAACGTTATAATGCAGCTGCAAATCAGCTCCTAACTGTCAAGTTACAGGCTATGTTTGAAAATATTTATTATGGAAAGAACTTACCATTAATAACTGTATTTCTCATAAGTCCACAGGATCCACAGGATAACATTGGGATATTTATAGATGTTGTGTAAAAGGACCAGAAGTGAAAAACAAACAATCTAAATAATTATGTTTATTAACTATCATAAATGTTGTAAGTTCATAGTTTGCAACAATACAAACCCTAGTGACCAAAAAAGAGTTTGGTATTACGTAGGTAAAAATGAAAAATAAAAATAAAATCAAAATAGAAATAAATTGAAAAAAGAAAAAGAAAAATGCCTGGAAAGTCTGTATTGTTTGAGATTAAGAATTAAGAAATTGTTACCAGTCCAAAAGAGAAATTAATTATGTGGTGAAAATAGAGTGTGGCGTCCCACCTCTTTCCCACCTCAGGTGTAGTCCTGTACTCACTTGAGTACACAGTGTAGTTGGAATTTCTGAACTGATACTGAAATTTACGGAGTGAAGAGTCCGTAAATTTCAGTATCAGTTCAGAAATTCCAACTACACTGTGTACTCAAGTGAGTACAGGACTACACCTGAGGTGGGAAAGAGGTGGGATGCCACACTCGATTTTCACCACATAATTAATTTCTCTTTTGGACTGGTAACAATTTCTTAATTCTTAATCTCAAACAATACAGACTTTCCAGGCATTTTTCTTTTTCTTTTTTCAATTTATTTCTATTTTTATTTTATTTTTCATTTTTACCTACGTAATACCAAACTCTTTTTTGGTCACTAGGGTTTGTATTGTTGCAAACTATGAACTTACAACATTTATGATAGGTAATAAACATAATTATTTAGATTGTTTGTTTTTCACTTCTGGTCCTTTTACACAACATCTATAAACATCCTTACACAGGCGCAGTTGTGAAACTTTGATAAACGCTATTTAAATTCTGGAGGCTTTGGGTTTAGCCCCAATCACGTATTGCTGCCACCCTCATAATATCCATATAGATAGAGCGCTGGTTACATTTAACATTGGGATATGATGACGCGACAGCGGATTTGCACCAATCCGTCAAAGCTTTCGGCCTCCCAGCATGTAACGGGCCCGTCCATATATCCCCGCCTGCTGGCTCAGGCAAGTCAGTTGTTTTTCCAAAGCTCAAGGAAGGAGCATCATAGAGAGCCCTAATCAGGCGAGAAGAACAGACATGCACACCCTTCCGTACAAGAAGGAAGAGGTTAGTGAGTGAAAGGATCCCTACATCAGGTGCGTCAGGGTGGGATCCCTGTGGTTCCTGTGGACTTAGGAGAAATACCATTATTAACGTTAAGTTCTTACCATAACGAATATTTCTCCGACAGGGTCCACAGGTAATCCACAGGATAAGATTGGGATATCCCTAAACAATTTAGTAGTGGGGATGCTCCTTATTGGACAGGAGAATCCTTCTTCCGAATTCAGCGTCCTGAGAGGCAAAGGTATCAAAGGCATAATGTCTAATGAACGTGTTACTGGAGACCATGTGGCTACCTAACATATCTATTCTGCTGAAGCATCACGTTGTGCTGCCCATAATGGACCTACCTTACGAGTAGAGTGAGCAGAGACATTATACGGAACAGGGAGATCAGCTTGAGAGTATGCTTCTGAAATTGTCATCCGACGCCACTTCGCCAGTGTCTGCTTATAAGCAGGCCATCCTCTCTTGTGAAATCCGTAGAGAACGAAGAGAGTGTCTGTCTTTCTGATGGCATTGGAACGATCCACATAGATCCTTAAGGCACGGACCACGTCCAATGATGCATCTCCCGCAGAAAGGTCCGGCCCCTGGAAGACCGAATCTACAATTTCTTCGTTAAGGTGGAATTTAGACACCACCTTAGGAAGATACCCAGATTTGGTTCTGAGAACCGCTCTATCTGGATATAAAATCAGAAATGGAGGGTGGCATAACAATGCCCCTAAACCTGAAACTCTTCTAACTGAAGCACTAGCCAGTAGAAAGAGAACTTTAGCTGTCAACCATTTAAGATCCACTCTTTTAAGTGGTTCAAATGGGGCAACTTGTAGGGCCTTTAGGACTAAACTTAAGTCCCAAGGCACTGTAGGAGGAACAAAGGAGGTTGAACGTGCAACCTGGAAAAAAGTTTTAACATCTTGCAAGTTAACATTTTTCTTTTGGAACCATACAGTCCATGCTGACACATATACTCTCAAGGAAGCCACTCATAAACCCTTATGCATTCCTGCTTGAAGGAATGCTAAGGCTCTGGAAACTCTGAAAAACCAAAGGTCAAATTTTTGATCACTGCACCATTGAATATAGGGGGTCATTCCGAATTGATCGCTCGCAAGCTAGTTTTAGCAGCCGTGCAAACGCTATGCCGCCGCCCACTGGGGAGTGTATTTTAGCTTAGCAGAAGTGCGAACGCATGTGCAGGAGAGCTCTGCAAAAACAGTTTGTGCAGTTTCAGAGTATTACACAAACACAAATGTACAGATGGCGCTTCAGTTCAGAGGTGCTGCAATCTCCCAGCTGGGACGGTTATCAATTTCCCAAAGAGTTCAATCCTAGTTCTATAGTTTTGCTGGGGTGCGCTCCCTGGGTCACTACGGGTATTAATTCTTTATGTAGAAAGGCAAAGTTCTCCTCACTGGACAGTTTATCAGCAGTACTTCCTTGTTCCGGTATGACACGGTATCCTCAAAGAAAGAATTGGTATATAGTGAAGTCCCGTAGGGTTCAAATGGATTAAAAGCAATTTCAATCACATATACAGTGTACCGTAAAAGAAATTTTTATCCGCCTGAGTGCGGCGGACCTACGTACCGGACTCAGTGGGGTGTCAGCAATGCCCACCCAATTGCGCTTGTAGTATCCCTTCCTTTAATCCTGTCGATTCCAATATCGGTTCTTCCCTAGTTCACCTTTACCTCTCCATCCAGGTGGGAGGTTTCCGTGAGTAGGAAAAAAATACCAATATAGTGAAGTATTGCTTGTGTTCAGGTGTAGGAATTATTTATTCATAAAGTGCAGGTAAATATCATTTTTTTTAAAAGTATATATAAAAACGTCTTGATCACAATAACAAATTTAAAATCCACCACAGATTAGTGGACCCACGTACCAGAGGTTGTAGGGTGTCACAGTGGCCCACCCAAACAGCGCTTGTAATGTAGCTCCCCGGGGTATATAGCAGCAATCAGCGTGTTCCCTCTGGCTCCAGCAGGTCCCTCCAATCAGTCACCAACGCGTTTCTGCCCTCTGGGGGCCTTTGTCAAGGTGTGTCGCACACACCTTGACAAAGGCCCCCAGAGGGCAGAAACGCGTTGGTGACTGATTGGAGGGACCTGCTGGAGCCAGAGGGAACACGCTGATTGCTGCTATATACCCCGGGGAGCTACATTACAAGCGCTGTTTGGGTGGGCCACTGTGACACCCTACAACCTCTGGTACGTGGGTCCACTAATCTGTGGTGGATTTTAAATTTGTTATTGTGATCAAGACGTTTTTATATATACTTTTTAAAAAAATGATATTTACCTGCACTTTATGAATAAATAATTCCTACACCTGAACACAAGCAATACTTCACTATATTGGTATTTTTTTCCTACTCACGGAAACCTCCCACCTGGATGGAGAGGTAAAGGTGAACTAGGGAAGAACCAATATTGGAATCGACAGGATTAAAGGAAGGGATACTACAAGCGCAATTGGGTGGGCATTGCTGACACCCCACTGAGTCCGGTACGTAGGTCCGCCGCACTCAGGCGGATAAAAATTTCTTTTACGGTACACTGTATATGTGATTGAAATTGCTTTTAATCCATTTGAACCCTACGGGACTTCACTATATACCAATTCTTTCTTTGAGGATACCGTGTCATACCGGAACAAGGAAGTACTGCTGATAAAATGTCCAGTGAGGAGAACTTTGCCTTTCTACATAAAGAATTAATACCCGTAGTGACCCAGGGAGCGCACCCCAGCAAAACTATAGAACCAGTTTCAGAGTAGCTCTGAACCTACTCAGCGCTTGCGATCACTTCAGCCTATTCGTGTCCGGATTTGACGTCATACACCCGCCCAGCCACGCCTGGATTTTTTTCAGACACACCTGCGTTTTTGCAAACACTCCCTGAAAACGGTCAGTTGACACCCAGAAACGCTCCCTTCCTGCCAATCTTCTTGCGGCCATCAGTGCAACTGAAAACTTCGCTAGAACCTGTGCAAAACCACAAAGGACTTTGTAACCTTATGTCGCGCGTGTGCACTGTGGTGCATATGCATGCATAGAAATGCCGATTTTTAGCCTGATCGCTGCGCTGCGAACAACGGCAGCTATTTATTATTTATTATTATTTATTAGCAGTTTCTTATATAGCGCAGCATATTCCGTTGCGCTTTACAATTATTAGAACAACAATTATAGAACAAAACTGGGCAAAGACAGACAGACAGACAGAGGTAGGACGGCCCTGCTCGCAAGCTTACAATCTATAGGGAAATAGGCATTGATATACAAGGATAGATGCTACCTGTTACATAATGGTTCCCCAGGTTGCTAGGTTCTTAATGGGTTGTATATGATATGATCACCCAGCAATGTTGGAAGACAAAATGTGAGTTTATGTGGACTGTACAGAGGGCAGCTAGCGATCAACTCGGAATAACCCCCATAGGCTTGCCATATTTGGTGATAAATGTGAGCTGAGGAAAGTTTCCTTGCTCTGAGCATAATTTGAATTACCTGTTGTAAGAATCCTCTTGCCTTCAGGATGGAAGTCTCAAGAGCCACGCCGTCAAAGACAGTCAATCCAGGTGTTTGTGATAACCAGGACTCTGGTACAGTAGATCTGGACATTGAAGGAGTAGGAATGGAGCATCCATCGAAATCCTCTGCAGATCTGCAATGTCTTCTGGACCAAGTCGGAGCTATTAGTATCATGGCACCCTTACCTTGTCTTACCTTTTCGCATCACCCTGGATCACAAGGCCATTGGTAGAATGACATGAGCCAGACGTAGGTTGACAAGTCATCCACAAAGGTCGGTCTGGGATCCTTTGTTCTTGACCCGTATGCGGAAACTTTGTTGTTCTGACGGGACGCCATGAGATCTATTTCTGGTAGCTCCCATTATCTACCAGAGTTTGTAAGACCTTTGGGGTGTAAAGCCCATTCATTTGCATGAATGGCGTGTCGACTGAGAAAATCCGCTTCCCTGTTTAGGACTCCTGGAATGAATACTGCGGACAAGGCTGGATAATGAAGTTCTGCCCACCTTAAAGTGTGGCATACCTTCTTCATTGTGTTTTGGCTGCGCGTTCCTCCCTGATATTTGAGGTACGCTACTGCCATTGCAATGTCCGAGCGAATTCAAACTGGTTTCATCAGAAGGATATTCTTTGCCTGAATAAATGCCATATATATGGCCCGAAGTTCCAATATATTGATTGCGAGGCAACTTTCTTCCTTGGTCCACTACCCCTGGAAACAACTCCTTCCTGACACTTCTCCCCAGGCCTGCAGGCTGACATCCATTGTCAGAGTTTCCCAATCTGATATCCAAAGGAGCCTCCCTTTGTTCAGATAGGTAGGATGTCTGTAACCACCAAGATATTGACCTCCTAAATTCCAGAGGAAGTCAATAATCTGCGCTTTTATTGTCTGATGAAAACCTTTCCACTTGAAAAGGATCAGACGTTTCAGATGTATCGAGTGGAACTGAGTATACTCCATCATGTCAAATGTCTACACCATCGAACCCATCACATGCATTACTGCATAAATGGATACCGTTTCACTGTGTAGCAACTCCTGAATCCTTAAGTGGATTTTTTATATTTTCCAGGGATACCATAAATTCTCCTGCTCCATGGCCAAAATAATGGAATGTAAAGTCTCCATATTAAACCTGGGGCACGCAAATGTACTTGTTCAGCGCTTTGAGATTGAGTATGGGCCGGAATGACCCATTTAGCTTCTGCACTAAAAACATGTTGGAATAGAAACCGTGTCCTTGTTGTGCAGGAGGAACTTAAATTATCACTCCTGACTGAAGCAACTCCTGAACTGCCTCTTGCAAACCCCTAGTCTTCGTTTCCATTGAAGACGGGCTGGTACAGACTTTTAATATGGGTGTTTCTTGAAAACACCTACAACACCTGGTATTTCCAGGTGATTTACCATCCAAATACTAACCAGGACCAACACTGCTTAGCTTCCAAGATCAGATAAGATTGGGCATGTCCAGTGTGGTGTGGCTGTAGATCATAACCGTGAGATACCACTTCTTACACCCAGGCATCTGTAGTAGACTGCTGCCAGATCTGTGCAACTGAAGAAGTCAGCCTCCCACCCTGGGTTCCCCCAGGTGGAGGCCCGCACCATCAGGCTGATGGCTTATCTTCTGATTTGAAACCAGTAATCTGGTAGCCCAATAACTTTTAGTCTTACCAGACTTGTTGGATTGGGACTGTTTGCCATTACCTTTTCCTTGATTTTGAAAGAATTGAAAAGCTGGAAACTAGGCTTGAATTTATGTGTGAAAGGAAAACTGCACTTTCTTGGAGTCTGCTTTTGACTCCAAAATACTGTTTCATTCTTTACCAAAAATAATATCTCCAGTAAACAAGGATAAGACTCCAGAACCTTCCTGGATTCTAAGTCAGCTTTCCATGTACATAGCCAACCCGCTCTGTGAGCTGCTATTGCTGAAGCTGATGCCTGAGTGGCAACTGTACCCATATCCAGGGCCACTTATCGCTGCCTGTTTGATTTGTGCAATATAGGATTTTTGCTCTCTAGATGCCATTCAATGTATCAGCACAGGATGCCACTGCTTACAACATCCAGGCTGAAGCCATGGCTGGTCTAATGATTGCCCAAGACAAGGAAAAAATGATTTTTAGAAAACCATCAACTCTCCTATCCGTAACATCATTTATTTATGCTGAAAGCAGAAGTAACGTAGATTTTCGCACCAATCTATGACATGCAAATCTACTTTTGGAAGCCACCTCCTTTTTTAAACAGTACCCAGATGGACGAGGATAACTGGAATTTCATTTTTTGGAATTCTAACTTTTTACTGGACGTAACCCAAACCTCTTGCATAATTTCCATCAGCTGTTTTGGGGCGTTTAAACACAGTTGCCTTAGTTTTTAACACAGGCTCTGCTGCCTCTTCTAATGATAGAATGACTTACATGGCACTAATTAGCTCAGGTATGTCCACTGAGCTGAGACCTTCCTCCAAAGTGCAATGAGTCCTCATCCTCCGACGAGTCCTCATCTAAAACCTGTGTAGACTGTGAAGATGTTGTACCATGTCTATGTAACATAGTATCGAAGGTTGAAAAAAGACAATTGTCCATCGAGTTCAACCTATTTGTGGTCTCCAATGCACGATTATTTTGTATTAAATTTTGACTGAAGTTGATGACTGCCGTTACATTTTACCCCTCTTTTTTATAATAACCATAGTGCGTTACTATGCCCCGAAACCCTGGATATCCTTATCCATTAGGAATTTATCTAACCCATTCTTAAAGGTGTTGACTGAGTCGGCCATTGCAACTCCCTCAGGCAGGGAATTCCAAACACGTTTCGTCCTTACCGTAAAAAAGCCTTTACGCCGTATTGTGCGGAATCTCCTCTCCTCTAACCTGAGCGAGTGTCCACGAGTTCTCTGTGTTGATCTAACCAAAAACAGGTCCTGCGCAAGATCTGTATATTGTCCCCTTATATATTTGTAAATGTTGATCATGTCCCCTCTTAATCTCCTCTTTTCCAGTGTAAACATGCCTAGTCTTGCAAGCCTTTCCTCGTATTCCAGCGTCTCCATACCCTTAATTAGTTTGGTCGCCCGCCTTTGAACCTTTTCTAGCTCCAGGATATCCTTTTTGTAGTAAGGTGCCCAGAATTGTACACAGTATTCAAGGTGTGGCCTCACAAGTGATTTATATAACGGGAGTATAATACTCTCGTCCCTAGCATCAATTCCCCGTTTTATGCTAATATCTTATTAGCCTTCTTTGCTGCAGTCCTACTTTGGGTACTACTGCTTAGTTTGCTATTTATGAGGACACCTAAGTCCTTTTCCAGTACAGAATCCCCTAATTTTACCCCATGTAGTAGGTAGGTGTTATTTTTGTTCTTGTTACCACAGTGCATTACCTTACACTTGTCTGTATTGAAGCGCATTCTCCATTTTGCTGCCCAAGCTTCTAATTTAACTAAGTTGTTCTGAAGTGACTCAGCATCCCCCTCCGCATTTATAACTTTACAAAATTTGGTATCATCTGCAAAAATTGACACCATGCTCTCTAGACCAGAGATTTTCAACCTTTTACAACTCGCAGCACACTGAACAAGATTTAAATACTGCCAAGGCACACTCAAATATAATGATGTGTGGTGCAGTTGCCTGTCCTAGGATGTCATGTCGCAGCTTCTCCATAGGTAACCCCTGAGCCACATCTGAGAAAGCCAGAAGAGCCCAACACTGCCCGGGCCCAAAATTAGAACTGGCTCTGCAACCACTAAACCCACCAGTATTGATCGTTCCAGAACCTCCGTAGTGGCAAAATACTGACGGGCCTGGCTCTGCTTCTATGGCGGCACACCTGGAGACTGCTCAGGGCACACTAGTGTGCCACGGCACAGTGGTTGAAAAACACTGCTCTAGACCTTCTGTTAGGTCGTTAATGAAAATATTGAACAATAGCGGTCCTAATACTGAGCCTTGCGGCACATCACTTAGCACTTCAGTCCAAGTTGAAAAAGATCCATTAGCCACAACGCGCTGCTCCCTATTATCTAACCAGTTTTTGACCCAAGTGCATATTGTGCTTCCTAGCCCTGATTCTTGTAGCTTGTAGATAAGTCTCATGTGTGGTACAGTGTCGAATGCTTTGGCAAAATCTAAAAAGATTACATCCACATCTTTACCCTGATCTAGGTTTGCGCTTACTGTTTCATAAAAGCCAAGTTAGTTGGTTTGACAGGATCAGTCCTTCATAAACCCATGTTGATTCCTTTTAATGACCTTATTGACTTCAAGGAACTTCTGAATACTATCTCTTAGAATACCTTCCAATACTTTCCCCACTATAGATGTAAGACTAACTGGTCTATAATTACCTGGTTCAGCTTTACTTCCCTTTTTGAATATAGGCACTACTTCCGCTATACGCCAGTCTTTGGGAACCATACCTGATATTACTGAATCCTTAAAGATCAAAAATAGCGGTTTTGCTATGTGATTTACTTACCACAGCCTTTCAGCCTGCTTTTGTTAAGAGGCTGCCAATTCCCGAGTTGGATAAACCTCAGAATGAATGTTGCATGTAAGTGTTACAAGGGTAACCTATCCCTGGAATAGGAGCTGACATTATCTGCTCAGCTATATTGGATAATGTCTGTGCAAAGTAGCCCATGAAGGTTCAACTAGAACCTGTGCTTGCTTCGGTTATTTAAGAGGTTTCGGTGACAGCTAAACATTTTGCACATAATCCTTTTTGAACCAGATCCTGATAGAAAAACCCAGCTTCGCAAGACAAACATGAAATGAGTGTTGGTGCTGCTGTGGAAAATGTATTTTCCTCACCTTTGCCGCTCTTAAACATGATAATCACACACCTGTACAGTGTTACTACTGTAAGCACTTTAAAATTTGTTAAAGTGACACACAATCCGACCCTACCCTGCTTTGCACCAGCATTGAGGATAGGAATACACATAAGAACTGACAGAATTATAGTAAAGTCAGCAATCACACTAGCAATCAGTCACAGGTTATACATTAGTATAATAGGCAATATGAGCACATAATCAACTACAAATAAATTTCAAGTATGTAGGAGAAACATATTACTGCATTACCTTATAAAGGATTTAACCATATTCAGTCGCACAGCAAAAGAAAACAACAGCAATAGTTATCAGACTCATATGCATCAGGCACTTATCCAACTATTCGTACTCAAAGGTAGATAGAGACTTAGGGCCTAATTCAGACCTGATCGTAGATGTGCTAAATTTAGCACATCTACGATCAGCTTCCCTGACATGTGGGGGGAATAATCCGCCCCGCATGTCTGGCCCTGCACAGGGCTGGTTCGCCTCGCATGTCAGGCCCTGCCCCGTCGCACAAGTATGTGCGATGCTTTTGTACTTGAAGAGTAGCTCCCTACCTGCGCAGCTCCTGTGCGTGGGCAGGGAGGTACTCGTCGCTGTTCGGGTCGCAGTGGCTGCGTGTGACATCACGCAGCTGCCACGGCCTGCCCCCCCACGGTCCGGGCACACCTGCATTGCCTGGACTGCGCCCCTAAAACGTCAGACAAACGCCGCCGGCCCGCCCACCTCTGCCTGTCAATCAGGCAGAGGCGATCGCAGGGCTGAGACGGCCATCAGTTGTCTGGCATACGCCGGTGCACTGTGGCGCTGGCGCACGCGCAGTTCAGACCTGATCGGCTGCTGCGCAAAAACGCACAGCAGCGATCAGGTCTGAATTAGCCCCTTAGTGTTGTACTATCCGACTCAGTAGAGTGGGATACAGGGAGACTCACCCCGCTTCCAGGATCGATCAATAGGTTAGTGAACGCTGAGTGGATCCAGATGCTAATAGTGTACACACTCACCCCGTGAACCTACAGTGAACACAGACTCCCAAATGAACACTGCCGCACCAGTCACACAGCCGCATATACTGCGACTGGGTTCCCTTAGATACACAGCATCTCAGACTGAAGCAGGAAATCATTTCATGGCGGGAAACTCTACTGCTGACATCAACTCGGGATCGCAGCCTCATACTACCCCTGGAGCCTATGATCCCTAAGGCCTAGCGCTGGTGCACCCTAGGTGGCAGCCGCGTCAGCGACTTTTTGGTAGTCTCCTTCCAAAACAGTGCGGCTGTGTCTGTGTACTCCCTCTAAGCAGAACCATTGCCTTACCTTCTCCCCGTGCTCCGGCCACAGCCTGGTAACGTCTGCTGGACTTGCTAGTACATCCGACACAGATGCTCACCGAAACCGCACTGTACTCCTGGGTGAGCATTGTCGTGACCCGGCGGGGAGTTATTGGAGCGATTTAGTCTAAGGTAACGTATAAGACGCTTTTTAGAAAGATCGCTCAAAAAAATATAAGACTATAAAAATTAAATAAAAATGCTTATGGCTGCTAAAAAAACAGCAGTCCTTTCACCATGCTCTGGCTCCTGCCGCACCAAACAAAAAACTGATTTGTCTGAGCCAGGAGGCGGGGATATATGGATGGTCCTGTTGCATGCTGGGAAGCCGAAAGTTTTGACCGATTGGTGCAAATTCACTGTCGCGTCATCTTATCCCAATGTTATCCTGTGGATAACTTGTGAACCCTGCTGGAGAAAATTACAGTTAGGAGCTGATTGTCTTATCACTTCTCCAAGCTTAATACAACTGTACCAAAGTTCCAGAGCAGACCTGCGGCATTTGCTCCTGAGCATATTTTTGTATATTATGGTTCTGAAACCACCGTTTAGTTGATCCTCCATCTATCTGTAATATTTAAGAATTAGAAGAAAAAAAAAAAGAGGGTAATGTGGGCGCTCAAAGGGGATCGTGAATCAACAGCTGCTGGTTTTGTAAGTAAAAAACTTTGTTTAATGGTAAAATAAATTTTTCTCACAAATAGACATTAAGTGGCTATAATGCCATTAGCAATATGTATGCACATTTAAATAAAAAAATACATATAATTACAAGACAGATTAATACAATGATTAAAAATAATAATGACTGTGTCCAGGGCCTCAGGACTTGTAAATATTTGGGTACCCACCCTATTATGAGTTAGTTCTCTTGCATGCAAAAGCTTGTTGTTAGTTGCAATTAGGGTTAGTGCATAATATATTCAAATTGCACTTTGCGGAAAAGGAGGCTATGTACTTTTGAATAAAGCCTGTTAATACTTCACCAAGAAAGGCTGGTGGATGTAATGTTCGATGGTATGGCTGAATGTTAGACGTGCCAATCCCGCAGCTGTCTCCTATAGATAGAACTTATTTGGTTCACTCACTGTTTGAATGGCTATCCGCACTGCGGCGGTTCTCCTGAGCAATACTTGCTGTGGTGTGCTGTCTTGTAGCACTGAGCCTGGACAGGAGCGGAGACGGGGATTCGTGCATGCAGGTCCTGGAGGGCAGGGGACGCTGTGATGCCCTCCAGGACACAACTCAATTCCTGAATATGCTTAAAAATATTAGATGGAAGAATACCTACCAATTCCTTACATGTGATGTGGAGTCTTTATACTCAAACATCCCACATGATAAAGGTATTGAAACAATCTCCAATATACTTGACAGAGATACAACAGTCTCTGAACATCTCAGAACCTTTTTGGTGGCATCCATCAAGTTTATACTGGAGCATAACTATTTCACATTTGCACAACAATTCTACATACAAACACGGGGTACGGCCATGGGGACCAGGTTCGCCCCGAGTTACGCCAACCTCTATGTGGGTGCGCTCGAACAGGAGCTCATCTGTGGGGCGGACCTCGGGGCGCACCTGGTCCTCTATGGCAAGCTACATAGATGATTTATTTTTCATTTGGGATGGGGATGACACCACCATTCGCACATTTATCACGCACCTCAATAATAACAACTATGGATTAAAATTCACTCACATTTCTCACCCTCACTCCATTAATTTCTTGGATATTGCGCTCCTGTCTATTGATGACTGCATACACACGGAGACTTATTTTAAAACTGTAGATACCAATGGCTTCCTTATGTACAGTAGCAGCCATCTTAAAGCGTGGCGTAATAATATACCCAAGAGTCAGTTCCTGAGGCTTAAAAGGAACTGCTCTAGAGAAATAAGCTATAAAGAACAAGCACACAAATTGTTTGTAGCCTTTCAGGAACAAGGCTACCCTGATCATATTTTGCGAGACGCCCTCCATGAAGTGGATCGTAGAGACAGAACCACTTTACTGGAGGGGAAAAAAGTCCCAAAACATATAAAAGAAGCTAATACCGGGAGTTTGGGTACCTATAATGATAACTGTGTGTTTGTCACACAATATAATACACATGCGACACAAATAAGAAAAATTATTCATAAAAATACTCAATTATTGAAAATAGATCCTTTATTGGAATCAGAGATAGGAAATCAAATCAAAGTAGTATACAAAAAATCAGATACACTTCAATCTAAACTAGCACCCAGTATGTTTAGACCTAATAGGAATACAAACACAGGTCAAAAGATGTTTAATAGTAGTAGAGCTGCTGGTGAGCAGAGTATGAATGTTAACACCACGGGGGCCATTTCTTCGAATTGGCTAAGAACAAAACCAAATGGGTTCTTCAAGTGTGCCTCATCTAGATGTTTAACATGTAAGAGTATAACACATAAAAATAAGTCCTTTAGATCCAGAACCACAGGCGAAGAATTCGCCATAACACAGTTTTTGAACTGTAACTCCACCTACGTCGTGTACTTGGTTGAATGTGGCTGTGGCACCCAGTATGTGGGACGCACAATAAGGAAGCTTAAAGTGCGATTCCTGGAACATAGAAGAAACATACTTAAGAAGTGTCCGTTTCACAGTCTTTATAGACACACAAGTATGTGCGAACATGGTGCCATGGCCAACATCCGGATAACAGCTTTAGAACAAGTTAGGATTACCGACAGAGGTGGAGATCGGTTTACACTGTTGTGCAGAAGAGAGGCCTTCTGGATCTTCCGTCTGAGGACTCTAGAACCATTAGGCCTCAATGAAAATATTGAATTGAACAATATGTAGTTATCATATAATACCATGTTGCTCCCATTTATAGCCATGTTAACCATCACTGGTTTGTTTCATGTGTTCTATTATATCTCCTCTCTCTCCATGTATATATTCATATTATAATCCCAACAAATTTAACTCTACCATTAAGAAAATAGTCGATGATTATATTTATCAACTCAGGATTAATCATCCTAGAGTGTTGACCCCCATATATCGGCAGGTCACCTTATGTACAGAGTTCTCTAGCTAAATATGCCTCTCTATTTTTGACTTTGTTTGTTTGACCGACCGAAAACAGTTGGTCCATAATTAATTGGCACTACAAGGTTCCTCCCTATGTATAGGCAAATTATCTTATGTGATTGAGCTTCACAGCTAAATATCTCCTTCTCTCTATCTTATTGAAATGATTGAAGATCACAGAGGTCCTAATTATATCTAATAGGTTGCATAAAGCTTAACCAAATTAGTATTAGAGGCAGTTTCAGCCTAGATAAATTTGTGCTTTATTTATACTTATTTTTAAGCCCTCTGTCATTTATGTCTATATTTGCTCTGATTTGTAATGGATTATGTTATATTCAATTAAATCATATATCTAGAATAGGTACAGAATTATGCATTATTAATTAATATCTTATAGGTATGGAAATATGTATTTTTAATCAACATCTCATTGTGGTCTAACAGGCGTTCACTAAATTTGTATGTACGTGTTTTAAACTGTTTTTCAATGGATTAATTAAATAATAAAAATATATAGTAGCAATAGGATCAATGCATGTCGCTACATTGCTGGTTTTGTTTAGAATAAAAATATGTGGAAAGGGTTAACTTGAATCCGTTTACTTTGGTAACCAATGAGGAGTTAGAAGCAGGTACAAATAGAGACTGCAATCACCATCAGGCATACCTCTGATGAAACCGCCCACTTTGGAGGCGGAGAAACGCGTCAGGTGACCTGTTACGACTGTGGAACGCAGGTGGACCGCAACCGGAAGCCGCGGATCGCGGCATCACAGCGTCCCCTGCCCTCCAGGACCTGCATGCACGAATCCCCGTCTCCGCTCCTGTCCAGGCTCAGTGCTACAAGACAGCACACCACAGCAAGTATTGCTCAGGAGAACCGCCGCAGTGCGGATAGCCATTCAAACAGTGAGTGAACCAAATAAGTTCTATCTATAGGAGACAGCTGCGGGATTGGCACGTCTAACATTCAGCCATACCATCGAACATTACATCCACCAGCCTTTCTTGGTGAAGTATTAATAGGCTTTATTCAAAAGTACATAGCCTCCTTTTCCGCAAAGTGCAATTTGAATATATTATGCACTAACCCTAATTGCAACTAACAACAAGCTTTTGCATGCAAGAGAACTAACTCATAATAGGGTGGGTACCCAAATATTTACAAGTCCTGAGGCCCTGGACACATTCATTATTATTTTTAATCATTGTATTAATCTGTCTTGTAATTATATGTATTTTTTTATTTAAATGTGCATACATATTGCTAATGGCATTATAGCCACTTAATGTCTATTTGTGAGAAAAATTTATTTTACCATTAAACAAAGTTTTTTACTTACAAAACCAGCAGCTGTTGATTCACGATCCCCTTTGAGTGCCCACATTACCCTCTTTTTGTTTCTGTTCTGCACGGTGGACACCCAGGTCCACCTTTGTGGGCAGCTAGAAGGGTGATATATATATATATATTATATAAAGAAATTATTTTTTATATATAAAGAATTGATATAATAGTATTTACTCAATTTCTAAGTTAAATACATTTTTAATCAGCGCCCACTGTTGTCTTCGGACTTCCCCCCTCTTCAGTTTATTCCTCTATTGAGGTCTGGTAGTGAGGCTGCTTGTTTTGTAAAATGACCACATTGAGATGTTTAACTGAGAGGCTTGAAAGGAGACAAAAATATTCCCATGAGCCAGTGAAGGAACAAATGAATGCTCCAACCAGTGCAAATAATGACATGCACAAACTGTTTAATAAATTGGAAACATTGTGCATGGCAGAAACACGTCACTGGTGGGACCAATCAACCCTACAAAGGTATATAGATAGCAAATCTATTCCGAGGGGGCTTCGCCTATTTAAATCAGCATCATTTAAGGATGATGCGGAATTTCTGTCCAGCTGGAACTCTATACTGGACAATTGCTCGTTTAAACTCATGGAGCATCTTGTCCAGTATAGAAGTGCAAAGGTTAAAACTATTCAGACTGAAATAGAACATATACAAGAATTACTAAAACCTTATGAAACTAATGCAGAGTACTCAGAAAGAGATCAGAAAGTAAACAAAAAAATTGAAGAGTATGAACAATCTGTAATATCGACTAAAACAAAGAAGTTAGAACGAGATAGAGGGGATTATGAAACTGACATGGTCAGAACATACAATAGGAGACGTGAATATTACAGATCAGTGACTAGAAACCCTAATAGGGATAACACTGCACATGGATCGTTTTATACAAACACGAGAGAGAGATCTAGGAGCACAATGGGGAGGTGGAAAGTGACTAAAAACAGAACCCCACAAAATAGACAGAGTCCCCGAAGGGATCCAAGGGGAGTGGTTCTAGAAAATAAATACGAATGTTTAACTATAGATGGGTACTCTCCTGCCTCTATAGCCAGGGGAGGAGCTAAACCCAAAAAACCCCTATGGGGTCAGGAGAATATTCGGGAAAAAGAACAGACTCATTTTTTAGAACAAAGCCCACACGAACTAAATCTACCCAACAGACAAAATACGAATTACACAAAAAGAGGGAGAGAAAGAGATACAGAGGATGTAGGGGAGGAAAACAGAAAAGGAAAAAATCCAAAACAATATTAAATACTAAAAACATATTCAATTTGTCCTCCAAAGAATTAACGGACTCAGAAAAAACCCTACTCAGTAAGGGCCTAAAATATGCACCTGCTAAAAAACCAAACTTATTCACTTTATTTGTGGATCTTAATAGATTCACAAGAAATCTTAGTAGAAAACGATACTTTGCATTTAAGAAATTAAAAACCAAAAAGGACAATGAAAATGTGTTACCTATCATCTTAGACGAGTCAGACAAGGAAGCAATAGAAACCCTGGAGGATCTACTAGTGGAGAATGCAAGTGAAGCCCCAACTCCGGTCAAACTCTATTCTATAGATGAACCGCAAAAAGAGAAAGAGAGGAGACTTTTCAAAAAGAAGTCTGATTTTTATCCCCTTCAATACAGAGGTCCATCCATAGTGGGGTTTTACAACACCACCATGGAAGACTTCAGAAAATTGTGTTTATCTGCAGAAAACCCCCCCCTAAAAGACAACTTGAGGGCTGATGAAAGGAGGGCCTTGAAAGTCTTAATGTCAGATAGTAATATAACTATCAAAATGGCAGATAAAGGAGGCGGTGTGGTGTTGCAGGATACATCAGAATACATAAAGGAGGCCAACAGACAATTGTTAAATACCTGTTTCTACGCAGTGCTGCCTAGTAATCCTACAGCACTCTTCCAAAAAGAACTTGGAGTGCTGCTGGATGAAGCCCTGGACAGGGGCGCAATATCCAAGGACACTTACCAATTTCTGTTTCCACTTCACCCGATCACTCCAGTTTATTATCATTTGCCCAAAATTCACAAAACTCTCACTTCACCTCCCGGGCGTCCCATAATTTCCGGTATTGGGTCACTCACTTCCAACCTGTCACACTTTGTGGATGCTCACCTACAAGGTTATGTAACACAACTAAAATCCTATATTAAGGACACAACTCAATTCCTGAATATGCTTAAAAATATTAGATGGAAGAATACCTACCAATTCCTTACATGTGATGTGGAGTCTTTATACTCAAACATCCCACATGATAAAGGTATTGAAACAATCTCCAATATACTTGACAGAGATACAACAGTCTCTGAACATCTCAAAACCTTTTTGGTGGCATCCATCAAGTTTATACTGGAGCATAACTATTTCACGTTTGCACAACAATTCTACATACAAACACGGGGTACGGCCATGGGGACCAGGTTCGCCCCGAGTTACGCCAACCTCTATGTGGGTGCGCTCGAACAGGAGCTCATCTGGGGGGTGGACCTCGGGGCGCACCTGGTCCTCTATGGCAGCTACATAGATTATTTATTTTTCATTTGGGATGGGGATGACACCACCATTCGCACATTTATCACGCACCTCAATAATAACAACTATGGATTAAAATTCACTCACATTTCTCACCCTCACTCCATTAATTTCTTGGATATTGCGCTCCTGTCTATTGATGACTGCATACACACGGAGACTTATTTTAAAACTGTAGATACCAATGGCTTCCTTATGTACAGTAGCAGCCATCTTAAAGCGTGGCGTAATAATATACCCAAGAGTCAGTTCCTGAGGCTTAAAAGGAACTGCTCTAGAGAAATAAGCTATAAAGAACAAGCACAAAAATTGTTTGTAGCCTTTCAGGAACAAGGCTACCCTGATCATATTTTGCGAGACGCCCTCCATGAAGTGGATCGTAGAGACAGAACCACTTTACTGGAGGGGAAAAAAGTCCCAAAACATATAAAAGAAGCTAATACCGGGAGTTTGGGTACCTATAATGATAACTGTGTGTTTGTCACACAATATAATACACATGCGACACAAATAAGAAAAATTATTCATAAAAATACTCAATTATTGAAAATAGATCCTTTATTGGAATCAGAGATAGGAAATCAAATCAAAGTAGTATACAAAAAATCAGATACACTTCAATCTAAACTAGCACCCAGTATGTTTAGACCTAATAGGAATACAAACACAGGTCAAAAGATGTTTAATAGTAGTAGAGCTGCTGGTGAGCAGAGTATGAATGTTAACACCACGGGGGCCATTTCTTCGAATTGGCTAAGAACAAAACCAAATGGGTTCTTCAAGTGTGCCTCATCTAGATGTTTAACATGTAAGAGTATAACACATAAAAATAAGTCCTTTAGATCCAGAACCACAGGCGAAGAATTCGCCATAACACAGTTTTTGAACTGTAACTCCACCTACGTCGTGTACTTGGTTGAATGTGGCTGTGGCACCCAGTATGTGGGACGCACAATAAGGAAGCTTAAAGTGCTATTCCTGGAACATAGAAGAAATATACTTAAGAAGTGTCCGTTTCACAGTCTTTCTAGACACACAAGTATGTGCGAACATGGTGCCATGGCCAACATCCGGATAACAGCTTTAGAACAAGTTAGGATTACCGACAGAGGTGGAGATCGGTTTACACTGTTGTGCAGAAGAGAGGCCTTCTGGATCTTCCGTCTGAGGACTCTAGAACCATTAGGCCTCAATGAAAATATTGAATTGAACAATATGTAGTTATCATATAATACCATGTTGCTCCCATTTATAGCCATGTTAACCATCACTGGTTTGTTTCATGTGTTCTCTTATATCTCCTCTCTCTCCATGTATATATTCATATTATAATCCCAACAAATTTAACTCTACCATTAAGAAAATAGTCGATGATTATATTTATCAACTCAGGATTAATCATCCTAGAGTGTTGACCCCCATATATCGGCAGGTCACCTTATGTACAGAGTTCTCTAGCTAAATATGCCTCTCTATTTTTGACTTTGTTTGTTTGACCGACCGAAAACAGTTGTTCCATAATTAATTGGCACTACAAGGTTCCTCCCTATGTATAGGCAAATTATCTTATGTGATTGAGCTTCACAGCTAAATATCTCCTTCTCTCTATCTTATTGAAATGATTGAAGATCACAGAGGTCCTAATTATATCTAATAGGTTGCATAAAGCTTAACCAAATTAGTATTAGAGGCAGTTTCAGCCTAGATAAATTTGTGCTTTATTTATACTTATTTTTAAGCCCTCTGTCATTTATGTCTATATTTGCTCTTGTCTTTATTTTTTATTTTTACCCCTGTAATGGATTATGTTATATTCAATTAAATCATATATCTAGAATAGGTACAGAATTATGCATTATTAATTAATATCTTATAGGTATGGAAATATGTATTTTTAATCAACATCTCATTGTGGTCTAACAGGCGTTCACTAAATTTGTATATACGTGTTTTAAACTGTTTTTCAATGGATTAATTAAATAATAAAAATATATAGTAGCAATAGGATCAATGCATGTCGCTACATTGCTGGTTTTGTTTAGAATAAAAATATGTGGAAAGGGTTAACTTTAATCCGTTTACTTTGGTAACCAATGAGGAGTTAGAAGCGGGTACAAATAGAGACTGCAATCACCATCAGGCATACCTCTGATGAAACCGCCCACTTTGGAGGTGGAGAAACGCGTCAGGTGACCTGTTACGACTGTGGAACGCAGGTGGACCGCAACCGGAAGCCCCGAACCCGGAAGCCGCGGATCGCGGCATCACAGCGTCCCCTGCCCTCCAGGACCTGCATGCACGAATCCCCGTCTCAGCTCCTGTCCAGGCTCAGTGCTACAAGACAGCACACCACAGCAAGTATTGCTCAGGAGAACCGCCGCAGTGCGGATAGCCATTCAAACAGTGAGTGAACCAAATAAGTTCTATCTATAGGAGACAGCTGCGGGATTGGCACGTCTAACATTCAGCCATACCATCGAACATTACATCCACCAGCCTTTCTTGGTGAAGTATTAACAGGCTTTATTCAAAAGTACATAGCCTCCTTTTCCGCAAAGTGCAATTTGAATATATTATGCACTAACCCTAATTGCAACTAACAACAAGCTTTTGCATGCAAGAGAACTAACTCATAATAGGGTGGGTACCCAAATATTTACAAGTCCTGAGGCCCGTGACACAGTCATTATTATTTTTAATCATTGTATTAATCTGTCTTGTAATTATATGTATTTTTTTATTTAAATGTGCATACATATTGCTAATGGCATTATAGCCACTTAATGTCTATTTGTGAGAAAAATTTATTTTACCATTAAACAAAGTTTTTTACTTACAAAACCAGCAGCTGTTGATTCACGATCCCCTTTGAGCGCCCACATTACCCTCTTTTTGTTTCTGTTCTGCACGGTGGACACCCAGGTCCACCTTTGTGGGCAGCTAGAAGGGTGATATATATATATATATATATATATTATATAAAGAAATTCTTTTTTATATATAAAGAATTGATATAATAGTATTTACTCAATTTCTAAGTTAAATACATTTTTAATCAGCGTCCACTGTTGTCTTCGGACTTCCCCCCTCTTCTATTTAAGAATTAGGACTTAATTCAGGTCGCATCACGCCGCATTTTTCTAGAACAGCCCACTGTGCGTATTCGCAGGTCCCGTCCTGCACAAGCAGTTAATGCGGTTTGGCCACATTAACTGCGAACACCTCTGTCTGACAGGCAGAGGCATGCACGCGCGGGCGCCGAGGAAACGGGGGCATGTTGGTGCCATTTTCGAGGTGGCTGTATGCCGTCACACGCAGCCACTCTGATCGAAAAAATGGCGGCGGGACTCCTGCCGTTGCAGCAAGGCTGCAGACAGCAGGAAGCTTTCATAGTTTCTGCGACCACGCTCTAATTGCGGCACAATCACAAATAGAGCTTGATCGCAGTAATTGGGCGGCGGGTAGCATGCTGGGTGGCCTTGTCCTGCGATGGGTGGCCCTTAATACACAGAATAATTCTCACTTTAGTCTTAGACAAACATAAGGAAGTGTTCTCCAAACTTTCCTAAATTACAGCGGCCTCGAGTTTGAACATTCACCTCACCCCTAGGCCAAAAGTTTCTTACTTAATCATTTTTTAGAATTTTTAATTAAGTAAATTGCACATACTGTATATCACCTGGCAGACTCCTGAACCTGGCAGCTGAATACCTGCAGGGGGTGCGAGCGCAACAAGCCCCTTGCGGGCTCACTGTGGTCGCCACAGGTTCTATTCCCACTCTATGGGTGTCACTGACACCCACGAGTGGGAATAGTCCCTGCTAGTCGGCATGCCGACTGTGGGGATTCTCAGGGGGCGGGACTTAGGGGGAGGTGTTGTGACCGCCGGTCACATAACTACATCTCATGCTTATATTTGTCCACGTAATATGATTGGCTAACCACCAGCACTAGTTTCACCTATCACACTGACTATTAATAATTTGACTCCTTGACCACCAACCCATTGCACCCCAGAAAGTATTCTACAGCACATAAGGAGTTTACATTTCATTGTCTTAAACTTTATGAGTGATTACTCTGGTTATAATATCAGTAAATAATACTGTTCATTGCAATGTGACAGCTATTACTACACCAGATTTGCAACTTTACTATTATGTGCAGCATTCAAGAACTGTTATGCTGGGTACACACTGGGCGATATATTCGGTCGAACAGGCAATATATTGCGAGCGGGTTGATGGGTGTACACAAACAATATATGTCTGTGAACTACATCATTCACAGACATGTATCTGCAGATAAATAGGTGCATCTGGCTATGTGTACAGGTGGTCCGCTGGCCACCCATAGACTTGCTGGAGGGATGACATCACAGTAGAAGTAGCTTTACATAATGATCTATGTTTAATGTAACAACATAATATTTAGATTGGTGCATTTATATAGGGTCGAACGTCAGACTCTTAAATAAGAGCTTACACTATACCCCTTTCACATCGCACAAAAACCCGACCCTGTACATTGCCAGGTCGACACGGGTCACTGTGCGGCATGAAAGGGTCACTCCAGAAATCCTGGGTCGCCTGACACAGTAATTCAATCTGGGTTATAAGAAGGGTTAATCCTGGGTTATTACCGAGTCAGGAGCAGTGTGGATGGGTTACCCGGGTCGATGCGACCCGGTAACCATTCACTGCATAGGGAGAGGCTGCATGGAGATGATGTCATCTACCAGCACCACCTCCACACCCGCCCCCGATGCCAGCTCGGTCCCTGCCCCCGGATGGCAACCCAACCTGGCATATTGCCGGATCGGGATGGCGGTGTGTAGGGTTCAATGCCAGGTTCCACCCGGGAAGGACTCGTTTCCAATTCAGCAGAAAAGCACTTAATAATTCAGCACTTTTCCCAATTTGGAACCTTTCACCAATTTGATATGTGTCTTATGACACAACTGTACATGTCTCTCTTTCTCTCTCTCTATATATATATATATATATATATATATATATATATATATAATTCTTGTTATTTGTGCTGCTATGTTTTTGTTTTTAAATTGAATAATATTATGTATACATTATACTTGGCTACTACATTATTTACTGGGTTTGCCAAAACGGCAAAATAATGACATGGTCATTTACATAAACGATTATATATATATTTTTAGCTTGCGGGTAATTTTTATTGTGATGTCCTATTCTTGCTGGACTCACATTCCATCTTTTTATTTTATTTTTTATAGTTTGTGCTACAGACCGTCTCCTCTTGTTCTTAAACACACACTTATTTCATAATGACTAAAAGCTACAGTATATTAAAGAAACACTTCATATCTTCAGTATACGTTCTTCAGTTATGGTTCAGTACAGTTAACATACTTGTCTCTTTGAGAGCATTACAGACAGAATGATCTCTGTAGAGTGCTGTGTATTAATGCATTAGCAGTGCCTATGACTTGAGCACTGTGACTTTCCCATTAACAACTGTGATCGCACTCTTTTCCTTTGTGTATTACTGCATTAACAGTGTGTATGACTTGTGTTCTGCGACTATCCTTTTAATAACTAAATGTAAACATTATTTTCCCTTGTGCATTTATACTTTACAACATTAACACTGTTATTATTTCAGCTCTACTTTAAAGTAACTAAAGAGAAACAAAGCATATGTGAAATGATGGAAAGAAAATAAATCATAAACTCCAATGTAAAAAAAATACAAAAAACAGCTTTAATAACACTTACAGATGTAGCCACCCTCATCTACCCTCCATGTGGCATGCAGTGCATTACATTTCTCTGCGCTCTGTCGCAGCACAGCGTATTCAGTCACAATGTAATAAATTGAGTCTCTGGTGGGTGCAATACTGGTGTCTCTTTTCAAAACTACCATTGCGCATGTGTGAAGAATCCATTGCAAAGTGAAACAATGCTTGTAGTTTAACTACTTTTATTTAGGATGCTTTTTTATTTCCATCTCAAATGCTCCAAACACTATAAAGTATCATGTTGTGGTGGATATACTGTAATGTATGTTTAATAAGTCTTACTATGATAACAGTTGTTTTATTACACACTGCAAATTTTGCTTTGCTTGTGGTGGGGTACTCATGATCACTCATGATATACTATTATTTGACATTATAAATCCAATTTTGTTTTTGCACACCGTGACTTGTGCCGTGTTCTCAGACCTTTCCAATTTCATAGTGGCAGTGATGCAATAATACCATGCTTATACAGTTCTGTACATGGCTGGGACACTCATGATCACTCACAGTAAGTACAGTACCAGTATAAGCACAGAAAGTTTTTTTGCATTGAGCTGATTGCGTACGTCTATGCCCCACTGAAAATGACACTAAACTGTATTGTATATCTGTGTAAAAAGTATAATCCACAACATTTTTTACTTTTCCCAAAACAAGTTCTGTCATGCTTCGTATACAGACTCAGACATGAACACAGATATACCATACTAAAAAAAAACTGTGCTTGCTACTTTTTAGTTATATAATAGAAGTGTCACTTTTCAAATTAAGAGAATCAGTTGCGCTTATAATAAGTGACATTGTGAGAGACTGCGGATGTATCTGCATAGGAAATGCTATGTTACAGTGTTTTCCTGGAAATCACTGTAACATAGCATTTTGTATGCAGATATAGTCACACTCGCACACACAATATAGGCATGCAACATATCATTCTAATCAGCAGAAGCTGCTTGTGCATCTGCATCCTATTAGCATAGCGATACATATAAGGTATTGCTTGTTGTGTGCATCGGAGATGCACAATCAGCTCAGCGCAAGCAGATGTTTTTCTGTGTTGTCATTCTTAGTTCAGTGTGTTCTCACTTTATACAGCGATCCTGGGTCCCAGCGTTAATTTTTAAAGCATGTTAGCATTGTGTGAGCACACTGCAGAAATTGATAATTGGTGCTTGCTGAACAATGTGTACTGCACAAGTCGCAGTGTGTAACGGGCATGCTAACCATCGGTGATACCACTATGCCAAGAGAGCCACGGAGACAGGTGACTGACACCTGCTGTGACATAGTAATGGCGCTCATTGCAATTTTTTTTATAGTGCTGTGTGTCCCACCTCTTTTGGTGATTGTAACAGCTGTGTAGAACTCTGAACTGTGCTTTTTCTGTGTGAGTAGGAGATGCAAAGCAAATCTTTTTCTGTGTTCACATTTCTACTTAATGTACTGTAGCAATCATTTTATACAGTGCACCAGGGGAGCATTTAGTTGTATGTCATACTGTCACTGGCTGCCTGCCCTTCCAGTGATTTCGTACTCCGCCCTCCAGTATTACTGTATTAAAAAAATGTAAGTATTGCATGCTGTGGATCCTCTAGCACCTTATCATGCCTTACCTCACCAACCTGCGCTATTTGTATGGTGTGACTAGGATGTCTTATGGCAAAGCAGCAGCAACGATGAGCATGGCTACATCTGTGAATGTTAAAATGTAAGATTTTAGTACTAAAGAAATTTGCAACAAGTTTGATGAACTGTCACCATATAACATTTGGGTTCAGCATGGCCACTGAACACAAATTAAATGTTTCATAGCAAAATTCAACAAGATTCCCTAAATGAACCTAAGACCTAATTCAGATCTGATTGCAGCAGCAAATATGTTAGCTAATTGGCAAAACCATGTGCACTGCCTGGGACAGATTAAATATGTGCAAAGAGAGATAGATTTGGGTGGGGTGTGTTCAAACTGAAATCTAAATTGCAGTGATTACCCTGCACAGAAACAATATAGCCCACCCAAATCTAACTCTCTCTGCACATGTTATATCTGCCCCCCCCCCCCCCAGCAGTGCACATGGTTTGCCCATTAGCTAACAAATTTGCTGCTGCGATCAGATCTGAATTACCCCCCTAAACCACCCTGGGCCAGATTATCCATTATACAGTGCAGGTAGATCCCTAGGGCTCAGTGGCAGTGACACCTGCTGCCAGCATCACCAGAAAACCAACTTTTTTTTCTTTTTCTACAGTACCCTATTCAGACAGAAAGTAAAATTACCGGGTTAAGAAGTTCTACCCGGTAATTTGCAGATAAACACGGGTCCTTTTTCTGTGTGAAAGGGTCAACCCAGGTTGAAATTCCCGGGACTTCGACACAGGAATTTGCCAGGGTCAGAGACCCAGAAATTTCGACCTGGGTTGACCCTTTCACACAGAAGAAAAACCCATGTGATCTGCAAATTACCAGGTAGAACTGCTTCACATGGTAATTTGCTAGCCTTTTCAGTCTGAAAAGGGTACTGCTGACCAAAATGAATAATCAGTACAAAGGAAGATTATGATGGGTGTCTATTGTAACCAAAACTCCCAGCATCCGACATCTATATGAGGCACCCAGAAGCGTTCTATGTTTCAGTACGGTGATAGGTTTTAAGAAATATACAGCATGAACTGAGCGTCAAAAGTACAAGGCTTCACTTCTGAGGAGCCCACCCCCGGCCTTACCCTGATCATCCCCTCCTGCAACCTAACCCTAATCACCCACCCTAAGCTTATCTTTGCCCCTAGTACCTAGCCCTAAACCTAGTACTTGCCATCAGGATGCTGTTGTCGACAATGTGACTGTTGGGATCCCGAGCACCAGGATATTACCATCATCCCTGTGGGTTAGTTATTAATACCCATGCCCCTTTGTCCCAGGTGGATTCTTTTTCTATTGACCTAAATCCTTGGTTGATGCGCAGTAACATGCCAATTTTAAATGCAGAGGAAAAGGAGTATAACAGAGATCATGCTTGGACACAGACTTGCAATTTTGGACTCTTATTTTAACATTTCATATATCTGCCTTTTAATGGTTTATATTCTTCTCCAATGTTAATGGACCTGCGCATGCACAGTATTTCTACTACGCATGTGCAGATCTGTTTCTGCAATGGTGGTTGCAGTGTGCCCTAAGCTGCAGCTGTTTGGGGGTGGGGAAAGTGCAGCAATTCAGAAAATGGGGGCACGTCGGCTCCATCTTCTGGGAATGTAGAGGTCTAGTGGTTGCATCCTGGACGCAGCTTCACTGGCCCCGGCAGCATGAAAACACTGGCTATCCGGCATAACCTGAGGGTTACTCAGATGACTGATGTTTGCGGAGAGGGATACAATGCTGTATTTTTCGGATGCAGCAGCGGATCAGAGAACCTTGCAGGAGGCATCCATTTACACAACGAGCCTTCTGTGGCATTAGCATATTACTCCACAGTTGCTGTGCTGTAATGTCCATCTCTGCATCAGATATCTCTGATCTTGCTTTATCTACTCTCAAAGTTCAGCTATCAGCATTATGTATTTTACAAGAACAAAATTGGCTTCAGAAGAGTTATTTATTTTTTCCTACCAGTAAAAATACATTTGTACATTCATCAAGTTCTTTGTCACTCCATGGCGCCACAACTTAGAACTTAAAGTACTTGCAGAAACACTGAACTATTGCATAATGTGCCTCTGACATAGGACATTGAAGGTAGAATTCGTAGTGACATTACTTCTGCCAGTAGTGTGGGAGCAGTACAGTCACTGTGTGTTGCAAATAACCCTTTTAAATATCTTTGAAGATAAAGGAGGCATATGTATCAATTATTGGGTTCCAGACCAAAGTGTAATTTGTTATTGCCGCTATACGCAGCAATATTTAATATGGACCTTTATATATCAAAAACCAAATCCAGGAACAGGAGCTCAGAAAGGTGCACTTCCCTGAAATGTGTTTGAAGTGACTGCATTAGTGGTCACTTCACTTCTGTTTTGTGCCTACACAGTGCTACTGCGCATGCATGGTCTACTGTGTGCATGCATTTGCTGGGAATTTTTGCGGAATGCAGCTCATAGGCAGTCACTAATGCCATCTTCAGATGACGTTAGCTGCTGGGGCCAAACTCCAGAATGGAAAGCTTGGTAAATCTGACACCTTCACAGCCCCATAGAAACTATGAAGAATTCGTATGCACATCGGCTGTGGTCCCTCCTTCCTTATATCGGACAATATTTCATATTTGTGGTTATTCTCCTCAAAAACAGGTGATTTTGTAGCAAATATTGAATGATAAATAGACCGGAAAGTAAGTCTGGAACCAGTCCACCATACCTACCTAAAGTTGCTGTAACTTCACATGCACCAAGGTTAGACCTGTGTATAAACTCCCGAAAATGTAGGTTTTGGAAGTTTGGCTGCTTACGGTATATTCACCATGCCCTGGAATGCGATAGATTCCGTGACTTGGATACGGAGAGGGATCCAATCTATTACATCCCAGCACCCCACTCAATGTGCTCTACAGCCCACGCATACAGGACTCCAACTACAAGAGCTGTCCTTTAAGATTTTATTCAAGAATACATTGTTAATAAAAACCGTTATGCTTGCAAAGAATGGTGGGATGCATCGCAAGCAAAATGTGATGCTTGATGCATCCCGCCCATAGGTTGATATTGGTGATTTTGTTACTATCTTTTAGTCCACAGCTGGTAAATGAAAAGAACAAACTGCATTTACAAGGTCTAGAGAGCAATTACTGTATACTTACTGTATCAAGCACAGAAGGGCTTGTTTCTACAGAACAGCGGTTGCTGCATTAAATACAACCCCATATGAATTTTACAACTTACCTCTCTTCCTGTCTAGAATAGACTACTGTAGTGGCTGCTATGTGAAATGATTAGAAGAAAAGGAATTATCAGTATAAATAAGATTTTACTTACCGATAAATCTATTTCTCGGAGTCCGTAGTGGATGCTGGGGTTCCTGAAAGGACCATGGGGAATAGCGGCTCCGCAGGAGACAGGGCACAAAAAGTAAAGCTTTTTCCGATCAGGTGGTGTGCACTGGCTCCTCCCCCTATGACCCTCCTCCAGACTCCAGTTAGGTACTGTGCCCGGACGAGCGTACACAATAAGGGAGGATTTTGAATCCCGGGTAAGACTCATACCAGCCACACCAATCACACCGTACAACTTGTGATCTAAACCCAGTTAACAGTATGATAACAGCGGAGCCTCTGAAAGATGGCTTCCTTCAACAATAACCCGAATTAGTTAACAATAACTATGTACAATTTATGCAGATAATCCGCACTTGGGATGGGCGCCCAGCATCCACTACGGACTCCGAGAAATAGATTTATCGGTAAGTAAAATCTTATTTTCTCTATCGTCCTAGTGGATGCTGGGGTTCCTGAAAGGACCATGGGGATTATACCAAAGCTCCCAAACGGGCGGGAGAGTGCGGATGACTCTGCAGCACCGAATGAGAGAACTCCAGGTCCTCCTTAGCCAGAGTATCAAATTTGTAAAATTTTACAAACGTGTTCTCCCCTGACCACGTAGCTGCTCGGCAAAGTTGTAATGCCGAGACCCCTCGGGCAGCCGCCCAAGATGAGCCCACCTTCCTTGTGGAGTGGGCCTTTACAGATTTAGGCTGTGGCAGGCCTGCCACAGAATGTGCAAGTTGGATTGTGCTACAGATCCAACGAGCAATCGTCTGCTTAGACGCCGGAGCACCCATCTTGTTGGGTGCATACAATATAAACAACGAGTCAGATTTTCTGACTCCAGCTGTCCTTGCAATATATATTTTTAATGCTCTGACAACGTCCAGTAACTTGGAGTCCTCCAAGTCACTTGTAGCCGCAGGCACTACAATAGGCTGGTTCAGATGAAATGCTGACACCACCTTAGGGAGAAAATGCGGACGAGTCCGCAGTTCTGCCCTGTCCGAATGGAAAATCAGATATGGGCTTTTGTAAGATAAAGCTGCCAATTCTGACACTCTCCTGGCAGAAGCCAGGGCTATAAGCATGGTCACTTTCCATGTGAGATATTTCAAATCCACCTTTTTTAGTGGTTCAAACCAATGAGATTTTAGGAAATCCAAAACCACATTGAGATCCCACGGTGCCACTGGAGGCACCACAGGAGGCTGTATATGCAGCACTCCCTTAACAAAGGTCTGGACTTCAGGGACTGAAGCCAATTCTTTTTGAAAGAAAATCGACAGGGCCGAAATTTGAACCTTAATAGATCCCAATTTGAGACCCATTGACAATCCTGATTGCAGGAAATGTAGGAATCGACCCAGTTGAAATTCCTCCGTCGGAGCACTCCGATCTTCGCACCACGCAACATATTTTCGCCAAATTCGGTGATAATGTTGCACGGTTACTTCCTTCCTTGCTTTAATCAAAGTAGGAATGACTTCTTCCGGCATGCCTTTTTCCTTTAGGATCCGGCGTTCAACCGCCATGCCGTCAAACGCAGCCGCGGTAAGTCTTGAAACAGACAGGGACCCTGCTGAAGCAAGTCCCTCCTTAGAGGTAGAGGCCACGGATCTTCCGTGATCATCTCTTGAAGTTCCGGGTACCAAGTCCTTCTTGGCCAATCCGGAACCACTAGTATCGTTCTTACGCCTCTTTGCCGTATAATTCTCAATACTTTTGGTATGAGAGGCAGAGGAGGAAACACATACACCGACTGGTACACCCAAGGCGTTACCAGCGCGTCCACAGCTATTGCCTGCGGATCTCTTGACCTGGCGCAATACCTGTCCAGTTTTTTGTTGAGGCGAGACGCCATCATGTCCACCATTGGTCTTTCCCAACGGGTTACCAGCATGTGGAAGACTTCTGGATGAAGTCCCCACTCTCCCGGGTGAAGATCGTGTCTGCTGAGGAAGTCTGCTTCCCAGTTGTCCACTCCCGGGATGAACACTGCTGACAGTGCTATCACATGATTCTCTGCCCAGCGAAGAATCCTTGCAGCTTCTGCCATTGCACTCCTGCTTCTTGTGCCGCCCTGTCTGTTCACATGGGCGACTGCCGTGATGTTGTCCGACTGGATCAACACCGGTTTTCCCTGAAGCAGAGGTTCTGCCTGGCTTAGAGCATTGTATATTGCTCTTAGTTCCAGAATGTTTATGTGAAGAGACGTTTCCAGGCTCGTCCATACTCCCTGGAAGTTTCTTCCTTGTGTGACTGCTCCCCAGCCTCTCAGGCTGGCGTCCGTGGTCACCAGGATCCAATCCTGTATGCCGAATCTGCGGCCCTCCAATAGATGAGCACTCTGCAACCACCACAGAAGAGACACCCTTGTCCTTGGAGACAGGGTTATCCGCAGGTGCATCTGAAGATGCGACCCTGACCATTTGTTCAACAGATCCCTTTGGAAAATTCTTGCGTGGAATCTGCCGAATGGAATTGCTTCGTAAGAAGCCACCATTTTTCCCAGGACTCTTGTGCATTGATGTACAGACACCTTTCCTGGTTTTAGGAGGTTCCTGACAAGCTCGGATAACTCCTTGGCTTTTTCCTCCGGGAGAAAAACCTTTTTCTGAACCGTGTCCAGAATCATCCCTAGGAACAGCAGACGAGTTGTCGGCATTAACTGGGATTTTGGAATATTCAGAATCCACCCGTGCTGTTTTAGCACTTCCTGAGACAGTGCTAATCCCATCTCTAGCTGTTCTCTGGACCTCGCCCTTATTAGGAGATCGTCCAAGTATGGGATAATTAATACGCCTTTTCTTCGAAGAAGAATCATCATCTCGGCCATTACCTTTGTAAAGATCCGAGGTGCCGTGGACAATCCGAACGGCAGCGTCTGAAACTGATAGTGACAGTTTTGTACAACGAACCTGAGGTACCCCTGGTGTGAGGGGTAAATTGGAACGTGGAGATACGCATCCTTGATGTCCAAGGATACCATAAAGTCCCCCTCTTCCAGGTTCGCTATCACTGCTCTGAGTGACTCCATTTTGAACTTGAACTTCTTTATGTACAGGTTCAAGGACTTCAGATTTAGAATAGGCCTTACCGAGCCATCCGGCTTCGGTACCACAAAAAGAGTGGAATAATACCCCTTCCCTTGTTGCAGAAGAGGTACCTTGACTATCACCTGCTGAGAGTACAGCTTGTGAATGGCTTCCAACACCGTCTCCCTTTCGGAGGGGGACGTTGGTAAAGCAGACTTCAGGAAACGGCGAGGTGGATCTGTCTCTAATTCCAACCTGTATCCCTGAGATATTATCTGCAGGATCCAGGGATCTACTTGCGAGTGAGCCCACTGCGCGCTGTAATTTTTGAGACGACCCCCCACGGTCCCCGAGTCCGCTTGAGAAGCCCCAGCGTCATGCTGAGGCTTTTGTAGAAGCCGGGGAGGGCTTCTGATCCTGGGAAGGAGCTGCGTGTTGCTGTCTCTTCCCTCGACCTTTGCCTCGTGGCAGATATGAATAGCCCTTTGCTCTCTTATTTTTAAAGGAACGAAAGGGCTGCGGTTGAAAAGTCGGTGCCTTTTTCTGTTGGGGAGTGACTTGAGGTAGAAAGGTGGATTTCCCGGCTGTAGCCGTGGCCACCAAATCTGATAGACCGACTCCAAATAACTCCTCCCCTTTATACGGCAAAACTTCCATATGCCGTTTTGAATCCGCATCGCCTGTCCACTGTCGCGTCCATAAAGCTCTTCTGGCCGAAATGGACATAGCACTTACCCGTGATGCCAGTGTGCATATATCCCTCTGTGCATCACGCATATAAAGAAATGCATCCTTTATTTGTTCTAACGACAGTAAAATATTGTCCCTGTCCAGGGTATCAATATTTTCAATCAGGGATTCTGACCAAACTACCCCCGCACTGCCCATCCAGGCAGTCGCTACAGCTGGTCGTAGTATAACACCTGCATGTGTGTATATACTTTTTTGGATATTTTCCATCCTCCTATCTGATGGATCTTTAAGTGCGGCCGTCTCAGGAGAGGGTAACGCCACTTGTTTAGATAAGCGTGTTAGCGCCTTGTCCACCCTAGGAGGTGTTTCCCAGCGCTCCCTAACCTCTGGCGGGAAAGGGTATAATGCCAATAATTTCTTTGAAATTATCAGCTTTTTATCAGGGGCAACCCACGCTTCATTACACACGTCATTTAGTTCTTCTGATTCAGGAAAAACTATAGGTAGTTTTTTCATACCCCACATAATACCCTGTTTAGTGGTACCTGTAGTATCAGCTAAATGTAACGCCTCCTTCATTGCCAAAATCATATAACGTGTGGCCCTACTGGAAAATACGGTTGATTCGTCACCGTCACCACTGGAGTCATCGCCTGTGTCTGGGTCTGTGTCGACCGACTGAGGCAAAGGGCGTTTCACAGCCCCTGACGGTGTTTGAGTCGCCTGGACAGGCACTAATTGATTGTCCGGCCGTCTCATGTCGTCAAACGACTGCTTTAGCGTGTTGACACTATCCCGTAGTTCCATAAATAAAGGCATCCATTCTGGTGTCGACTCCCTAGGGGGTGACATCCTCATATTTGGCAATTGCTCCGCCTCCACACCAATATCGTCCTCATACATGTCGACACACACGTACCGACACACAGCAGACACACAGGGAATGCTCCTAACGAAGACAGGACCCACTAGCCCTTTGGGGAGACAGAGGGAGAGTTTGCCAGCACACACCAAAAGCGCTATATATATATCAGGGATAGCCTTATAATAAGTGCTCCCTTATAGCTGCTTTGTTATATCAAAATATCGCCATAAATGTGCCCCCCCCTCTCTGTTTTACCCTGTTTCTGTAGTGCAGTGCAGGGGAGAGACTTGGGAGCCGTCCTGACCAGCGGAGCTGTGAGAGGAAATGGCGCCGTGTGCTGAGGAGATAGGCCCCGCCCCTTTTCCGGCGGGCTCGTCTCCCGCTATTTAGAAAAATTAGGCAGGGGTTAAATATCTCCATATAGCCTCTAGGGCTATATGTGAGGTATTTTTAGCCTTTATAGGTACTCATTTGCCTCCCAGGGCGCCCCCCTCCCAGCGCCCTGCACCCTCAGTGACTGCCGTGTGAAGTGTGCTGAGAGGAAAATGGCGCACAGCTGCAGTGCTGTGCGCTACCTTTAGAAGACTGCAGGAGTCTTCAGCCGCCGATTCTGGACCTCTTCTGATTTCAGCATCTGCAAGGGGGCCGGCGGCGTGGCTCCGGTGACCATCCAGGCTGTACCTGTGATCGTCCCTCTGGAGCTTGATGTCCAGTAGCCAAGAAACCAATCCATCCTGCACGCAGGTGAGTTGACTCCTTCTCCCCTCAGTCCCTCGCTGCAGTGATCCTGTTGCCAGCAGGAATCACTGTAAAATAAAAAACCTAGCTAAACTTTCTCTAAGCAGCTCTTTAGGAGAGCCACCTAGATTGCACCCTTCTCGGCCGGGCACAAAAATCTAACTGGAGTCTGGAGGAGGGTCATAGGGGGAGGAGCCAGTGCACACCACCTGATCGGAAAAAGCTTTACTTTTTGTGCCCTGTCTCCTGCGGAGCCGCTATTCCCCATGGTCCTTTCAGGAACCCCAGCATCCACTAGGACGATAGAGAAACACTGTTGGAGACTCCCGCTCTGTATTTCGCGTGTCCCTTCCGGAAATGCGTCACCCGGAAGTCGTCATCGCGTGACAGCGTCTTTACCGGAAGTTGTCACCCTGGCGTCCGGCGGTTGCGATCCGCCCTCTACACCCGGATATATTATGTCCCCCGGCTTCACTCCGCTTCCCGGAAGTGTATTGTCCCACACTCCACTCGATGTTTTAGAGTGGTTGATCGGTCATAAGTTAACCCTGACGGATCCCCGTCTCCAAAGTGACTGGATCCTCGAAAGGAAGGAAGTACAAAAGGGAATTAAGAATACCATAATATTGAACATGTGCTTTCCATAAAAACAAGTCAAACAATGAATATTAAAAAAATACGGATTATCATATGACAACTGCCGGTAAAGATGCTGTCACGCGATGACGACTTCCGGGTGACGCATTTCTGGAAGGGACACGCGAAATACAGAGCGGGAGTCTTCAACAGTGTTAAATGAAGGAGTGGACTTGAGGAATGGAGAGGGTTACATGTATAGGATAGGAATATTAGTTTGCAGTGAATCCATGTCTGGAAATAGGTTTGTGTAAAGTGGAATTGGATTGGGTATAAATAGGTTCAAATGGTAATCCTCACAATGCCTTGAGAAAGACACAGGACGTGTCAAAACGCGTTGGCGGGAGGATTGTCCTTGGAGAATATTTGTGACTTCACCATTGGATTTGAACTGCGGGTTCCAGGGACGCCTGTGTTTATCACCTTAACCTTGCTGTTTTTGTCTGCCATATGGTGGACCATTTCAATTGGTGAGAGACCATCTATATCTTCAAAGTTTGTGTTTTAATGTTTTAATAAAACGGTGTTGCACTATTGGAGTTTGATTTCTCTTTCCGGGTGCACCATGCTGATGAGGAGACTTGATAAGGAGGAATTCTGATGGGCCAAACCTCAGCTTTATAAAAAGTGTGTCTGTCTACCAATTTAAGGTAGACCAATCATTCTGGTAGGGGAGATTTGATATTTTCCTAATAGTGAAATACTAAATGAGAAAATGGTATACACTATGTATGTTCTTTTTTCCTTTTCTTTCATGAGCGCTCATGGACTCAAATGGTGATTTTCCTATGACTGTATCTAATTTGAAGTGACAGGCGACACTTCCTTTCCATTTTTGAGACCAGAGGGCAGCCATTTTGGCACACGGTATTTTATTCAATATTCTTGTTCTATGTTACATTTTCTCCTAGTGAATAATTGTGTGCTGCCAGTATGTTTAAACTCAGAGATGAGAGGTTGAAAAAACTGCACAATCTATTTGACAATATTGAAAATGAGATTGTACCAGCTGATGAGGATTTAGACAATCTGTTACACAGATTGGAAAATACCCTCATCAAAGAAAACAGGATCTGGTGGGAGGTAGTCACCTTGGAGAAATATTTAGCTTCCAAGATGATTCCAAAGGGCTTGAAAATAGTCAAACAAGCCAGTTTTACAACATCTACAGAGGGCTTTAAACATAAATGGGATCTGATGCAATTGATCATAGATGAAAGGAAAAATGACTTGAAAAACTTGGACGAGGAGATCCGTGAGTTTAAAAAACTAGTGGTTCCATTCTCTGATCTCTCTGACTTTAAGGAGAAGGAGAAAGTCATTGAGAATAAAGTTCTGCAGGCTGAAAAAATTCTTATCATGAGAAAAACAAAGAAATTTGCACGTGATAAGAATGCAGGCTTGGATACTCCCGATCCAGTTGAAACTAGAAACAAGTCAGATAAAGTACCCTCCTCTAAAAATAGAAAGCAGAATTATTGGAATAGAGGTACTGATGAACCCCGTCCAAATGAGAGGATGATCGCTGCTAACCAGAGGGGTGAAAGAATTCCTCCTTCCCAAGATTTCAGAAAATATCGGGAAAGAGGAAGAATAGACACCCCCAAAAGATTTGAGAGTGTGAATGAGAGAGGGAGGTGGGGTTACCAGGATTGGGAAAATGTGAGAAGGAATGAAAGATGGGATTACCCCACTCCTAGGGAGAGGAGATTAAACTTCTCCCATCCCAACCGTTTCAATCCCTTGCAAAATGAGTATCCCCCCAATCCATCTCCTTTTTTAGAGAGGGGGAGAAGGGCTCCCTTATGGAAATGAAGCATACACATAGGGGGAAAAGGGGAGGGAAAAAGCGATTTCAGGTAACAAATAGGAGGAAAAAGCAAAGAAATCGGAAGAAAATGATAAGATCATCTGAGGAATGTCCACAGAATGATCAACAGGAGTGTAGAGACTGGGAGGATAGAGTAAAAAATTTTAATTTGAGTTCTCACCTCCTGTTAAAGGAGGAACGTACCCTCCTGGAAAAGGGACTTAAATTTTCCCCTTCCACTAGGATAGACCAATTTAACACCTTTATTGACATTCAGAAGTTTATAAGAAAATTAACACTGAAAATTTTTTTCTAATTGAAGAGTAGTGAACATACCATACAGGAAGTGTCAGAAATTCTTCCTTTTAGACCGAAGTCCAGTTTTTATCCTTCTCATTTGAAAGGATGTTTTTTAGAATCCTTTAGTTCACTGGTAATGGGAGATCTAGAGAAACTAGACTCCCTTAAAATAAAGAATAACATGACATATAAGGAACGGCGGGCCCTTGAAACCCTTTCAAAAGACAGGGATTTGGTCATAAAACCGGCCGATAAGGGCGGAGCCGTAGTACTTATGGATAGGGTAAAATATGAGGAAGAAGTATTTCGACAGTTGAATGACACCGGAACCTATAAGAAAATTAGGGGTGACCCTACCAAGAAAATGAGTTTACAATTACATACCCTTATAGACAACTATAATAAGAAAGGGACCATCACGGATGTGGAATCCAGATTTTTATTGATAGAGTGTCCCATTATACCCACTATTTATATTTTACCCAAAGTACATAAAAATATCTCCAACCCAACGGGACGCCCGATAGTCTCCGGTGTGGATTCCCTTACTGCCAACTTGTCCTTATTAATTGATTTTTATCTTCAACCATTAGTTCTAACAAACAAATCTCATTTGAAAGATACAGGAGATGTTTTGAACCTCCTACCAACTGTAGAGTGGAGGGAAGGATATTTCCTGGTAACGTCCGATGTCAGCTCATTATATACTATTATTGAGCATAGACAAGGGGTGGAGTCTGTACAAAATAAATTAAGACAGTCTAGTATGGATTCCACCATGCGAGATTTTATTACTGATGGTATTAACTTTATTTTAATGAACAATTATTTTGTTTTTAAGGATGAGTTTTATATACAAAAAAGGGGGACCGCCATGGGTACTAGGTTCGCCCCAAGTTATGTGAATATTTTTATGGGGGAATGGGAGGATACTTCCATTTGGGCCAACAACCCTTTTGGGGCGAACCTAGTGACCTGGCGGAGATATATCGATGTTATATTTTTTATTTGGAATGGAGATAGGGAACAACTTGACCTTTTTTGTACATTTTTAAATAACAATGATAGGAACATTATTTTAACATTTGAAATAAGTCAAACACATGTGAATTTTTTAGATTTTACTATCTATATAGAAGATGGGGTTTTAAAGACTAAGAATTTTATTAAACCCACAGACTCGAGATCCTTTATCACAAGAGACAGTTGCCATCATGATCGGTGGTTAGAATCCATTCCATCAGGACAGTTTAGGAGATTAAGGAAAAACTGTTCCGATAAAGAAGTTTTTCAGGAACAGGCTGAGGAGATGGAACGATTCCATAAATGTGGTTATAACAAAGAAAAAACCAAAAATGCCCGACAAGAAGCTTTAGAACTGGATAGGGCAGTCATTTTAGATAAATCGCTTAGTAAAACTGTCAAAAAGACAGACGAGAAATTTAAGTGGGCTTTCACCACTAACTTCTCATCACAGCACCATAAAGTACAAAAGGTTTTTAGAAAACATTGGCAAGTCTTGAAAAAAGATCCAGTAATAGGAGGAGACCTACCTGATAACCCTATATGTATTTTTCGACGAGCTCCGAACCTTAAAGCTAAATTAGTTCGGAGCTTATGTCCCACATCACCAAAAAATCTGAGGATTACAAGCACTGGTTTTTATAGATGTGGAGCATGTATGGGTTGTAAAAAAGTGAAGAATAATGTTGGCATGAAGATTACAGAGGTAGGGATTAATGGTAGGAAGATCAATATATCAGATTTCATTACATGCCATACGTCAAGTGTGATTTACTGCATTGAATGTACATGCAGTAAATTTTACATAGGGCGTACGAGCAGACCCTTGAAGGTGAGGATGGGGGAGCATTTAAGGAACATCACGAAAGGCATGGAAACACATGCTCTCTCCCATCACTCAAAAGAAATTCATAAATGTGATGTCTCCCAAATAAAGAATTTTTATGGTTTGAGGCATGTCACTGGGGATGTTAGAGGGAATGACTTGGCTTCTAAACTGGCACGGAACAAAATGACTTTGATCTATAACTGTAAGACTCTTGCTCCCAATGGATTGAATAAGGACTTTGAGTTGAAGTGGTTTATGTAAATTAAAATGGTTTTATACTTTTTAAATTTTCTTATATATTTCTTGTAATAATTTATGGTATAAATATGATAATCCATATTTTATTAATATTCATTGTTTGACTTGTTTTTATGGAAAGCACATGTTCAATATTATGGTATTCTTAATTCCCTTTTGTACTTCCTTCCTTTCGAGGATCCAGTCACTTTGGAGACGGGGATCCGTCAGGGTTAACTTATGACCGATCAACCACTCTAAAACATCGAGTGGAGTGTGGGACAATACACTTCCGGGAAGCGGAGTGAAGCCGGGGGACATAATACAGGTTGAGTATCCCATATCCAAATATTCCGAAATACGGAATATTCCGAAATACAGACTTTTTTGAGTGAGAGTGAGATAGTGAAATCCTTGTTTTCTGATGGCTTAATGTACACAAACTTTGTTTAATACACAAAGTTATTAAAAATATTGTATTAAATGACCTTCAGGCTGTGTGTATAAGGTGTATATGAAACATAAATGAATTGTGTGAATGTACACACACTTTGTTTAATGCACAAAGTTATTAAAAATATTGGCTAAAATGACCTTCAGGCTGTGTGTATAAGGTGTATATGAAACATAAATGCATTCTGTGCTTAGACTTAGGTCCCATCGCCATGATATCTCATTATGGTATGCAATTATTCTAAAATACGGAAAAATCTGATATCCAAAATACTTCTGGTCACAAGCATTTTAGATAAGGGATACTTAACCTGTATATCCGGGTGTAGAGGGCGGATCACAACCGCCGGGATGACAACTTCCGGTAAAGACGCTGTCACGCGATGACGACTTCCGGGTGACGCATTTCCGGAAGGGACACGCGAAATACAGAGCGGGAGTCTTCAACAGTGTTAAATGAAGGAGTGGACTTGAGGAATGGAGAGGGTTACATGTATAGGATAGGAATATTAGTTTGCAGTGAATCCATGTCTGGAAATAGGTTTGTGTAAAGTGGAATTGGATTGGGTATAAATAGGTTCAAATGGTAATCCTCACAATGCCTTGAGAAAGACACAGGACGTGTCAAAACGCGTTGGCGGGAGGATTGTCCTTGGAGAATATTTGTGACTTCACCATTGGATTTGAACTGCGGGTTCCAGGGACGCCTGTGTTTATCACCTTAACCTTGCTGTTTTTGTCTGCCGTATGGTGGACCATTTCAATTGGTGAGAGACCATCTATATCTTCAAAGTTTATGTGTTTTAATAAAACGGTGTTGCACTATTGGAGTTTGATTTCTCTTTCCGGGTGCACCATGCTGATGAGGAGACTTGATAAGGAGGAATTCTGATGGGCCAAACCTCAGCTTTATAAAAAGTGTGTCTGTCTACCAATTTAAGGTAGACCAATCATTCTGGTAGGGGAGATTTGATATTTTCCTAATAGTGAAATACTAAATGAGAAAATGGTATACACTATGTATGTTCTTTTTTCCTTTTCTTTCATGAGCGCTCATGGACTCAAATGGTGATTTTCCTATGACTGTATCTAATTTGAAGTGACAGGCGACACTTCCTTTCCATTTTTGAGACCAGAGGGCAGCCATTTTGGCGCATGGTATTTTATTCAATATTCTTGTTCTATGAAGTCTACACGAGTCCAGTAGTGAGCATACCTTTGTACAGTTTCACTCTCAGACTTGTATCATTACGGTCCATTCATGGGCATTGCCTGGGATGTGGCAACATTAGGTAAGTCCATGGATCTACTAAGTGTGGTACATTGTGGGCACCTGAAATTAGGGACATGTATGTTTTGTATACAAGGGTGTAGTTTAATGGCTGATTCCACTGCGCATGCAGTACTATATCTGCTTGGTGAGAACACCTTGTACAATATTTGTTTTTTACTATCTGTCATTTACCATGTTGCCACCGCACCTAGAATAAACACTGCTGGCAAATTTATTTGTTCTCTACTCAGTTCAATGGATGAACAACTTCACACACACCTAGATTCTCATGCATGTAGATAAATAAAGGTATCCGTATTTCTCCGATACGTTCATGCTTGTGTTCACAAAAAAGTACAATTTATTAAAGGCACTTGGTTCTAGACAAAATACAAACACAGGAAATACCACTAATATATCCACTGTTTATTTCAGCAAATACCTAGTAAATAAAAAATCAGTCAACAATACAATATAAAAAGAAAAAAAAAAAAGCTTGCCACTGAAAACTCAATCATTATCTAATCTGAAAATATGTTTAGAGCACCATTTATATGTAATGCTTTATCGGCATTAATTTGTGTGAAATTCCGGTTTGTGAAGGAAAAAAAAAAAAAGTATTGTATCACCCACACTGCTGTATCTCTCTCACACACATTTAATAAAAAGAATTTAAAAAGTGACACTATGGGTCAACCGTGCAAATATTGCTATAAAATCATTCTTAGATTGGCAGACCTATAGAAGCATTACAAGCTGGCTTTTAAATGCAGTGCTTTTAGATCATTAAAAGAGGTAGTATCACCAATTCTTAACACAAAATATACAAATACACAGAGATTACTTCAATAAATATATTGTGGTTAGAATGTTTGTTTGGCGGGTTGTAATGCAGTCAGATCGCTGGAGGCGCGGGTTGCCGACCGATCTCTGATGTGTTTTTTTTAAAAGGACAATCACTTACAAAGCATGGTTTTGCCATTTAAGCGATTGTCCCTTTAAAAATCCGGCGATCTCAGACTGCATTATATCCCGCCGATAATTTGTATTTATTTTTGATTGCAGCAGTTCTAACCACAATAACTGAAAGTCACAAAATTTGTGATACAACCTCTTGAATAAAGTGCTGGTAATATCCTTAGACCTCGTCAAGCAAGGCATGACCTGTAAAACAAAAGCTTCTTATAAAGAGAACCCAGGAAGGTGCGTCTCTTTGGCAACAAAAACTGCACAATGTGGAAAGCTAAAAGCTAAACACATTTATTGGTTTCCAATACGTATTCGTATTTCAAACTATAGAAAAACATTTTAGAAATGTACTGTATTGTGTGGTATTCAATTGTTTGAAAAGTCAGTTGGGTGTCTGTTTTTTCCTATCTAATAGACAGGAAAAAACAGACACCCACCGACTTTTCAAACAATTGAACTCCCCCCATTGAGTGATCCTATTACTGGGTTTTGGCCTTTGTAAACCACCCCTTTTAGAAAATAAAATAAAATTAGAGAATCTAAAAGGCCAAGTAAAGGGTAGTACCAACACTGGCGCTTTGACCACTAGCCAGTTTCCAGCAAGATAAAGGTTTGTGTTAACATAATGCTTCTGTGTTGATACACTAAAGTAAATGATAAACACACTTAGGGGATGATTAGATTGTTCGGAGCTATTCAATTGTTGCTCCGATCAGATGCCCACTGCCAGTTAAGCCACCTGTCAGCTCCAGGTATAGCCGTGCAAAGCAGCTAAACCCTTCTAGAAAGTCTGAATGGGCGTCCAAAGTCCAAGTTTGGGCACCCAAACTATGGACTTTTTAAACACGTTTGTGCAAGAACAAAAAATGTGACTGCTGCGGCTAATGGGCGTCTATCGCAGCAACAATTGAATAGCTCCAATAGATGCCCATTCCTTCAGACGGCCAGCTGGTGGCACACGCTACAATTGAATCGGCCCCATAGCTGGAAACTCACAAGCTGTCAAAGTGCCACTCTACCAATACCCTGAAGTTGACTGCTATGCCAAGAGGCAAAAAATAAAAACCCTTACTACGGTAAAAAAAATTAAAAATAATAATATTAATTATAATAATAATAATTAAACCTTTTCAAGATGTAGGCAAAAGGATATTCAGTGTTTTGTCATTCAAAAAACACATTTGTCAAACTTTTTTTTTTCATAATTCAGTCCAAAAGTAAAGTTATTTATCTTTACATTTGTAATGCCATTTTGATGTGTATGACTTTTTATTTTGCATAGAATTTGAGTTTTATAAATCCAAATGTCATTTAAGGTGCAACATTTATTTATTCACCTGAATTTGAAAGGACACTATTTGCATTCAAAACAAATACATTGAATATAAATTTAATTTAAAAGGAAAAAAAAAAAAGGTGTGATGATAAAAGCATTACTATACACCAGCAATTAAGACTACTGGCAGAATAAAGGCTAAATGTATAGTAAGCGCTGTAAATTCATGTACAGAAGAGTTTATATGAAATTGAGAAGACACCGGAGCACATTTATTGTAATCCAAATGCTCCTCTGGTTTAGAGGTTCTGATTGTTGTACTGTTCATTTAAATGCACGTAGCCATACACATGTCTACAAGTCCAACTCTAAACATTGTAAAATAAAAATGATGGCATTTGGTTTACCTGCATTACTTTAACATTGGCTCGAAATAAACTTGTAAAAAACAAACATGAAAAAACAAAACAACTTTATTAACTACCACATAAACAAGTTGAGTATTATGTAAAGAACTACAGGAGGATATCACCCTACCCTCCATAAAACAGCAACATTGTTCTCCAGAAAGAACTTATCCTTAAAATATTGTGATCTTGATTTCCTTGGTGTATATTTTAAGATTATGAAGGTCATGGCAAGTTTATATATCCTTCTTCTGAGGGGGACTCAATTTTCGCATTCCTCGTATCCGGGACAAAAGTTGATTAATAAATTCCTGGAAGATAAAACAAACTATTAGAAGAATGTCAGTTCAGACATATACATATCTGTATCCGATCACGTGTAATTTCAACCAGCATTTCCTAGTCAACTCAGTATATCCTATGTAGTGTGATCAAGATAACTGCCTCCCGTGGTACCTTTGTTGCTAGGAGCAAATAGTAGTACTTTATGGCCACGTTCCCTTCCCCATGAACCCATGTCCCTATATTTTTGTGCACTGTCCCTATTTTGAATATGGGGGAGGTAGCACACCAAAGGAAACTTTTGCCCTGGGCGCTATAAAGTACAGAACCGGCCCTGCATAATACAGGTTGAGTCTCCCATATCCAAAACACTTAAATAAATAAAAAAAATGAATGCATCTGAAATATAGTGACACCTTTGCTTTTGGATGGTTCGAGGTATAAAAACTTTGTTTCATGCACAAAACTAAAAAAAAAATTGTATAAATGACCTTCAGGCTATATGTATGTGTTTGTGTGTGAAACAAATTTATTTCCATGTTTAAACTTGGGTCCCATTCCCAAGATATCTCATCACGGTATGCAAATAATCCAAAATACGGAAAAATCAGAAATGCTTCTGATCCCAAGAATTTTGGATATGAGAGACTCTACCTGCTCTTGGTATTTATGACCCAAAATGGCTGTCTCAACTCTATTGTGCTCATGATTTTCTGTATTTTCTGCAAAGCTACAGTAAACCTTTGTGTTATGTTTATGTTCATGATTTCTGTAAAGCCTGTGAGTGGAGATAAAAAGGTTTGATAACTTAAATTATCATTACATCACTTCACTTTCAGGCAGGGGCGTTTAACAGAGGAGGGGGCCCGTGCACAGACTCTTGGAGGGCACCCCCTCTTCTCCACGGTGCAGCAGACTCCGGCATTGTGCCGGAGTCTACTGCATATGCGCAGGTCTCCGGAAAAATGCCTACGGAGCCCAATTTCATTGCTGCGCTGCAGTGCTCGACTACAGTGTGGGCCCACTTGGACGTAGGGGTCCATGTGCACCGCACACATTGCATCCATTAGAGAAACGCTAATGCTTTCATGGCCGTGAATTGACTTAGCAAGGCAATGGAGTACTGTAGTCATATAGATAGACATCTTAACATGAAGTTGCTAAACATTGACCAGAGCTAGGCAACCAGGGAGTTTGCAACAGATTATATGGAACTACAATTCTTCTAGAAGGTAAAGCATGCTGTGACCTGTTTAACAATGGTTGTAGAGCTACTGCTTGCCCAAATCTAACATACGCAGTGGGCTAGCCATTCTACCACGGTTCCCTTCACTAGCAACATAAACCAGTGAAAAAGGAGATTTATGGTAGAATTACCATGGTTAAATCTTTTTGCGAGGTACACTGGGTTCCACAGGGAATACATTGGGGTGTAGAGATGGATCTTGATCCAGAGGCACCAACAGGCTAAAGCTTTAGACTGTCCCAAGATGCATTGCGGGGCCTCCTCTATAACCCCGCCTCCAGGCACTGTGAGCTCAGTTTTAGAGTTGGTGCCTGCATGAAGCATGTCACTTAACAGGGGGGCTGCGCTAAGTGCGTCAGAGGAAGCTAAGTGCGTCAGGGTGGGCGCCCTGTGGAACCCAGTGTACCTCACAGAAAGAGATTTAACCATGGTAAGTCTTACCATAATTCTACTTTTCTGCAGCAGGGTACACGGTGTTCCACAGGGAATACATCAAGGATGTCCTAAAGCAGTTCCTCTAGGGAGGGGACGCACCTTAGCAGGTATGAGAACCTGGTGTCCAAAGGAAGCCTCCTGGGAGGCGGAAGTATCAAAAGCATAGAACCTAATAAACATGTTCATTGAGGACCATGTTGCCGCCTTGCACAATTGTTCTGCGGACGTGCCACGGCGGGCCGTCCAGGTGGGTCCAACAGACCAAGTAGAATGGGCTTTAATAGCAGCAGGAGCTGGGAGTCCAGCCTGCGCATAAGCTTGTGCAATCACCATTCTAATCCATCTGGCCAAGGTTTGCTTATTCGCAGGCCAGCCACGTTTGTGGAAACCAAACAGTACAAAGACGGTATCTGACCTCCTGATAGAGGCAATCCTCTCCACATATATACGGAGAGCCCATACCACATCCAAAGACCGCTCTTTGGAGGACAATTCAGCAGAGATGAAGGCTGGAACCACAATCTCTTGATTAAGGTGAAAAGATAACACCACCGTAGGTAAACAACCAGGGCGAGTTCTAAGAACTGCTTGACCACGATGAAAGATCAAAAAGGGGGGAACGACATGACAAAGTGCCTAAGTCCGACACCCTTCTAGCAGAGGCAATAGCTAGCAGAAACAGGACCTCAGCTGTAAGCCATTTATGGTCCACTGATTCAAGAGGTTCAAATGGAGACTCTTGCAGGGCATTCAGGACAACAAACAGATCCCATGGAGCCACAGGAGGGACATAGGAAGGCTGAATCCGCAGTACACCCTGAGTGAATGTATGAACGTCAGGTATAGATGCAATTTTTCTCTGAAACCACACCGACAAGGCAGATATGTGAACCTTGAGGGAGGCCAGACGAAGTCATAAATCCAGGCCTTGTTGCAAAAAAACAGAAGTCTCTAAGTACTAAACTTGGAAGCATCGTAATTCTTAGCAGCACACCAGGTAAAGTAAGAATTCCAGACCCTATAATAAATCTGTGCAGAAGCCTGTTTGCGGGCCTTTAGCATAGTTTGGATAACCACCTCTGAGAATCCTTCGGTCCTCAGGAGTGAAGCATCAAAGCCAGTCTGGCCAGGTTCGGGTAGACACAAGGGCCGAGGAAGTAGAAGAGGACGCTCTATCGACAGACCCTGCAGGTCTGAGAACCAATGCCATCTGGGCCACGCTGGAGTGACTAGAAGTAGTATTCCTCCTTCTTGCTTGAACTTCCATAGTACCCTCGGCAGTAGTGACACTGAAGGAACACGTAGGGCAGCCAAAAGTTCCATGGAATTGCCAGTGCGTCCACAAACACTGCTTGAGGATCCGCTGTCCTTGATCCGAAGACCGGAACCTTGTGATTGTGTCGGGATGCCATCAGGTCTACATCTGGTAGACCCCACTTGTCCACAAGGAAAGACTTCCTGATGAAAACTCCACTCTCCGGCCTGTAAGTCCTGACGATTGAGGAAATCCGTTTCTCAGTCGAGCACTCCCGGAATGAACACTGCCGATATTGCTAGCAGATGGCGTTCCACCCAACAAAAGATTTTACACTACCATCATTGCTATGCGGCTTCGAATGCCGCCTTGATGGTTTATGTATGCCATCGTGGTAGCGCTGCCTAACTGTACTTGAACAGGCCTGTTCTGTATCAGAGGCAGGGCAAGAGTCAAAGCATTGAACCCTGCCCACAATTCTAGAATGTTTATCGGAAGATATTCCTCCTCGGTTCACTGACCCTGGAGAGAGTATTGCTCAGGCACCGCGCCCCAACCCCTCAGACTGGCGTCTGTAGTCAGTAGGACCCAGTTGGGGATCCAAAAAGGACGGCTCCTGCTCAACTGCTAGTCCTGTAGCCACCAGCCCAGGGATAGGCGAACCTCCAGAGTCAAGGACATCATCTGAGACCTGATCCGATGAGGCAGGCTATCCCACTTGGAAAGGATTAACCTTTGTAGAGGGCGGGAATGAAATTGAGTGTACTCTACCATGTCGAAAGCCGACACCATGAAGCCTAGTACTTGCATCGCTGAGTGTATTGACACTCTTGGGCGAGAGAGGAAGTATCTGATCTTGTCAGAGCAGGGACCAGCGAGGACTTCTTCCAGTTGACGAGCCACCCGTGGGCTTGTAGGAAGCATACCGTTAGTTGCAGATGACTGAGGAGGACACCTTGGGAGTTCGCCAGGATCAGCAAGTCGTCCATATACGGCAGGATCCTGATTCCCTGACGACGCAGATGAGCCATCATCACGGTCATAAAGAACGGATAGTGAAGGATGCCAATAGCAAACCGCAGATATTGCTGATGCGATATAGCAATGGGTATATGCAGATAAGCATCTTGTATATCCAGGGATACCAAATAATCTCCGGGTTCCATGGCCAGTACAATCGAACGCAGCATTTCCTTACGGAACTTGTACACTCTCACAGATTTGTTCAGTGATTTGAGGTTGACTAAAGGCCGGAAAGACCCACTGGGTTTTGGGACTAGAAACAGGGTTGAGTAGTATCCTCCGCTTCTCTGGGGCAGGGCTACCAGCACAACCACTCCCGTATCCAGAATGGAATGCACAACCAGGTGTAGAGCTTGTGCCTTCAACGGGTCTGAAGTAATAAACTTCGTTTGGTACTGGCGAGGAGGACGTCTCTTGAAAGAGATTGCGTACCCGTGAGAGACGACTTCTTGCACCCAAGCATCTGAAGTGGTCTTTAACCAGATCTGGATGAACTCCAGAAGTCGGCCTCGCACCCTGGGATTTCCCAGGGAGAGGCCCGCCCCGTCATCCAGCAGGCTTGTCTTGTTTGGAAGCAGGCTGACGGGCGGCCCAGGATTGTTTTGGGCTTAGTGGTTTTGGGAGCACGAGCTGGTCTCGGGTATGTCTGACCTTTTGCTTTCCCTTGAGGTCGAAAGGAACAAAAAGTGGTACTCTTGTCACGTCTAGCGAGGTTTGAGGATACGGCAGCTGAGACTCGCCCAAGGAGAGATTAGACTGGGGATGAACAAGACGAGGGGGTTGAATATAGTTCCTTCTCATGTAGCAAGGGGTAATGAGGGACGTAGGCGGGGTTCAGAGTCTGTGGGTTGTAGTTCTTGAGGACGGGGCGGAGGATGAGAACTGTGGCTGGTGGACGATGACTTGGAACGTAGTTGTAGACAAAGAACTGCGGGTTTGTTGTTTGAAAGGTGAAGTTGTAAATAATGAACTGCAGAACTGTGAATGATGGTTGTAGACGTAGCTGAAGACAAAGAACCGAGGGCGGAGATTTGCAAGACGAGTCTGTGGGTAAGGGGCTGAGGACGGTGGTTCAAGGACGTGGCTGGAGACTGAGAACTGTAGACTGTGGCTTGTCAGACAAGGCTGGGGACAACGAACTGAGGACTGTGAACGGTGGTTCGAGGACTTGGCTGGAGACAAGGATCTGCAGACTGTGGCTCGAAGGACGAAGCAGGAGACCCGGGGTCGTCCGTGCCCAGAAGGTCTTACTGGACCGGGTTTTCCAGGAGCGTCTCCACAGGCAGCAGGAGGCTAGGGACGGCAGGACTGCAGCAACAACTGAGAACCGGCTAAGCAGGGTTAGAAGTACCAGAATACAGCAGGAATCCTGGGAGCACAGGCTAAAGCACCTACAACAGAGTTGTAACTTGAAGCACTGGCGTTCCTGTCCTAAACCAGCCCCCTTTTATAGGAAGAAGTTTCCCTGGATTGGCTGGAAGAACCAGGAACAAGAATTATACCAGAAACTTGGTCTACAACATGGCAGCGCCCAGTAATGCAGACCTTTTCCATGATCATGCTGCACCCTGCCCCTGGTTTCCTAGGCAACTGTTTAGCGAGAGGGAGCCGCTGCAGCGGTGTCCTGCAGGGACTAGCGGGCCCCCTCACCGCCATTATCGCTGCCTTCCCCCCGGACCCAGCGCTGCAGCCCTCCGCCGCCACTGTCCAGCCGCCCGTGAAGCCAGCCTCGCGACCCTCAGCGTTCCGGTAAGACCCCGGTCGCTGACAGTACCCCCCTTTGCGGGTGGACTCCGGACACCTATATGGGTTAGCTGAAAATTTGGCATGAAATGTCCGAAGAAGTCTTGGGGCATGGACGTCATCTGCCTCTACCCAGGACCTTTCCTCAGGTCCATATCCCTTCCAATCAACAAGGTACTGGAGGCGACCATATCGTCTGCGGGAGTCGAGGATCTTGTGAATCTCAAATTCGTCTGCTTGTGATTGGATCTTGGGTGATTTAGGGAGAGCAGCTCTGAATCGATTGAGTACCAACGGTTTTGAGAGAAATATGAAAAGCGTTAGGGATTCTCAAATGCGGAGGCAACTTCACTTTGTAAGCCACAGGATTCAAAACTTTCTCGATTGGGTAGGGCCCAATAAACCTGGGAGCAAACTTTTTAGTAGGAACCTTCAATCTTAGATTACATGTGGAAACCCAAACCCGATCTCCCACTTTAAGACTTGGTACAGCTCTTCGCTTCAGATCCGCGCAGGTCTTATATTTTTTGGATGTCTTGAGCAAGGCCTTGTGAACTTGTTTCCAGGTTTTAGCAAACTGTCGAAGTGCTGATTCTGCGGCAGGGACCTCAAGCGTAGGCAAAAATTGGAATTTAGGAACTTTCGGATGATAACCGTAATTAATAAAAAATGGAGAAGACTTTGTAGCAGAGTGATAGAGATTGTTATGGGCGAATTCTGCGAATGGGAGAAAGTCCAGCCAGTCATCCTGAGAGGAGGACATGAATAAACGTAGAAATGTCTCCAGGTCCTGGTTCACTCTCTCTGTTTGACCATCCGTTTGGGGATGATATCCTGAGGAGAAATTACATTTTATGCCAAGAGCAGAACATAGGGATCTCCAAAACTTAGCCACAAACTGGGGACCTCTATCAGACACGATCTCCTGCGGTAGACCATGGAGTCGGAAAATCTCTGCTATAAATAGTTTTGCCAACTGAGATGCTGATGGAAGACTAGCCAGCGGAACGAAGTGTGCCATCTTAGAGAACTGGTCAACTATGACCCATACGGTATTTCGTCTGCCAGACATAGGCAAATCAGTAATAAAGTCCATAGAAATATGCATCCATGGTCTTTGCGGCACAGGTAACGGATGGAGCAACCTGGCTGGAGGACCATTGGGACTTTTATGTGAGCACACTTTGGACAGGCAGCCACGAATTCCTGAACATCAATCCTAAGATGAGGCCACCAGTAGGAGCGCTGAATGAATTTGAGCGTTTTATGACCACCCGCATGATCCATGAAGGATGAGGAGTGAGCCCATGTAAGCAGTTTCTTGCGAAGATTTGGTGCAACGAAGATTTTTCCTGAAGGAGGAAGTGGAGAGGTGTTAGTTGCTGAAAAAGAGGTGGACTCCAAGATGAATGGTTCCTTTGAACAGTCAGAGGGTTCTTCAGAACTTAGGGAACGGGATAATGCATCTGCCTTTTTGTTGAGGGGGCCTGGTCGGTAACTAAGTTTAAAGTTGAAACGGGTTAAGAAGAGTGCCCATCTTGCTTGGCGTGGGTTTAGACATCGAGCTGATTGCAGATACAGGAGGCTCTTGTGATCCGTGGTCACCGAGATTGGATGCTGAGCTCCCTCCAACAAGTACCTCCACTCCTCAAAGGCTAAATTTTATTGCCAGTAACTCTTGTTCCCCAATAGCGTAATTCTGCTCAGCGGGGGAGAATCTTCGTGAGAAGAACGCACACGGATCGACTTTCTTGTCCTCAAAGAGCTGGGATAATACTGCTCCTACTCCTACCGTGGAGGCATCGACCTCCACCAGGAATGGGCGGCTGAGATCAGGTTGTCAAAGAACAGTTGCGGTCATGAAGGCCTTCTTTAATGACGAGAAGGCTTCTAAAGCCTCTGGAGACCACTTGGCCGGATCGGCCCCTCTTCTAGTTAATGCTGTTATGGGAGCTATGACAGAGGAATAATTCTGAATGAATCTTCGATAGAAGTTGGCGAACCCCAGGAAGCGTTGAACTCCCTTAAGGGTAGCTGGAAGCGACCAATCCTGAATCGCCTGGACTTTAGCAGGATCCATCTGTAACCTCTGCCCTGAGAGGTTATAACCAAGGAATTGAATTGTGGGTACTTCGAAGGTGCACTTCTCTAACTTGCAGAATAATTGATTTCTCCGTAAACGACTTAGAACTTATTTGACTTGTTCTCGATGGGTCTTCAGATCCCTAGAAAGATGAGGATGTCATCCAAATACACCACCAAGCAGTTATAGAGGAGGTCTCTAAAGATGTCATTAACGAATTCTTGAAAGACGGCTGGGGCGTTACATAGGCCAAAAGGCATTACCAGGTATTCGTAATGGCTGTCGCGGGTATTAAATGCAGTCTTCCATTCGTCACCTGGGCGAATAGGAATAAGATTGTAGGCCCCCCGTAAGTCCAACTTCGTAAATACAGTAGCTCCTTTAACACGGTCGAACAGTTCTGGAATTAGAGGCAACGGATATCTGTTCTTAATTGTTATGTCGTTGAGACCTCTATAGTCAATACAGGGCCGCAGACCCCCATCCTTCTTTTTGACGAAGAAAAACCCTGCCACGGCCGGAGAGGTGGAAGACCTGATGAACCCTTTATCCAAGTTCTCCCGGATATACTCCGACATGGCCTGTGTCTCAGGGAGTGAGAGAGGGTAGATTCGTCCCCGAGGAGGAGTCTTGCCTGATACCAGATCAATGGGGCAGTCCCAAGTGCGATGCGGCGGCAAGGTGTCCGCCCAATGCTTACTAAAAACATCTTGGAAGGCCTGGTATTCCGCAGGAAGGCTGGAAGGGCTAGAAGAACAGAGAGGTCTTACTGAGGGAAAACAGTTCTGGAAGCAGTTCCGTCCCCAGGAGAGAACATCCATGGTTTGCCAATCTATGTGGGGATTGTGTTTAACTAACCATGGAAGTCCTAGGATCAGTTCGTGAGAGGCTTTAGGAATTACTAGGAAAGAGATGTATTCCGAATGAAGTACTCCGACCTTCATCTTAAGAGGAATAGTATGAAGAGTGATAATCCCCTCAGGAATATGACTTCCATCCACAGCAGTAATTGAAATGGTACGCTCCAAACGGACCGTTTGTATCCCGGACCGTTTGACCAAAGCTGATGTAATAAAGCTTTCGGCGGCTCCGGAGTCAAGTAGTGCAGGGATGAGAAGAGAGGAGGAAGGGAGTTCTAGGTGAGTTAACAGGACGGACTCTTTCTTGACAAGTAATTCTGAGAATTCTCCTAACTTGACCTCTCCGGCACAAGCTAGGAGCGGGCGTTTCCCGGACATTGGCTACAAGATTTAACAAAATGATCAGATGCACCACAGTACAGGCATAGGTTCCTTGTCGCCGTCTCTGACGTTCTTCGTTGGAGAGATGGGAACGATTGATCTGCATGGGTTCTTCGGTAGTTGGAGATGATGGGGTTGGCGGAAGAACGACTCGAGGCCTGGGACGATCAGACCGTGATCTCTCCATACAGCTTTCTCTGTATCTCAGGTCTAATTTATTGAATAGGGAAATTAACTTGTCCAACTTATCAGGTACGTCCTGAGTCGCGAGGTCATCTTTGATATTTTCGGAGAGACCGCTCCAGAAAGATGCGATGAGAGCCTCCTCATTCTAGTTCAGTTCTGAGGCGAGAGTACGAAACTGGATCACGTACTGACTGACCGTACGTACGTACGTACGTACGTACGCGTGCCCTGCCGCAGGATCTCCAATGAAGCGGCAGACATCCTGCCCGGTTCGTCGAAGATTCTTCGAAAGGCGGCCACAAACTCTGAGTAGTTACACAGGATGGGATCCGACCTCTCCCACAATGGTGACGCCCATTCCAATGCTTGCCCAGTAAGCAAAGAAATTATATAGGCCACCTTGGTTCGTGCTGATGGAAAGTTGACTGACTGTAGTTCGAACTGGATTTCGTACTGGTTGAGAAACCCGCGGCATTGCTTTGGGTTCCCATCGAACTTACTGGGAGATAGCAAATGCAACCGTGGAAGTGGTACTGGTACCGGAGGAAGCGGAGCCGGGGGTGCTAATGTGGGAGCAGCCGTAGATACTTGAGGAGCCGTCATTGCAGCACAGAGAGAGTTGAGACGTTCGGACATACTCTGCATGAACTGCACAATTTGAGACTGAGTGGCCTCCTGCTTACTCAAGTGAGACCAGATATCTGCGGTTGAATACCCTCCTGAGGCCTGATCACCCGTCGAATCCATTGGGGCAGTGCTTACTGTCACGTTTAGCGAGGTTTGAGGATCCGGCAGCTGAGACTCGCCCAAGGAGAGATTAGACTGGGGATGAACAAGACGAGGGGGTTGAATATAGTTCCTTCTCATGTAGCAAGGGGTAATGAGGGACGTAGGCAGGGCTCAGAGTCTGTGGGTTGTAGTTCTTGAGGACGGGGCGGAGGATGAGAACTGTGGCTGGTGGACGATGACTTGGAACGTAGTTGTAGACAAAGAACTGCGGGTTTGTTGTTTGAAAGGTGAAGTTGTAAATAATGAACTGCAGAACTGTGAATGATGGTTGTAGACGTAGCTGAAGACAAAGAACCGAGGGCGGAGATTTGCAAGACGAGTCTGTGGGTAAGGGGCTGAGGACGGTGGTTCAAGGACGTGGCTGGAGACTGAGAACTGTAGACTGTGGCTTGTCAGACAAGGCTGGGGACAACGAACTGAGGACTGTGAACGGTTGTTCGAGGACTTGGCTGGAGACAAGGATCTGCAGACTGTGGCTCGAAGGACGAAGCAGGAGACCCGGGGTCGTCCGTGCCCAGAAGGTCTTACTGGACCGGGTTTTCCAGGAGCGTCTCCACAGGCCGCAGCAGGCTAGGGATGGCAGGACTGCAGCAACAACTGAGAACCGGCTAAGCAGGGTTAGAAGTACCAGCATACAGCAGGAATCCTGGGAGCACAGGCTAAAGCACCTACAACAGGGTTGTAACTTGAAGCACTGGCATTCCTGTCCTAAACCAGCCCCCTTTTATAGGAAGAAGTTTCCCTAGATTGGCTGGAAGAACCAGGAACCAGAGTTATACCAGAAACTTGGTCTCCAACATGGCGGCGCCCAGTAATGCAGACCTTTTCCATGATCATGCTGCACACTGCCCCATGTCTCCTAGGCAACGGTTTAGCGAGAGGGAGCCGCTGCAGCGACGTCCCGCCACCACGAGCGGACCCCCTCACCGCCATTACCGCTGCCTTCCCCCCGGACCCAGCGCTGCAGCCCTCCTCCGCCGCTGCCCAGCCGCCCGTGAAGCCAGCCCCGCGACCCTCAGCATTCCGGTAAGACCCCGGATGCTGACAACTCTTTGCCTTCTGTGAGGAAGGATCAGTATTCGGAAGAAATGCATCTTAGCAGCCGCTAAGTCATCACGATCTTATTCAGATCATCCCAAAATAGGATGTCTCCCTTAAAAAGAAGTACCTCCAAGGTCTTTTTGGCATATAGGTCCACCTTCCATGACCTCAACCACAGAATTCAGCGAGCCAAGATGGACGTAGTCGACGCCTTGGCCACCATTACACCTGCCTCAGAGGACACCTCCTGAATATATTGGGAGTCGGTGGTAATATGAGACAGATATTGTCTGGCAGTGTCAGATATATCCTGAGGCAACTCATCCTCTATTGACTGAGCCCATGCTTCAATTCCTTTTGTGGCCCAGGAGGCTGCTATAGTGGGTCTATGTAAAGCACATGTAAGGGAGTAAATACACTTCAGGCATCCCTCCAAATGCTTATCTGTCGGTTCCTTCAGAGGTGACAGTGGTGACAGGCAGAGTAGATGACACCGAAATAAATTGACTGCTGAAAAAGCGCCTCAGCAGAGGATAATCACATGAATTAAGTGTATACTAGAAACACATTTCTGAAATCCTGCGCTAGCCGGACAACTATGTGTAATAATGTAGCAGAAAGATAACAAGAAAAACGGCTGCGTTGAATGTCAGAAATGTAATGGAGAGAGCCAACGTGTAAAATATAAAAATTTAATGAGAAAATAAATATAGCGTATGATAATGACAATAAAAACAATGAAGAATGGATGAATTATGCTAAATAGCTTGTCTCAAAGTGTCAACACAATTCAAGGACTTATAACATACTGCAGCTGTAGTATATAGAGCTGAAGTCAATGTTCAGCAGCTGACAATGAATGCTGCTGAGTGTGCACAACGATGAACAGTGGGTGCAATGTTTGAGCTCCAATGATAGATAGACTTTATGTGGCCAGTAAACATTCAGTAATTGATACCTCTCCGGTGGGCTGGTCCGTTTGCCGGGCGTCCCCGGTCGGATGTCCTGCGTTGCCCACAAGTGCTGTGCAGCGGAGAGGGGATGAAATGCTGTATGCTGTAAGCTGGCTTAGGCGGCGTGAATGGCAGCGGCCGCTGGAAACGGGAACAGTCAGGAGCGTGACGAAACGCGTTAGGACCCGCCTCTCTACACACCTTGCTCAGGTGTCACACATTTGGTGCAACGCTCAGTGCTCCCAGACGGGTACGCTCCTGACTGTTTTCCCGTTCCAGCAGCATTCATTGTCAGCTGCGGAACATGGACTTCAGCTCTATATACTACAGCTGCAGTATGTTATAAGTCCTTGAATTGTGTTGACACTTTGAGACAAGCTATTTAGCATAATTCATCCATTCTTCATTGTTTTTATTGTCCTTATCATACGCTATATTTATTCTCTCATTAAATTTTGATATTTTATATTTTACATGTTGGCTCTCTCTTCATTACATTTCTGACATTCAGCGCAGCCGTTTTTCTTGTTAGAGTAGATAACACCACAAGACCGGTGACATGGGAGTCCACCGGTGGTGAATTTTTCCAAATATTACACCTCAGCAGGGAGAGGATAACGAGCTAGCATTTTTTTTAGACAGGGAGAATTTCTTCCCTGGAGAAGACCAGGGTTCCTGACATATGTCTACTAAATGGTCAGAATGCGGCAAGACTACTTTAGCTACCTTCTGACTTATCAGGTTTCTTAGATGCAGTAGTGGGATCTACATCATCATCGATTTGTAGAATCCGCTTAATAGCCTCCACTAGGTCAGGGACATCAACCTGAGTTGTAGGTTCCTCATCAGAAGCAACTGTATCAGTGTCTGACAGATCAGTATACCCCCCATCCTCATCAGAAGTATTGGAGATATTAGTGGAATGGACGGAGAAAGCGGCCCACTTAGATGACCCCTTGAACCCAGAGAGACGTGGGGTAAGTTTTTGTCTAACCAAAGATTGATTCAATTGTTGTATCTGGGTAGACCGAGCATCCGCCCAGGGCAGATTTACCACAGGGACAATATGTGGCTGCAATGGCACAGGAGTTCCCATAGGGTGCGCAAGGCGTGTCACAAGCGTATTGAGCATAGATGAGAATGCCGCCCAAGGTGGCTCCTGATTGGTTACAGGAGCTGCGGACTGACTGGGAGATGTATAGCACGTATTACACAGACCATCCTTCGAAGCTTCTCTCTCAGGCAAATCCCTTGCGCATGCGCTGCATGATATAGGAGCGTCCGTGGATTTCCCGCCCTTTGTGTTAGACATTTGAGTGAATGCAACTGCAGAGCGTATGAGTACGATACAGCCCGACAGAGTACAATACCTGCGAATAAATCCCCTAGTATGTGACAGCGTACACCAGCGAATAAATCTGGTACTATGTGACTGCGTACACATTACACACCACCAGTGAATAAATCCTTTATGAAGTGACTGAGTACACAGTACACAACACCAGCGAATAAATCCGTAATGACGTGACCGAGTACACCGTAGAATACACTTAACGGTATATACTGTGAAGCACTATATACGAGACCCTGATGTACTTAGTCAGAGGGTACAGGATACAGTGATAGATATAGCTGGGATACACTGAAAGTGAAATCCACACAGCAGATACAGGCACACACAGTCACATTAACAATGCAGATAATTATTTTAGTCAGACAATAAAACTGCACCAGATTAGTAAATATAATACATATATATATGTAGCTAGATATATCTATATCTATATCTATCTATATATATCTATCTATATATATATATCTATATATATATATATATATATATATATATTCCCTTGGCAACGGAATCACGGTGGTGAGCACGGATTGTGGATTGGGGATTAGCATAACAGGTGTACACAATGGAGTCTGATTATTAGCATATAAAAGAAGCATTGGTAGGCTGCAGATGGTTGATACTCCCCTGATGACGGCATGGTCCAAAACAGCTGTTGGGAGCTGTAGCTGGTTTGGTCTGAGGACCCCAGAGGAATCGTGAGATACTAAAAATTTTATTGCTGGATTGCCAATTATGCTTGAACTATGCTCATATTGCACATTGTTTTTCAAAGCATTAAAACAACTATTAAGTTAAAGGAGTGCTGGTCTGGTCTGCTTCATAAGCCCCTGCTGGAGCCTCATGGTGTAGACAATTGGATATGCTATTAGTTGACCTGGCACCTGACATTCTGTGACTTGGTGAAGTGCGTTTTTTTCCATCTGTTTATTGATTTCCGCAATTGGATTCAAAACTGCACCACAGTTTTACAGTGTTTGTTATTTACTGTTGTTTGTTTTAGACTGAGTGCTAATAGTCTTTTAAGTGTGTGACCATTTTGATCATGTAATTTAGTGCTGGTGACATCTCGGGTACAAAGAGATTTTTGGATAAGGATGTGTCGAAAATTCTATTCACGAATACAGACCAATTAGCGTTTGATCAGGATAGCCCATCGGAAATATATGATGATTTGTTACGTTTACGTAAGAGGCTGGTTGAGTTGGAGTTACATGGGTTTACTCTATCACAGTACCATAAAGATAATTTAATCCCCAGAGGGTTTAGGATTAGAAACCAGCCGACTCGCGGACGTAATTGTAAAGAGTTTTGTCGCCAGTGGTGTCTTATCCTGAATCAATGTAGCTTTGATCTAATGCTTTTAGTGATACAACAGGTCAATAGTGATATGAAAAATGTGGAAAAGGAATTGCGGGCTTGTGAGGCATCTGGGTTAGAAAGTTTTCAAACAGATACTAACACCGATTGGTTAGCTAAATTAGAGGAGAGGGTGACAGGATTTAGAGCTGAGTTATTAGCTTTTAAAAAGAAAGGTAAAAGAGGACTATAGGGATCTTAGAGTGTACCCATGGTTATTGTCACAACCTAGTAGACAATGGAATACAGGACAGACTTTCCGTAGGAGACCAACCAGGCAGTTTACAGATATTGAATCTAACACGTGCCAAAGTGATTCGGATCAATCCAGTAAACAAAAGAAACAAACTTTTTTAGGAGGGAAACTGTACACCCGCAGCCAAAGGGGCGGGGACAAGGATGTAGAAAACACACACGGAGAGGGGGTGTCAAACACAAAAAGTATAGGGGAAAAGAATGCCAAAGGGAACCGCAGATAGCGGTATTTAACCTGTCATCTTATGAATTGACTGATTCAGAAATACAGGTTCTGTCCAAGGGTTTAACTTTTGTACAAACGTATAGTCAGAAACCATTTGATTTTAAAATAGAGTTATACAAATTCCACAGGCAATTGAGACTTAAGGATTTCTTTAGTAAGAAATCTTCTAATGAGCAAAGGTGTATACCATTCAAGACTCCCAGTGTATTTGACCCACCCTCTTCAAATGCTTCTATTGAGACGTTCATGCGTCTGGTTAAGAGAGATACATTACCATTGTTACAGAGAGCTAGGATTAAACATTCCAATCTCAGCAAAGAAGAATATTTATCTATTAAATCCCTACGCAACAATGCCGCCATTGTCATCTGCCCTGCGGATAAGGGCGGGGGTATAGTTGTTTTAAATAGGGGTGATTATGTTGCTGAAGTCATTAGGCAGCTGAATGATATCAGCTGCTATAAAAAGCTCACTTTTGACCCGACTGACAAGTTTAAAAGGGAGATTGATTCGATAATTTCCTTGGGACAGACTAATGGTTGGATTGATGAACAAACCGCAAGGTTTCTGAGCCAAGACTACCCGAGGATCCCCCTCTTGTATATCTTACCCAAGATACATAAGAGTTTGGTGGATCCTCCGGGTAGGCCCATTGTATCGTCTAATGGATCATTGGGACAGCCCTTATCCCAATTTGTTGATTACCACCTTCAGCCGGTGGTTCAGGATACCCCCTTTTATATCAGAGACACGTCGGACTTCATTAACAAGCTTGGGGCATGTGGTCCACCTCCTATAGGGAGTATGCTGGTGACACTAGATGTCACCAGTTTATACACCAACATTGCACACAATGAAGGTGTAGATGCTGTAAGAAGTGCCGTCACCGCCAGTCCACAATATAGAGGTCCACCGATTGATTATTTGTTACTGCTGATAGAGATCATTTTGCATAAAAATTATTTTTTGTTTGATAATTCATTTTATTTGCAGTTAAACGGGACAGCTATGGGGTCCAATATGGCCCCTTCATATGCAAATTTATTTATGTACGATTTTGAGCGGCTTAATATTATGCAGGATCCAAAATTTTCCAAATTTATATTTTTTTATGTAACGTTCATAGATGACCTGTTCCTGTTGTGGACTGGTGGTGAAACGGCTCTACTGGATTTTGTTGATAATCTTTATGGCAGACCTGGTTCCATCAAATTTACCTGTAAATATAGTTTTGTGGAAATAGAGTACCTAGATGTCCTAGTGGGAATCAGGGACGGTTGTTTCTCTACGAATATTTTTAAAAAACCAACTGATAAATATACGTTACTTTTAGCGACAAGTTTTCACCCTCAACCCCTCAAGAAGGGGCTTCCATTTTCCCAATTAGTGAGAGTGGCACGAATCACTTCTGACATTACACAAGTACCTGGGGCTCTGGCAAAAATGGGGCAGAACTTTGTTGATCGCGGTTATGACCAGCGAGAAGTACAAACAGCAATTGATAAATGCTTGAGTTTGAAACGTGAGGAGCTGCTGAAACCACGTGAGAGAAAATCCACGGAAAACCGGATGGTCTTTGCTAGTACCTATGCTATAACATCGGGCCTGGTGAAAAAATCAATACTTAAACATTGGCACATTGTTCAGACGGACCCTGTATTAAGCAGATATTGTAGTAATACCCACTGTTCAGCTACAAAAGAAGTGGGAATCTGAAAGAAAGGGTCACGTACTCCGACATCAGCCCACGGGTTGGTTTAAGTTCCGGTTGGTTAAGTCCACAAAAAGGAGCCTATAAATGTGGTAGCTGTGCAAACTGCAGCTTCATGTGGACAGGAAAAAGCTTTGTGCATCCAAGTCCGGGGGACGAGTACCAACTCCGACATAGGATGACATGCGAAACCAGATATGTGACGTATGTCATCATTTGCCCATGTAATAAGCTCTATGTGGGTAAGACCATCCGGATGGTCAAAGAAAGAATTTCAATGCACCGGTCTTCAATAAAAAAAAGCTTATCAGCAAATAGAGCCAAGTACTCCACCAGTGGCGAAACATTTTGTTGCCAGTGGACACCTGATCAAGGACTTCAGATTCATGCCACTAGATCATGTACCACCGTTGAGAAGAGGTGGGGATAGGGGTAACTTGTTGTTGAGACAAGAATGTAGATGGATCTACCAGATGAACACATTAACCCCGGATGGACTAAATGAGGAACTGTCATTTTCACCGTTTTTGTGACAATATTGATTGTTTATACTGGTGGAACAGGTTTGCCGTTATTTAAATTAGTACTGTCTACTTATAAGCCTTTGTAGGCCTGTGGTGATGTACCTCACAGTCTAAATTTCATGATCAAAACTGTTTGTTTGTATTGTAAATATTTTGTACTTATATGTATATTGTTTTGATTGGATAGGTATTGGATGCTGTGGCTGATTGACATATCTGTTTGGAGACTAAGGCTGGATGGGGCTGTTGTTTATTATAATGCTAGGTTATGGAAATAATATGGTTAACTTGCCCCATGGCCAGGAGATGTGTGCCATCAGCCACAGCATTCTATTTAATTATATTCATTTTTACATATGTATGTATCCCATACACTGTCGATGCAGCTACTGTGGGGACGTTGTGCGGTGGTGGCTAGGCAACACCCTGACACTGACACACATGCTCCGTCGATGGCTTACTCAGGAACCTGACTGTGGACACGCTTCCTGGTTTGACCGGGTTGCTGGGCAACGCGTGTGTGCGCGTCATCTGACGGACACTAGTCGCGATGACGCGTGACGCAGTTGTGTTGCTAGGCAACACATACGTGCGCGGCGTGTCGCGGATGTGTCACGCGATGACGCGTAACACAGCGGTGCAGGCGGCGCCTAGTCTAAGGAATCAGTAAGTGAGGGATCAGGGAGGTGGAGGAAAACACGGGGGTGTGGTGTGGGCGGTGAGGGTGGTGGCGGGTTCCCTTGGTAACGGAATCACGGTGGTGAGCACGGATTGTGGATTGGGGATTAGCATAACAGGTGTACACAATTGAGTCTGATTATTAGCATATAAAAGAAGCATTGGTAGGCTGCAGATGGTTGATACTCACCTGATGACGGCATGGTCCGAAACAGCTGTTGGGAACTGTAGCTGGTTTGGTCTGAGGACCCCAGAGGAATCGTGAGATACTAACAATTTTATTGCTGGATTGCCAATTATGCTTGAACTATGCTCATATTGCACATTGTTTTTTAAAGCATTAAAACAACTCATAAGTTAAAGGAGTGCTGGTCTGGTCTGCTTCATAAGCCCCTGCTGGAGCCTCATGGTGTGGACAATTGGATATATATATATATATATATATATATATATATATATCTATCACAATGCACAGTCCGAGACCGGAAATATATATCAGAATACTCGTACAATATATTCTGGTAAGGTGCACTTGTTTTTAACTAACATTGTCTTAAAATGACGAGTCGAATATTAAAAGTGTCTGTAAAATACCAGCGCTGATGAATCAGGTGGATTTACACAGGAGACCTTGCCCTGCAGGGCCGGAGACCAGTCGCAGCTACTGTGAGAAGATGGCACCCAGAGTCTCAGTCGGGGAGTGAGGGAGAGTGTAAGGCAGCTCCAGGGTGGGAACACCAGCAGTAGATGGCACCCAGAGCTGGGGGAGGGGCTACAGGTCAAGCGCCTTTTCCCCTATGCTGGTCCTCACCACCATTGAGCTTATTAAAGTGGATATTTTACTATCCGACCAGTGCTCCCCTGCCCTGGTGGATATAGTGGGGTTCCTGCTCTGTCACAGTGTCCACGACAGCGTCGCGGTTAGTCTCCTTAAACCACGACCGGAACGCGATTTAATGGTGGGCCCTGCCTGGGGGACCCTCTTACCTCCTTCCTTAGTAGCAGCCACGCGATCCAGGAGAGCGTCTGCGGTGGTGTGCCTAGGAACCAGAGCGCCTCCGCCGCAAGTACCCGGGAACAGAGCCAGCGGGAGTATGCAACACCGCTGGGGAGGTGATGGAGCGGCAACGCAGTATGTCACACTGGCATATGAAGTGCTGCAGCCCTTGAAGTCTTCTAAAAAGCTTTTTCAGGGCTGCCTAGCGCAGTTCCCCTGTTAAGTGACCTACTTCATGCAGGCACCAACTCTAAAACTGAGCTTACAGTGCCTGGAGGCAGGGTTATAGAGGAGGCCCGCAATGCATCTTGGGACAGTCTAAAGCTTTAGCCTGTTGGTGCCACTGGATCAAGATCCATCTCTACACCCCGATGTATTCCCTGTGGGACACACTGTACCCCGCTGCAGAAAATAAGAATTTACTTACCGATAATTCTATTTCTCGGAGTCCGTAGTGGATGCTGGGGTTCCTGAAAGGACCATGGGGAATAGCGGCTCCGCAGGAGACAGGGCACAAAAAGTAAAGCTTTTCCAGATCAGGTGGTGTGCACTGGCTCCTCCCCCTATGACCCTCCTCCAGACTCCAGTTAGGTACTGTGCCCGGACGAGCGTACACAATAAGGGAGGATTTTGAATCCCGGGTAAGACTCATACCAGCCACACCAATCACACCGTACAACTTGTGATCTAAACCCAGTTAACAGTATGATAACAGAGGAGCCTCTGAAAGATGGCTCCCTAAACAATAACCCGAATTAGTTAACAATAACTATGTACAAGTATTGCAGATAATCCGCACTTGGGATGGGCGCCCAGCATCCACTACGGACTCCGAGAAATAGAATTATCGGTAAGTAAATTCTTATTTTCTCTATCGTCCTAGTGGATGCTGGGGTTCCTGAAAGGACCATGGGGATTATACCAAAGCTCCCAAACGGGCGGGAGAGTGCGGATGACTCTGCAGCACCGAATGAGAGAACTCCAGGTCCTCTTTTGCCAGGGTATCAAATTTGTAGAATTTTACAAACGTGTTCTCCCCTGACCACGTAGCTGCTCGGCAGAGTTGTAATGCCGAGACCCCTCGGGCAGCCGCCCAAGATGAGCCCACCTTCCTTGTGGAATGGGCCTTAACAGATTTAGGCTGTGGCAGGCCTGCCACAGAATGTGCAAGTTGAATTGCGTTACAAATCCAACGAGCAATCGACTGCTTAGAAGCAGGCGCACCCAACTTGTTGGGTGCATACAGTATAAACAGCGAGTCAGATTTTCTGACTCCAGCCGTCCTTGAAATGTATATTTTTAAAGCTCTGACAACGTCCAACAACTTGGAGTCCTCCAAGTCGCTTGTAGCCGCAGGCACTACAATAGGCTGGTTCAGGTGAAACGCTGATACCACCTTAGGGAGAAAATGCGGACGCGTCCGCAGCTCTGCCCTATCCGAATGGAAAATTAAATAAGGGCTTTTATAAGATAAAGCCGCCAGTTCAGATACTCTCCTGGCGGAAGCCAGGGCCAGTAACATAGTCACTTTCCATGTGAGATATTTCAAATCCACATTTTTTAGTGGTTCAAACCAATGGGATTTGAGGAAATCTAAAACTACATTTAGATCCCACGGTGCCACCGGAGGCACCACAGGAGGCTGTATATGCAGTACTCCTTTGACAAAAGTCTGGACCTCAGGGACTGAGGCCAATTCTTTTTGGAAGAATATTGACAGGGCCGAAATTTGAACCTTAATAGATCCCAATTTGAGACCCATAGACAATCCTGATTGCAGGAAATGTAGGAAACGACCCAGTTGAAATTCCTCCGTCGGAGCACTCCGATCCTCGCACCACGCAACATATTTCCGCCAAATGCGGTGATAATGCTTCGCGGTGACTTCCTTTCTTGCCTTAATCAAGGTAGGAATGACTTCTTCTGGAATGCCTTTTCCTTTTAGGATCTGGCGTTCAACCGCCATGCCGTCAAACGCAGCCGCGGTAAGTCTTGAAAGAGACAGGGACCCTGTTGAAGCAGGTCCCTTCTCAGAGGTAGAGGCCACGGATCGTCCGTGACCATCTCTTGAAGTTCCGGGTACCAAGACCTTCTTGGCCAATCCGGAGCCACTAGTATCGTTCTTACTCCGCTTTGCCGTATGATTCTCAATACCTTTGGTATGAGAGGCAGAGGAGGAAACACATACACCGACTGGTACACCCAAGGTGTTACCAGCGCGTCCACAGCTATTGCCTGCGGATCTCTTGACCTGGCGCAATACCTGTCCAGTTTTTTGTTGAGGCGAGACGCCATCATGTCCACCATTGGTCTTTCCCAACGGTTTATTAGCATGTGGAAAACTTCTGGATGAAGTCCCCACTCTCCCGGGTGAAGATCGTGTCTGCTGAGGAAGTCTGCTTCCCAGTTGTCCACGCCCGGGATGAACACTGCTGACAGTGCTATCACGTGATTCTCCGCCCAGCGAAGGATCCTGGCAGCTTCTGCCATTGCACTCCTGCTTCTTGTGCCGCCCTGTCTGTTTACATGGGCGACTGCCGTGATGTTGTCCGACTGGATCAACACCGGTCTTCCTTGAAGCAGAGGTTCCGCCTGGCTTAGAGCATTGTAGATTGCTCTTAGTTCCAGAATGTTTATGTGAAGAGACTTTTCCAGGCTCGACCACACTCCCTGGAAGTTTCTTCCTTGTGTGACTGCTCCCCAGCCTCTCAGGCTGGCGTCCGTGGTCACCAGGATCCAATCCTGTATGCCGAATCTGCGGCCCTCCAATAGATGAGCCCTCTGCAACCACCACAGAAGAGATACCCTTGTCCTTGGAGACAGGGTTATCCGCAGGTGCATCTGAAGATGCGACCCTGACCATTTGTCCAACAGATCCCTTTGGAAAATTCTTGCATGGAATCTGCCGAATGGAATTGCTTCGTAAGAAGCCACCATTTTTCCCAGGACTCTTGTGCATTGATGTACAGACACCTTTCCTGGTTTTAGGAGGTTCCTGACCAGGTCGGATAACTCCTTGGCTTTTTCCTCGGGAAGAAAAACCTTTTTCTGAACCGTGTCCAGAATCATCCCTAGGAACAGCAGACGAGTTGTCGGCATTAATTGGGATTTTGGAATATTCAGAATCCATCCGTGCTGCTTTAGCACCTCTTGAGATAGTGCTAATCCCATCTCTAGCTGTTCTCTGGACCTTGCCCTTATTAGGAGATCGTCCAAGTATGGGATAATTAATACGCCTTTTCTTCGAAGAAGAATCATCATCTCGGCCATTACCTTTGTAAGGACCCGAGGTGCCGTGGACAAACCAAACGGCAGCGTCTGAAACTGATAGTGACAGTTTTGTACAACGAACCTGAGGTACCCCTGGTGTGAGGGGTAAATTGGAACGTGGAGATACGCATCCTTGATGTCCAAGGATACCATAAAGTCCCCTTCTTCCAGGTTCGCTATCACTGCTCTGAGTGACTCCATCTTGAACTTGAACTTCTTTATGTACAGGTTCAAGGACTTCAGATTTAGAATAGGCCTTACCGAGCCATCCGGCTTCGGTACCACAAATAGAGTGGAATAATACCCCTTCCCTTGTTGTAGAAGAGGTACCTTGACTATCACCTGCTGAGAGTACAGCTTGTGAATGGCTTCCAAAACCGTCTCCCTTTCGGAAAGGGACGTTGGTAAAGCAGACTTCAGGAAACGGCGAGGTGGATCTGTCTCTAATTCCAACCTGTACCCTTGAGATATTATCTGCAGGATCCAGGGATCTACCTGCGAGTGAGCCCACTGCGCGCTGTAATTTTTGAGACGACCGCCCACCGTCCCCGAGTCCGCTTGAGAAGCCCCAGCGTCATGCTGAGGCTTTTGTAGAAGCCGGGGAGGGCTTCTGTTCCTGGGAAGGAGCTGCCTGTTGCTGTCTCTTCCCTCGACCTCTGCCTCGTGGCAGATATGAATAGCCCTTTGCTCTCTTATTTTTAAAGGAACGAAAGGGCTGCGGTTGAAAAGTCGGTGCCTTTTTCTGTTGGGGAGTGACTTGAGGTAGAAAGGTGGATTTCCCGGCTGTAGCCGTGGCCACCAAATCTGATAGACCGACTCCAAATAACTCCTCCCCTTTATACGGCAAAACTTCCATATGCCGTTTTGAATCCGCATCGCCTGTCCACTGTCGCGTCCATAAAGCTCTTCTGGCCGAAATGGACATAGCACTTACCCGTGATGCCAGTGTGCAAATATCCCTCTGTGCATCACGCATATAAAGAAATGCATCCTTTATTTGTTCTAACGACAGTAGAATATTGTCCCTGTCCAGGGTATCAATATTTTCAATCAGGGACTCTGACCAAACTACCCCAGCACTGCACATCCAGGCAGTCGCTATAGCTGGTCGTAGTATAACACCTGCATGTGTGTATATACTTTTTTGGATATTTTCCATCCTCCTATCTGATGGATCTTTAAGTGCGGCCGTCTCAGGAGAGGGTAACGCCACTTGTTTAGATAAGCGTGTTAGCGCCTTGTCCACCTTAGGAGGTGTTTCCCAGCGCTCCCTAACCTCTGGCGGGAAAGGGTATAATGCCAATAATTTCTTTGAAATTATCAGCTTTTTATCAGGGGCAACCCACGCTTCATCACACACGTCATTTAATTCTTCTGATTCAGGAAAAACTATAGGTAGTTTTTTCACACCCCACATAATACCCTGTTTAGTGGTACCTGTAGTATCAGTTAAATGTAACGCCTCCTTCATTGCCAAAATCATATAACGTGTGGCCCTACTGGAAAATACGGTTGATTCGTCACCGTCACCACTGGAATCAGTGCCTGTGTCTGGGTCTGTGTCGACTGACTGAGGCAAAGGGCGTTTTACAGCCCGTGACGGTGTTTGAGGCGCCTGGACAGGCACTAATTGATTGTCCGGCCGCCTCATGTCGTCAAACGACTGCTTAAGCGAGTTGACGCTATCCCGTAATTCCACAAATATAGGCATCCATTCTGGTGTCGACCCCCTAGGAGGTGACATCCCCATATTTGGCAATTGCTCCGCCTCCACACCAATATCGTCCTCATACATGTCGACACACACGTACCGACACACAGCAGACACACAGGGAATGCTCTAAACGAAGACAGGACCCACTAGCCCTTTGGGGAGACAGAGGGAGAGTCTGCCAGCACACACCAAAAAGCGCTATATATGACAGGGATAGCCTTATAATAAGTGCTCCCTTATAGCTGCTTTATAGATATCAAAATATTGCCATTAACTTTGCCCCCCCTCTCTGTTTTACCCTGTTTCTGTAGTGCAGTGCAGGGGAGAGACCTGGGAGCCGTCCTGACCAGCGGAGCTGTGAGAGGAAATGGCGCCGTGTGCTGAGGAGATAGGCCCCGCCCCTTTTCCGGCGGGCTCGTCTCCCGCTATTTTGTGAATCCAGGCAGGGGTTAAATATCTCCATATAGCCTCTGGGGGCTATATGTGAGGTATTTTTAGCCTTTTAATAGGTTTTCATTTGCCTCCCAGGGCGCCCCCCCCCCAGCGCCCTGCACCCTCAGTGACTACGTGTGAAGTGTGCTGAGAGGAAAATGGCGCACAGCTGCAGTGCTGTGCGCTACCTTTAGAAGACTGCAGGAGTCTTCAGCCGCCGATTCTGGACCTCTTCTTACTTCAGCATCTGCAAGGGGGCCGGCGGCGCGGCTCCGGTGACCATCCAGGCTGTACCTGTGATCGTCCCTCTGGAGCTGATGTCCAGTAGCCAAGAAGCCAATCCATCCTGCACGCAGGTGAGTTCACTTCTTCTCCCCTCTGTCCCTCGTTGCAGTGATCCTGTTGCCAGCAGGAATCACTGTAAAATAAAAAACCTAAGCTAAACTTTCTCTAAGCAGCTCTTTATGAGAGCCACCTAGAATTGCACCCTTCTCGGCCGGGCACAAAAATCTAACTGGAGTCTGGAGGAGGGTCATAGGGGGAGGAGCCAGTGCACACCACCTGATCTGGAAAAGCTTTACTTTTTGTGCCCTGTCTCCTGCGGAGCCGCTATTCCCCATGGTCCTTTCAGGAACCCCAGCATCCACTAGGACGATAGAGAAAAGTCTGATAGAAACTTAAGTGAACAAAAATAATATAGCACAAGTCTCAATATTATGCTAATTTGTGTAAGTGCAAATTGACCAGTACTGCCAACTGACATCTGAAAATGGGGGTGTGGCAATGCAAAACACGACATAGCCCTGCTGTGTAATGCCATCTCACCCCAGTGGCAGGGTCTGAATGACCAAATTACCTGCAATACGTGTAAGCACACCCTCACCCATTTCACTAGGTAAATGGACAGGATACGGTAGAGTAGGATTATAGTAGGATATGCGATTCTGTGTGGAGACCTGGAAATACTGTATGTACTGGATTTAGAAATCACTGCACTTGTCAAAAGGGATACAGTCATTAGGTTGACACCACTTAGGTCGACAGTCATTAGGTTGACCACTATTAGTCGACATGCATTAGGTTGACAGGGTCATTAGGCCGACAATTCAAAAGGTTGACATGAGTTTTTCACATTTTTTTTCTTCAATATTTGGACTTTTTCATACTTTACGTTCCACGTGGACTGCAATTGGGAACGGCAACCTGTGTCAAGCGCAGCGGTAGCGGAGCGAGGCACCTTGCCCGAAGCATGGCGAGCGAACATGGTGCACTAATTGGTGTTCCCCGTCACTTTACGAAGAAAACGACAACCAAAAAAGAAACTCATGTCGACCTTTTGACCAGTCGACCTAGTACATGTCGACCAATAGTGGTCAACCTAATGACTGTCGACCCAGCGACCCATATCCTATCAAAACTACCTGTTCAGGGAAGGACATACCAAAGCTTACTTTTTTATTATACGATAAAAGGTTATTTTTGCTCTAGGTTTCTGAACATACAGTACTAAAATGGTCAAGCAGATAGGCATTATACTGTATGGTTAGAGAACCCGCAGGAGGAAGCAAGGTATTTAAGAGTCAGCAGTTTAATTGCTATTGTGGGTTTAGCATAAGTATGGATTTGCTATTAAGATTTTTAGATACATCTGTGGGTTTAGGATAAAAACCTAAGGCTCACTCAGCACCAAGGGGCATATTTATCAAACAGTATTTGCAGGATATCCCACAAAAATATCTACCCGCAATTACAAAAGATATTGTGGATTTATGTATGGGGGACCAGGCAGATAACTTCTGCAATCCCCCATTTTCAATGAGAGCTGATAAAATATGGAATTTACAAATCCTGGACCCGGCATCTTGAGATAGTGTTGGCCATTGTACCTATTGGCTGCATATCTGTAGGATCTCTCTACGACAATGGCCACTTGCACAAGTGTGGTCTGATGACTGCGCATGTGTAGCAGCATTGCGAGCCACTGAACCAGGAAGGTCTTTTCATACATTTGGCCAATATCTAATTTCTTATTTTACAATTAATTATACATATCAGGACCAACCCAATAATTAATATATATGCCCCCAACTGTGTTATTCGTTAAGTCTTCATTAACTACTTTCTTCTAGTAGTGTAATTTTTCAATTTGTTATTAACATTACCATCTGTTGAAGGGGAACCGGTCTCTAGGTCGACAGTAATTAGGTCGACCACTATTGGTCAACAGTAACTAGGTCGACAGGGTCTCTATGTCGACTTGTCAAAAGGTTGACATGAGTTTCTCACAATTTTTTTCTTTTTTCAAACTTTTTCATACTTAATCCACGTGGACTACAATTGGGAACGGTAATCTGAGCGAGGCACCTTGCCCGAAGCATGACGAGCGAAGCAAGCCATGCGAGGGGACATTGTGCACTAATTGGGTTCCCGGTCACACTACGAAGATAATGACACAAAACCACCATAAAAAAAAACTCATGTCGACATTTTGACCTAGACCATGTCGACCTAAAGAACCTGTCGACCTAGTTACTGTCGACCAATAGTGGTCGACCTAGACACTGTCGACCTAGTTACTATCTAACTTCCATACCACACCCTGTTGAAGCTACTGTGTTAATGATTTTCATTCAGACAATATTAAACACTTGTTAAATTCACTTAAGCAATATTTTAAACTGTACGCCAGACATCTTCAAATATTATGTGCTTGAATAAACAGGTTAACAAATGTTGCTTTTTATGGATTTTTATTTTAAAGCATCACAGTGTGAAGTTTATAAAGTTTCTTACAATGGTGTGTGGGATGTAAAGGTGGTTATTTTCCTTTTCAACTTCAGTACTGAAAACAACTGATGCGTTTCACCATGCTGGATAGCATAAAGGGTTTTGTTCCCAGCTGAATTATTACAGTCCGTGACTCAGCCAGCTTAACATTCCACCATATAAATAGGACGGAGAAGGTGATAGCACAAGTGTTTTTAAGTATATTATATTTTGGAATACATGACCTTGAAGAAAAATTCTTATTAAAATCAAAGCAGCAAGACTTAAATTATAAAATACATAAACAAAATATCCCTGTTAATTGTTCATAGTTTTGAACCAGTGACTATATATAAAATTATATTTAAAACGTTGGATTTTGACTACGGATAATTTTTGCACTGCATGTTAAACCTCTGGTTTAATGTCCTTGATATGTAAATAGTTACGGTATGTACATGCTATGGGTTGCAAACACAGATAATTTCTACCTGCAATTTTATAATTATATATATATATATATATATATATATATATGTACCAGGGAAGCTATCAGCGCCACAGATGCAGTATTCAAAATATCAACACTAGTAGTGGAACCCCCACAGTGAGATCATTAAAAAATATGAATATATATTAAAAGATATCTGCCTATTAGACACTCCCCTCTAGATTTGGGGCGTCAGCCTGTTACCTCAACTAGAATTAGGCACTGGTATAGGTGCCTGTGGTGAACACTTGTGAACAAAGGATGAGGTAGTAAAGGCGACCGCTGGTGTCAATCAGATGCTGAGGATAGGCAGTTGCAATAAAATTTAAAATTTATTTAAACTGTGGTGCACTAAAACAAAAATAGAGTAAAAAAGGGGAATTTTGTACAGTAAAAATAATAAGCACAGGGAGGTAAATAAAAATGCTTAAAAAATTACAATTGACATAAAAATTGGTACATGGGACATAAAAATACATCGGATTAAAAAAGTCAAAAAACAAAAATATAAAGTTCAAAAGAAAGGAGTAAGATAGCTTAACTTAGTAGTTGAGGTATAGATCAAAGCAGCACCCAACGCGTTTCGTCCCTTGATGAAGTCCAGACAGGACGAAACGCGTTGGGTGCTGCTTTGATCTATACCTCAACTACTAAGTTAAACTATCTTACTCCTTTCTTTTGAACTTTATATTTTTGTTTTTTGACTTTTTTAATCCGATGTATTTTTATGTCCCATGTACCAATTTTTATGTCAATTGTAATTTTTTAAGCATTTTTATTTACCTCCCTGTGCTTATTATTTTTACTGTACAAAATTCCCCTTTTTTACTCTATTTTTGTTTTAGTGCACCACAGTTTAAATAAATTTTAAATTTTATTGCAACTGCCTATCCTCAGCATCTGACTGACACCAGCGGTCGCCTTTACTACCTCATCCTTTGTTCACACATATATATATATATATATATATATATATATATATATATATAAACTCCTGTCGGTCTGGCACTCCCTTCAACAAATTATATCTCCTGCACCGGTGCCTTCATGTAGATATAAATACAGTCCCGGAGATGCGGCACTCTGGTTCACTTAGCAAACAAAAAGCGGGCGTGGATTCCCAGTATGAATCAACGTTTCAATATTTATTTAAATTGTCATCAGGATACTGATGACAATATAAATAAATATTGAAACGTTGATTCATACTGGGAATCCACGCCCGCTTTTTGTTTGCTAAGTGAACCAGAGTGCCGCATCTCCGGGACTGTATATATATATATATATATCTTCAAGAAATAAGGATGCACTCACCAGACTTCTTCAAAAGTACAAAAACGAGCCTTTAATGTCACCAGCACATATTCACAAGGTCATGGTCAACTTTTCAGCTCACCACAGAGCATTTTTCAAGACCAGATTACCAGATGCCATCTCCATCAAGGGATTTGTGGTTTGTTTAAGTCAGGCACCGGGGGAGACACCTGTTGTCCATCGGATGAAGAAGCCCATTGTGATGCCTGGGCAAACTACCAAAAAAGGCACCTCTTCGGTGTGGAATTATTTCTCCACAAATCCGGACAACAGTTGTCACGCCATCTGTTGCCTCTGTCAATCTGTAATAAGTAGGGGTAAGGATGTTAACCACCTAGGAACATCCTCCCTTATACGTCACCTGCAGCGCATTCAACATAAGTCAGTGTCAAGTTGTGAAACTTTGGGTAAGAGCATAAGCAGTCCACTGACACCTAAATCCCTTCTTCCTCCTGTACCCAAGCTCCTGCAAGCCACACCACCAACTCCCTCAACATCAACTTCGTCCTTAGTCAGGAACGTCAGTAGTCCTGCAGGCCATGTCACTGTCAAGACTGAGGAGTCCTCTCCTAACCGGGATTCCTCCGGAAGATCCTTGAGTGGTACGCCTGCTGTTGCTGCCACCGCTGTTGCTGCTGGGAGTCAATCGTCATACCAGAGGGGAAGTCGGAAGACCACTTGTACTACTTCCAGTAAGCAATTGACTGTCCAACAGTCCTTTGTGAGGAAGATGAAATATGACATCAGTCATCCTGTTGCAAAGCAGATAACTGAGGACTTGACACTTATGTTGGTGTTAGACGTGCGTCCAGTAGCCACCATTAGTGCAGTGGGATTTAGACGATGGAGGTATTGTGTCCCCAGTACCAAATTCCATCTAGGTTCCACTTCACTAGGCAGGCGATACTGAGAATGTACACAGACGTCAGAAAAAGAGTCACCAGTGTCCTACATAATGCGGTTGTATCCAGTGTCCACTTAACCACGGACATGTGGACAAATGGAACAGGGCAGACTAAGGACTATATGACTGTGACAGCCCACTGGGTAGATGTATGGCCTCCCAAAGCAACAGCAGCAGCTGCAACAGTAGCAGCATCTCGCAAACGCCAACCCATTCCTAGGCAGGCTACGCTATGTATCACAGCTTTCCGTAAGAGGCACACAGCTGACAACCTCTTACGGAAACTGAGGGACATCATCGCAGAATGGCTTACCACAATTAGACTCTCCTGAGGATTTGTGATATCCGACAACGCCACCAATATTGTGCATGCATTACATCTGGGCAAATTCCAGCTCGTCCCATGTTTTGCACATACAATTAATTTGGTGGTGCAGATTTTTTTGAAAAATGACAGGGGGTGTACAGGAGATGCTGTCGGTGGCCCGAAAAAATTGCAGGTCACTTTCGACATTCTGCCACCGCATGCCGAAGACTGGAGCGCCAGCAAACACTCCTGAACCTGCCCTGCCATCAACTGAAGCAAGAGGTGTTAACGAGGTTGAATTCAACACTCTATATGCTTCAGAGGATGGAGGAGCAGCAAAGGGACATTAAAGCCTATACATCCACCTACGATACAGGCAAAGGAGGGGGAATGCACCTGACTCAAGCGCAGTGGAGAATGATTTCTGTCTTGTGCAAAGTTCTCCAACCCTTCGAACTTGCTACACGTGAAGTCAGTTCAGACACTGCCAACTTGAGTCAGGTCATTCCCCTCATCAGGCTTTTTCAGAAGCAGCTGGAGAAATTGAAGGAGGAGCTAAGACGGAGTGATTCTGCAAAGTATGTGGGACTTGTGGTTGGAGCCCTTCATTCGCTCTGCCAGGATTCAAGGGTGGTCAATTTGTTGAAATCAGAGCACTACATTTTGGCCACTGTGCTCGATCCTAGGTTTAAAGCCTACGTTGTATCTCTCTTTCCGGCAGACATAAGTCTGCAGAGGTGCAAAGACCTGCTGGTGAGTAAATTGTCAACTCAAGCGGAACGTGACTTGTCAACATCTCCTCCTTCAATTTCTTCCGCCACTGGGGCTGCAAGGAAAAGGATAAGATTTCCTAGCCCATCCTCTGGCGGTGATGCAAGGCAGTCAGGAGCGAGTGCTGACATCTGGTCCGGACTGAAGGACCTGTCAACGATTACCGACATGTCTACTGTCACTGCATATGATTCTGTCACCATTGAAAAAATTAAGAGTTAAGCTGGAAAAGCACAGAAAAGAACTGTGAGTTCTGAGATGGTATCACAAATCCCAAAGGAGAGTCCAAGTGTGTCGGCGGTTGCGATGCCTGACCTTCCCAACACTGGACGGGAAGAGGTGGCTTTATTTTACCTAAGTTGCCCCCCCCCCCCCAGTGTGTACTCCGAAAGAGTGTTTAGTGCAGCCGGTAACCTTGTCAGCGATCGGCATAGGAGGTTACTTCCACAAAATGTGGAGAAGATGATGTTCATCAAAATGAATTATAAATTCCTCCGGGAAGACCTTTACCAGCAATTGCCTCCAGTGGGGATGCATTAATACTCTGTGAGGAGAAGGATGTACACAGTGAAAGTAATGAGGAATTGGAGGATGAGGAGGAGGTCAACATCTTGCCTCTGTAGAGCCAGTTTCTGCAAGATTGCTTCATTATTTTTTTTTTTGGGGGGGGAGGGGGGCCCAAATAAACCACTCATTTCAGCCACAGTCGTGTGGCAGATCTTGTTGCTGAAATGATTGGTTTGTTAAAGTGTGCATGTCCTGTTTATACAACATAAGGGTGGGTGGGAGAGCCCAAGGACAATTACATCTTGCACCTTTTTTTCTTTTTATCATCATGTGCTGTTTGGGTACTTTTTTTTTTTTTTTTTTAAAGTGCCATCCTGTCTGACACTTCCGTATATGTCCAGTGGTACTGCCATTTATTTATTCAAGTGATTTGAACGTATAATTCCAGTGATTTGGATGTACAATTTCATCTTTGCATGAGGTGCTGTTTGGGGCCTAGTTTTTGAAAAGTGCCATCCTGTCTGACACTGCCGTATGAGTCCAGGGGTACTGCTGTATGAGTCCAGGGGTACTGCCGTATTAGTCCACCAACTGCAGAATTTTTTTAAAATGACAGGGGCGTGCTGGAGATGCTGTCAGTGGACCGAACAATTGCGGCCCACTCTCTCTACATTCAGCCACTGCGTGACACTACTAGATGGGCCAGGTGGTTGTGTCACTTAGCTTAGTCATACAGCAACCTCGGTGCACTTTTTTTTCTTCTTTGCATCATGTGCTGTTTGGGGCCTTTTTTGATATCTGCCCTCCTGTCTGCCACTGCAGTGCCACTCCTAGATGGGTGAATTGTTTGTGTCGCTTGGCTTAGTCACACAACTACCTAATTGCACCTTTTCGACATCTTTGCATGAGGGGCTGTTATGGGCCCCTGGAATTGGGCCACTTGGGTCACTGCCCCCCAACCTTCCATGACTGGGGAGTAAAACTCTGTCCCTCCACAAGGTGAGAGAATTGTAGCCAACACAACAGGGAAATCCGTGCTCTTGGCGAAATAGATACAAGCTGGTGCATGTGTAGGTGAGACCCTGAGCACTTGTTCAGTAAATCCAATTGGAAAGGAGGGGCATGGTCCCTGCCGTACCATCTTGCTCTGTAGATGAATGCAAAGGTGGACCGAGATCCTGCGAGGTTTGAGTACCGAGCAAACCATAGCTTGGATTGCCATTGATGAGACCAATTCTTTAATATGTCTCACCCATAAAGTTAGCAGCATCCTGGATATGATGCAGTAGTGTCATGACGTCCTCCAGAGGGAGAGAGTCAAGGCCTTGTATAAGATTATCAGACCATTTTACCATGGCCCTTGAAATCCAGCCGCATGCAATAGAGGGTCTCTGAGCAACGCCCACTGCAGTATATATGATTTGAGAGTAGTCTCAATTTTGCGGTCAGTAGGGTCCTTGAGGGAGATAGCCCCAGGTACAGGTAATACCAATTTACATGACAGTCTGGACACTGATGTAACCACCGCTAGGGTAGTTTCCCAAATGTTTCTGTCCTCAGAAGGAAAAAGGGATGGAATTCAATAACCGCTGAAGGGGCTTGAATTTTTTGTCAGGATTGACCCATGCCCCCCTGGAAAGCGAGTTCAGCTCCATAGTCCGTTACGTTGATTATATCTCTAATGGAATATATCAGGGCCTCAACACCCAGGGACAGAGCATTGTCACCTTCCATGTCAATTTCCCCCTCATCCAGCTCTGGTAACTCAGTATCAGAGTCAGATTGGAGAATCTGTGTAAGTGAGCGTTTATGCGAGACCAACAGAGGGGGCTGAGGAGCCTGTCTGAGGCCAGCAGTCTTAATAAACATTATCTACCGACTGTTTTAGGGACTCTCTCTCTAGTCTAGCTGTGGACAACTCTGTAGTTATATTATGAATTATGTTTTTGACAGATTTTAACCATTCTGATTCCCACATACTACTACCCTGAGAGAGCATGGAACATTGATTACCCATACGAGACCCGTCTGGTGAGGGTGTAAACTTAGTACAGGTTGAGTATCCCTTATCCAAAATGCTTGGGACCAGAAGTATTTTGGATATCGGATTTTTCCGGATTTTGGAATAATTGCATACCATAATGAGCAATCATGGTGATGGGACCTAAGTCTAAGCACAGAATGCATTTATGTTACATATACACCTTATACACACAGCCTGAAGGTAATTTTAGCCAATATTTTTTATAACTGTGTGCATTAAACAAAGTGTGTGTACATTCACACAAATCATTTATGTTTCATATAGACCTTATGCACACAGCCTGAAGGTCATTTAATACAATATTATTAATAACTTTGTATATTAAACAAAGTTTGTGTACATTGAGCCATCAGAAAACAAAGGTTTCACTATCTCACTCTCACTGAAAAAATTCCGTATTTCGGAATATTTGGATATGGGATACTCAACCTGTACTACATGAAGGACACAGCCTTTTTCCTCAGACATGTTATTGCAGAAACACACAGAGTTATGAGAAATACAGTGCAGTGACAACACAACAGTGAGACAGCACCCGCACTTCAGACAGCCCCACTGGAGTGACACCAAGAGGAATTGGACCAGCACACAATATCTAGACAAGCTGGAAATAATAAATACAGATAAACAGTAGATGCAGCAGTGAATCACCGCTGATATGCTCCCCCTTCTCTATAACCCCCGGTACCATTACTATTGGTGTTCAGCAGGGTCTGTGGAGGAGCTCAGCTATACAGCCTTTCAGTCAGCAGCAGCTGGAAATGGCGCTTTTTATCCGCTGGTCCTGCTCTCCGGGAAGCTCCGCCCCTTCAATGGCACATGGTCCTTACAGTTCTATTTATACTGGCTACACGATTTTACACATACATATCAGTGTAATAAGGAAACTTTCACCCCCTTCATACCGCCAGTGTTTGGGTCCACGGCGGGCACTGCAGCTCGCAGCCCGTGACCGCCCTTTAGCTGCCACATTACACCGGAGACCCGCTAACCGGGACCCCGGTGTAAACACTCACCGCACCGGTTGTCTGTTTTCAGCATCTGTTAGGGGGTGGCGGCGCGCTGCTGGCCTGGGCACACACAGTATGGTATGTGAAACAGCCTCAGGAGCTTAATGTCCTGTCAGCGGGGATTACGGAGACATTAACCATAAGAAGGTTGGTCCGGCCCCTCCCAAGTCCCACGACACAGGTAGACTGGTTGCCAACCAGTACTACCTGAAAATAATAAACTAAATTACATTTCTGAAGAAAACTCTGTAGCGCCAGAGGAATGCACCTGGCCCCTTGTGCACATTTTTCTAAACTGAGTCTGTATGAGGGAGCAGCCAGCACACACTGATAATTTCTTAAAGTGCCAGGCTCCTACGGACCCTATCTATACCCAATGGAACTAAAGTATAGTTCCCAGTATCCACTAGGATGATAGAGAAATTAACATTCAATTGGAGGAATTCTATTATTTTTCCCAGTAGCTGCCACTAGATGGCGAGCGTTGGAGCAATTCAATTCTTGCTCCGTTCAAACATGAATAGTGGTGGCATACACATTTCAGCTCGCAGCCTACTGAGCTGTTGAGCTGAAATGTGCGAAAAGTCAGCTGTTTGGCCACCCAAACAGTACTTTTTGTGGTGCACCATTTAGTTCAGACAGGTGTAGACGCTTTGTGTTGCTAAACCTGGTTCGTTTGTTTCAAAGTGTGCGGAATTATTTTTTTTATATATTGTCCCGTGATTTCCTGTTACTCCAGACGGGAGATCGGGTGCTAAAAAAACAACGGACTCACCATTAAAGATGGAAAGTAAGATAGTGCCTGGTAAGTTTATAACTTGCCCAAACAAAGTGTGAGTAACATGTCTTCAGCCTTGCTTTGCAGCACTGTGCTGATGGATGGTTTCAGATGCAAAGGCCATTTAAATCCAAGCAGCTTAAATTTTCTATATTAGAACCCATTAGTAACGGTTGTTAAAAAAAATAAAACATGGGTGTGGCTTCAGTTTTGTGTAAATAGTTAGGAAATACTTCAGTCCAGAGCTGTACAGAAATACTGGGGTAACAGATCGATTTATATCTGAAAATATTCCACTTTGTAAATCAGAATGGCATTAGGGCCTGATTCTAAGACAGATGCAGTGGCATCCATGTTTGTGTCTTTTTGCTGCAGTCACGACTGTGACTTTATGCTAATACTAGTATAAACCCTTCCCTGCTGTACATCTTTGAGTATGAATGTGCAAGAACTGGAATGCTCACTTGGTGTGTCTTTAGAGGCAACCATCAGATGCACCACTGAAACTTGCATCAGATCCCTGGTAGAAGCAGAATCTCCATCAGAGTATGTGAATTCAATGCAAGCAATCAGAGTACACTACCAGTTTTACAACACCCCTGCAATGCTGCCAAAACACGCCCATCGGACAGTATACTGTATCGCTGTGCGTCTGAATAGCCACTTAACAATCACCGCCCAATACATTTCTGAGCATGTGCTTCTCAATCAGTCCTGCTAGAACTTTTAAGCCTACTTAGAAGCATGTGCAGTGACAAACATCAACCATTTGCAAATACTGGCATCAGGATCTTTGGCTATGGAGATCTCCTACTGCCAACATCTGTAGCACTTAAAGATGAAACACATTTAAGCAGTTTTTGAAAGGGCCTTCAACCAGTTTCTGATGAACTATTCAGTCTTCATCTCTTGCTCATGGGAAATATTCTTGTTTTTTAAGTGGAAGTAGATAAATGAAGTTACAGCCAATTTGATCAACAGCAGCATATTTCTGTGCCAATGTCTTTGGGAAGCAATAAACTGTCCAATTGTGAGGGCAAGTTTGCAAGTGATAGGAAAGGTCCCAATGTGAGGAATGGAAGCAAAAAGCATCTGACCACATTAAACAGGGAGTGACAAGATCCATAATAACCATTTAAATAAGTCATATTATATACAAAAATGGCCACAAAATTTTCAATTTTTTTTTGTATCATCAAAGTATGTTATATATAATCCTAAAAGAAGAGCAGCCAAAACCATGAGGAGATCCAGAGGATCGCTTCCCAATCTGCGAGGCCAGTATAAGAATGGACAGCAAGGGTGGTGAGCTGACGTGTCGCTGCTTCCACAGCTTTGCAATGGCAATTCATCTCGCTTGCGGCTAATTGAATTGACCCCACAGACTGTAGGACAGTAGCTTTCACAATGAGTATATAGATGGTTAAAATAATCCTATGCCATCGCAGGTCTGAATCTGGTTGAGATATTTCATCACTTTATCAGTAGCTTTAGGTCATTTTTCACTGACTGGTAAATTTACTAAAGGTTCTAAAACAGAGAATTGGTGATGTTGGCCATAGCAACCAATCAGATGCAGTCTATAATTTTCTAAAAGACAATAGAGAACTGATAGACAGCATCTGATTGGTTGCTATGGGGAACATCCCCGCCCCAGCCCCCCCCACACACACAACACAGAAATAATCAACTAAAATATACATAATCATATGTACATATACACACCTCCACCGCCCGCACAGAATAAACTAACTAATAGACACACCCAGTACTCCTTTTCTCTCCTCTAAGAGAAGCAACAGGGTCAAGCAGTGGCACTGTCTCATTGGAGCTAGGCTGGCCTTTGTGGCACTGGTCTGCAGCAGCAGGACTCCCTCCCCGTCCCGACTCCCGTAGCCCACTTTCTCTGGCACAGTCATTAGGAAGGAGTACTGCTGCACGGGTGCGGCTGACGGGGCGGGCCAGCATAGGGCTGCGCTGCATCACCTGATGTCATGCGGTACATCGCACAACCAGGCAGTGTCTGAGCAGAGTGCTCAGCGCTGCCCAACAGATAAGAAAACGTGCATGCACAGGGCAATCCTGAAATTCTGGGATTGGAACCTCCAATCACGGGATTCAAATCCTGGTCATTTTGGCCCCAAATCATGGGATACCGTAAATCCTAATCCCGGGATTGGCCACCATAGGTACAATACGTAGACATTCATCATGTAGATAGTGATGAAATGTTGACGTTAGAATGTCAACAAATCGTCACAGGTAGGTCCTAGTGGTCAAGTGACAGTAACTTCCGGGTCAAACCCTCAGCATTCGGGGGTATTTCTCCGCTATCCCCAACCCTAATCCCTACCATTAACCTTCCCTCTAGTGCCTAACACTAACCACCCCCGCAGTATAACCCAATGTTGACATTTTGATTGCGGACCTTCTGACTACATCCCCAGGAGGTGTGATATTACAAAACTGCTGGAGAATATCAGTGAGAAGTGTCTGTTCCATAACTCCCTCCAAGTTTATGCATAATATCATTAAAGCCATACTGCAGTACAGATGTCATAATAACCACCTGGCACATTCTCTCCCTATCTGGGGTAATAGCTACTTATGCAGCAACACATCTATATGCTTAGACAGCTTAAGTATCCGCTTAATCCCAATGCAACCATTACGATGGAGATCTAATTAATATACATTCCCAGCTATATTTTTACAGAGTTGAGTGTCTTCATTGCTTTAAACTTCTAAGATATTTATATATGTCAGTTATTAAATGAAAATAGGTCTGGTTGAATATAATTTTTGCTATTTTATGATTATGCATTTTTATCAGTTTTAATTCAGTTAAATTTTTTGGCATATCAAGAAAAATTGAGGTGAAGTGTAATTGTCATGTATTTCATTAACTGAATCTTGCTCCTGCAAATGTGTCATACATTAAATTTGATCCATATGACTGAGTAAATGATTCTGTAGGACAAGTTACCTCCAGGAACCATAAGCGCAGCTTTTAGTGTATCTATTGCTGCAAGCAGATTAACACTTTCGGCTTTAAGTCTGCAACATTTGTATATATGCAGTGTAATGTTTCACAACTATGTTGTTGCACACCAGGAGGCAAATCGAGGATTATAAAAAGTCACAAGTTAGTTGATAAATAAGGTGCAAAAGAAAAACAATCCTAAATAGCATACTGAAAATGTCACCCCTGTACTGTAGACATATCAAAATTCTGACTTCAAAGACAGGAAGGACAAATTCAACAAAAGAGGTCTGTGTCTTATATAATAAATATTGGTTTAGGTTATTGCATAGTTTTGCACCAGTGTTGAAGTATACGAAACAGAATATATTTTTTTAAAATGGCAGTTTGGACCATGTTATCCCACTCCTACACATATGCAAATACCGCATCATGCCATTATGGAATGTACCGCAACATTGTTAACAGAGAGGGCAATCTGAGGCCAACCACATTAGTAACGACACTCCATAAGCTTACTCCTGAAACTCATGAACTCTCTGACCAGTTATCCAAGAAGCTGACAACACTGTTTTATAAGGTATCCGGATGATAGACAGTGTCTATTTAGACAGTCAATAGATACCTGCAATCACGAGCCACGCCCCCCGGTTTCGTCACTGAGGGGGCATGCCCAGCGCTCTGTGAGCCGCTGGCATGCCCTCTCTTCCTCTGTCTGCACTGAATAGACGCTGTGCGCATGCGCACAGCGTCTATTCACCGCTGCTCTGCTAAGCAAAGCAGCGAGTGCAGGAGCCTCCCGACTGCCCCCCTCCGTGGGACACTGCGGCCCGCGGGTGGGACAGCGGGACAGTCCCCAAAGAACGGGACTGTCCCGCGAGAATCGGGACAGTTGGGAGGTATGCACACACATAGAGATAATATATCTCTATCTATCTATATCTACATCTCTCTTTAATATATATATATACTGTGTATATATACATATATCCACACACCCCTCCCTCTCTCTCTCTATATATATATATCTATATATATATATATATATATATATATATATATATATATATATAAATAAAAGGGGGGGGATGAGAGATATATAGCGACCACGGTGTCAGTGCAATAAGTATAAAATTGGCAATTCTATACAATAAAAGGTATTTATTAACGTACAATTAAGCATAAAAGAAACATTTATAAAAATGGGACAACAATAAACACACAACTGAACTAAAAGCACTTAGATGAATCATATAAAACTACAGTAAAAACAAGTATTAAGGTTTTTTCCTTATCTTAAATGAGGTAGGTGAAAGTTCCAACGCGTTTCGTCTGATGAGACTTCTTCAAGTTAATAAATACCTTTTAATAAATACCTTTTATTGTATAGAATTGGCAGTTTTATACTTATTGCACTGACACCGTGGACGCTATTTATCCCTCATCCCCCCCCCCCCCCCCCCTTTTTTTCATAAATTCTATTCAGGGAATCACCATCCCTGTACATATTTGAGGGATCCAGCTGACGCCCCAGTAGCAGCATAGGGGAGTGTCATTTTAGCTAATATTCTTTATACAAAATCTGTTTTTATCACAAGTGGCGCAATATTAATCTCTGTTATATATATATATATATATATATATACACATACACACACACACATACATATATACACATACATACACACACACACACACACACACACACACACAAACACACATACATACATAGTTGTGCTCATAAGTTTACATACCCTAGCAGAATTTGTGATTTTTCTGCCCATTTGTCAGAGAATATGAATGATAACTCACAAACTTTTCTTTCACTCATGGTTAGTGGTTGGGTGATGCCATTTATTGTCAAACAACTGTGTTTACTCTTTTTAAATCAGCATGACAACTGAAACTACCCAAATGACCCTGATCAAAAGTTTACATACCCTGGAGATTTTGGCCTGATAACATGCACACAAGTTGACACAAACGGTTTGAATGGCTACTAAAGGTAACCATCCTCACCTGTGATCGGTTTGCTTGTAATTAGTGTGTGTGTATAAAAGGTATCCGGACTCCAGGTCGACAACAAAAAGGTCGACACACCTTAGGTCGACGCCAATTGGTCGACACACCTTAGGTCGACATGGACAAAAGGTCGACAGGAACAAGGTCGACATGGAAAAAGGTCAACATGAGTTTTTCACATTTTTTTTCTTTTTTGGAACTTTTTCATACTTAACGATCCATGTGGACTACGATTGGAACGGTAATCTATGCCGAGCGAAGCGGAGCGAAGGCACCATGCCCGAAGCATGGCGAGCGAAGTGAGCCATGCGAGGGGACGCAGTGCACTTATTGGGGTTCCCGGTCACTCTACGAAGAAAACGACACAAACCCCCCCCATAAAAAACTAATGTCGACCCTTTTCCATGTCGACCTTGTTCCTGTCGACCTTTTGTCCATGTCGACCTAAGGTGTGTCGACCAATTGGCGTCGACCTAAGGTGTGTTGACCTTTTTGTTGTCGACCTGGAGTCCCAGTCCCGTATAAAAGGTCAGTGAGTTTCTGGACTCCTGAAAGACCCTTGCATCTTTCATCCAGTGCTGCACTGACGTGTCTTGGGGAAAGCAAAAGAATTGTCAAAGGATCTGCGGGAAAAGGTAATTGAACTGTATAAAACAGGAAAGGGATATAAACAGATATCCAAGCAATTGAGAATGCCAATCAGCAGTGTTCAAACTCTAATTAAGAAGTGGAAAATGAGATATTCTGTGGAAACCAAATCACGGTCAGGTAGACCAGGCATTCCCAACCACGGTCCTCAAGGCACACCAACAGTGCAGGTTTTAGTGATATCCAGGCTTCAGCACAGGTGACATAATTAGTAACTCAGTTATTTTGATTCAACCATCTGTGCTGCAGCCTGGATATCACTAAAACCTGCACTGTTGGTGTGCCTTGAGGACCGTGGTTGGGAATGCCTGAGGTAGACCAACAAAAATTTCAACCACAACTGCCAGGAAAATTGTTTGGGATGCAAAGAAAAATCCACAAATAACTTCAGCTGAAATACAGGACTCTCTGAAAAAAAGTGGTGTGGTTGTTTCAAGATGCACAATAAGGAGGCATTTGAAGAAAAATGGGCTGCATGGTCGAGTCGCCAGAAGAAAGCCATTACTACGCAAATGCCACAAAGCATCCCGCTTACAATACTCCAAACAGCACAGAGACAACCCTCAAAACTTTTGGAACAAAGTCATTTGGAGTGATGAGACCAAAATTGAACTTTTTGGCCACAACCATAAACGTTACATTTGGAGAGGAGTCAACAAGGCCTATGATGAAGGCTACACCATTCCTACTGTGAAACACGGAAGTGGAACGCTGATGTTTTGGGAATGTGTGAGCTACAAAGGCACTGGAAACTTGGTCAAAATTGATGGCAAGATGAATGCAGCATGTTATCAGAAAAAACATGACAATGATCCAAAACACAAGGCCAAGTCGACCTGTCATTGGCTACAGCAGAATAAAGTGAAAGTTCTGGAGTGGCCATCTCAGTCTCCTGACCTCAGTATCATTGAGCCACTCTGGGGAGATCTCAAACGTGCAGTTCATGCAATACAGCCCAAGAATTTTCAGGAACTGGAGGCTTTTTGCCAAGAAGAATGGGCAGCTTTACCATCTGAGAAAATAAAGAGCCTCATCCACAACTACCACAAAAGACTTCAAGCTGTCATTGATGTTAAAGGGGGCAATAATAAGATTTTACTCACCGGTAAATCTATTTCTCGTAGTCCGTAGTGGATGCTGGGAACTCCGTAAGGACCATGGGGAATAGCGGCTCCGCAGGAGACTGGGCACAAATAAAGAAAGCTTTAGGTCACCTGGTGTGCACTGGCTCCTCCCACTATGACCCTCCTCCAAGCCTCAGTTAGGACACTGTGCCCGGACGAGCTGACATAATAAGGAAGGATTTTGAATCCCGGGTAAGACTCATACCAGCCACACCAATCACACCGTATAACTCGTGATACTATACCCAGTTAACAGTATGAATATAACTGAGCCTCTCAACAGATGGCTCAACAATAACCCTTTAGTTAGGCAATAACTATATACAAGTATTGCAGACAATCCGCACTTGGGATGGGCGCCCAGCATCCACTACGGACTACGAGAAATAGATTTACCGGTGAGTAAAATCTTATTTTCTCTGACGTCCTAGTGGATGCTGGGAACTCCGTAAGGACCATGGGGATTATACCAAAGCTCCCAAACGGGCGGGAGAGTGCGGATGACTCTGCAGCACCGAATGAGAGAACTCCAGGTCCTCCTCAGCCAGGGTATCAATTTTGTAGAATTTAGCAAACGTGTTTGCCCCTGACCAAGTTGCAGCTCGGCAAAGTTGGAAAGCCGAGACCCCTCGGGCAGCTGCCCAAGATGAGCCCACCTTCCTTGTGGAATGGGCTTTTACAGATTTTGGCTGCGGTAGTTCAGCCGCAGAATGCGCAAGCTGAATTGTGCTACAAATCCAGCGAGCAATAGTCTGCTTAGAAGCAGGAGCACCCAGTTTGTTGGGTGCATACAGGATAAACAGCGAGTCAGTTCTCCTGACTCTAGCCGTCCTGGAAACATACTTTTTCAAGGCCCTGACTACGTCCAGTAACTTGGAATCCTCCAAGTCCCTAGTAGCCGCAGGCACTACAATAGGTTGGTTCAAGTGAAAAGCTGATACCACCTTAGGGAGAAACTGGGGACGAGTCCTCAATTCTGCCCTATCCATATGGAAAATCAGATAAGGACTTTTATATGACAAAGCCGCCAATTCTGATACACGCCTGGCCGAAGCCAAGGCCAATAACATGACCACTTTCCGCGTGAGATATTTTAGATCCACGGTTTTTAGTGGCTCACACCAATGTGATTTTAAGAAACTCAACACCACGTTGAGAACCCAAGGTGCCACTGGAGGCACAACCGGGGGCTGAATATGCAGCACTCCTTTTACAATGTCTGAACTTCAGGTACTGAAGCTAGTTCTTTTTGGAAGAAAATCGACAGAGCCGAGATCTGTATCTTAATGGAGCCTAATTTTAGGCCCATAGACACTCCTGCTTGTAGGAAATGCAGAAATCGACCTAGTTGAAATTCCTCTGTTGGGGCCTTTTTTGGCCTCACACCAAGCAACATATTTCCGCCATATGCGGTGATAATGTTTTGCAGTTACATCTTTCCTGGCTTGAATCAGCGTAGGAATGACTTCCTCCGGAATGCCCTTTTCCTTTAGGATCCGGCGTTCAACCGCCATGCCGTCAAAACGTAGCCGCGGTAAGTCTTGGAACAGACAGAGCCCCTGCTGCCGCAGGTCCTGTCTGAGCGGCAGAGGCCATGGGTCCTCTGATCTAATTTCTTGAAGTTCTGGGTACCAAGCTCTTCTTGGCCAATCCGGAACCACGAGTATCGTTCTTACTCCTCGCCTTCCTATTATTCTCAGTACCTTTTGTATGAGAGGCAGAGGGGGGAACACATAAAACCGACTGGTACACCCACGGTGTTACCAGAGCGTCCACAGCTATCGCCTGAGGGTCCCTTGACCTGGCGCAATATCTTTTATAGCTTTTTGTTGAGGCGGGACGCCATCATGTCCACCTGTGGCCTTTCCCAATGGTGTACAATCCTTTGGAAGACTTCTGGATGAAATCCCCACTCTCCCGGGTGGAGGTCGTGTCTGCTGAGAAGATCTGCTTCCCAGTCGTCCACTCCGGGAATGAACACTGCTGACAGTGCTAACACATGATTTTCCGCCCATCGGAGAATCCTTGTGGCTTCTGCCATCGCCATCCTGCTTCTTGTGCCGCCCCGTTGGTTTACATGGGCGACTGCCGTGATGTTGTCTGATTGGATCAGTACCGGCTGGTTTTGAAGCAGAGGCCTTGCCTGACTCAGGGCATTGTAAATGGCCCTCAGTTCCAGAATATTTATGTGTAGGGAAGTCACCTGACTAGACCAAAGTCCCTGGAAGTTTCTTCCCTGTGTGACTGCCCCCCAGCCTCAAAGGCTGGCATCCATGGTCACTAGGACCTAGTCCTGTATGCCGAACCTGCGGCCCTCTTGAAGATGGGCACTCTGCAGCCACCACAGTAGAGATACCCTGGTCCTTGAAGACAGGGTTATCAGCCGATGCATCTGAAGATGTGATCCGGACCACTTGTCCAACAGGTCCCACTGAAAAGTTCTTGCATGGAACCTGCCGAATGGGATTGCTTCGTAGGAAGCTACCATTTTTCCCAAGACTCGCGTGCAATGATGCACCGATACCTGTTTTGGCTTCAGGAGGTCTCTGACTAGAGATGACAGCTCCTTGGCTTTCTCCTCCGGGAGAAACACTTATTTCTGTTCTGTGTCCAGAACCATCCCCAGGAACAGTAGACGTGTCGTAGGAACCAGCTGTGACTTTGGACTGTTTAGAATCCAACCGTGCTGTTGTAGCACTTTCCAAAATAGTGCTACCCCGACTAGCAACTGCTCCTTGGACCTTGCCCTTATAAGGAGATTGTCCAAGTACGGGATAATTAAAACTCCATTTTTGTGAATGAGGATCATCATTTCGGCCATTACCTTGGTAAACACCCTCGGTGCCATGTACAGTCCAAACGGCAGTGTCTGGACTTGCTAATGGTAATCCTGTACCACAAATCTGAGGTACTCCTGGCGAGGATGGTAAATGGGGACATGCAGGTAAGCATCCTTGATGTCCCGGGATCCCATGTAATCCCCCTCGTCCAGGCTTGCAATAACCGCCCTGAGCGATTCCATCTTGAACTTGAATTTTTTATGTATGTGTTCAAGGATTTTAAATATAAAATGGGTCACACCGAACCATGCGGTTTCGATACCCCAAACCGTGTGGAATAGTAACCCCGTCCTTGTTGAAGTAGGGGCACCTTGAGTATTACCTGCTGGGAATACAGCTTATTAATTGCCTCTAGCGCAGCCTCCCTGCCTGAGGGAGTTGTCGGCAAGGCATATTTGAGGAAACGGCGGGGGGGAGACATCTCGAATTCCAGCTTGTACCCCTGAAATACTACTTGAATGAAACAGGGATCCACCTGTGAGCGAGCCCACTGATCGCTGAAACTGTTGAGACGGCCCCCCACCGTACCTGGCTACACCTGTGGAGCCCCCGCGTCATGCTGTGGACTCAGAGGAAGCGAGAGAAGAATTTTGATTCTGGGAACAGGCTGACTGGTGCAGCTTTTTCCCTCTTCCCATGTCTCTGTACAGAAAGGAAGCGCCTTTGATCCGCTTGCTTTTCTGAAGCCGAAAGGACTGTACCTGATAATACAGTGCTTTCCTAGTCTGTGAGGAAACCTGAGGTAAAAATATTTCTTCCCAGCTGTTGCTGTGGATACGAGGTCCCAGAGACCATCCCCAAATAATTCCTCACCCTTATAAGGCAGAATCTCTATGCGCCTTTTAAAGTCAGCATCACCTGTCCAGTGACAGGTCTCTAATACCCTCCTGACAGAATGGACATTACATTCATTTTGGATGCCAGCCGGCAAAATATCCCTCTGTGCATCCCTCATATATAAGACGACGTCATTAATATGTTCTCATGTTTGACAGGGTCACCGACCACGCTGCAGCAGCACGATCTGCAGGTCTCAGTCTAGTACCTGAGTGTGTAAATACAGACTTCAGGATAGCCTCCTGCTTTTTATCAACAGGTACCTTCAAAGTGGCCGTTCATAAAACGGCAGTGCCACCTTTTTTGACAACCGTGTGAGCGCCTTATCCACCCTAGGGGATATCTCCCAGTGTAACTTATCCTCTGGCGGGAAAGGGTACGCCATCAGTAACTTTTTAGAAATTACCAGTTTCTTATCGGGGGGAACCCACGCTTTTCACACACTTCATTCATTCATCTGATGGGGGAACAAAACACTGCCTGCTTTTTCTCCCCAACATAAAAACCCATTTTTAGAGGGTTAATGTCAGAAATGTGTAACACATTTTTTTTATTGCCGGGATCAAGTCACGGATGTTCCTAGTGGATTGTGTATATGTCTCAACCTTGTCGACACTGGAGTCAGACTCCGTGTCGACATCTGTGTCTGCCATCTGAGTGAGCGGGCATTTTTGAGCCCCTGATGGCCTTTGAGACGCCTGGGCAAGCGCCGACTGAGAAGCCGGCTGTCCCACAGCTGTTACGTCATCCACCCTTTTATGTAAGGAGTTGACACTGTCGGTTAATACCTTTCACCTAACCATCCACTCTGGTGTCGGCCCCACAGGGGGCGACATCACATTTATCGGCATCTGCTCCGTCACCATATAAGCCTCCTCATTAAACATGTCGACACAGCCGTACCGACACACCGCACACACACAGGGAATGCTCTGACTGAGGACAGGACCCCACAAAGCCCTTTGGGGAGACAGAGAGAGAGTATGCCAGCACACACCAGAGCGCTATATAATGTGGGGATTAACACTATAACTGAGTGAAATTTCCCCAATAGCTGCTTGTATATATAATATTGCGCCTAAATTTAGTGCCCCCCCTTCTCTTTTTAACCCTTTGAGCATGAAAACTACAGGGGAGAGCCTGGGGAGCTTTCTTCCAGCTGCACTGTGAAGAGAAAATGGCGCCAGTGTGTCTGAGGGAGATAGCTCCGCCCCTTTTTCGCTGACTTTTCTCCCGCTTTTTTCTGGATTCTGGCAGGGGTATTTACCACATATATAGCCTCTGGGGCTATATATTGTGGTATTTTTGCCAGCCAAGGTGTTTTTATTGCTGCTCAGGGCGCCCCCCCCCAAGCGCCCTGCACCCTCAGTGACCGGAGTGTGAAGTGTGTATGAGGAGCAATGGCGCACAGCTGCAGTGCTGTGCGCTACCTTGGTGAAGACTGATGTCTTCTGCCGCCGATTTTCCGGACCTCTTCTTGCTTCTGGCTCTGTAAGGGGGACGGCGGCGCGGCTCCGGGACCGAACACCAAGGCTGGGCCTGCGGTCGATCCCTCTGGAGCTAATGGTGTCCAGTAGCCTAAGAAGCCCAAGCTGGCTGCAAGCAGGCAGGTTCGCTTCTTCTCCCCTTAGTCCCTCGCTGCAGTGAGCCTGTTGCCAGCAGGTCTCACTGAAAATAAAAAACCTAATTCTATACGTTCTTTCTAGAAGCTCAGGAGAGCCCCTAGTGTGCATCCAACCTCGGCCGGGCACAAAATATAACAGAGGCTTGGAGGAGGGTCATAGTGGGAGGAGCCAGTGCACACCAGGTGACCTAAAGCTTTCTTTATTTGTGCCCAGTCTCCTGCGGAGCCGCTATTCCCCATGGTCCTTACGGAGTTCCCAGTATCCACTAGGACGTCAGAGAAACACAGTATTAAGAACTGGGGTATGTAAACTTTTGATCAGGGTAATTTGGGTAGTTTCTGTTGTCATTATGATTTAAAAAGAGTAAAAACAGTTGTTTGACAATAAATGGCTTCACCCAACCACTAACCATGAGTGAAAGAAAAGCTTGTGAGTTACCAATCATATTCTCTGACAAATGGCCAGAAAATAACAAATTCTGCTAGGGTATGTAAACTTATGAGCACAACTGTAATATATATATTGCCACCTTCTGTAGCAAATGGTGTGGTGTGCTAAACAAATGTGCATTTGACCTTATGTTGCTTGTTATTGAACAAGTAGGGTCTGAATTAACTCAAATACGTGATGAGATAAAAAAATTTGAATCACAGTCTATGCAAACATTGACGAATGATAAGACTGAGAGTTGGATTACTAAACTACAGAAGCAGGTTGATGTATATAAAGATGAATTGGTTACGTTTAAAAGGAAGAAGCTAAGTACTGTCAACAATGATTATAAGAATCATCAGGTATATAAATGGCTTAGTGGTGACAATTCTAACAGTAATACAATGAGATACAAAAAAACCTTTAGATCTAGATTCTATAATCCTGTTGATACCAACTCTTCGGCTACAGCCTCTGACACTGATCAATCTGAAACCCGCCCACCAAGTGGTTTTTTAGACAAACAAGGTGGGAATGGAGAACAACCTCACTCCGTAAGAGGAAGAGGCCGCACCCAAGGCGGGGCGGGCACAGGGACAAGGGGACGAAGGAAGCGGAAATGAATCTAATCTTTAACTTATCTGATCATGAACTGACCCCTGATGAGACTTCATTGTTGGCAAAAGGGCTGAGCTTCATTCCTACAGTTAAACATGATGACTTTGATTTTTGTATTGACCAGTTTAAATTTGGGCGTAAACTTCGCCTTAGGGAATTTTTTGGTGATGGCAATCAGACAACAGTCCCTGATGATTTTAAGAAACCCAGTCAATTTGACCCCCCATCTGTAAACCCGAGCATTAAGGCCTTTTCTAGGGTTGTTGAGAAAGAGGTAAGAACAGGAATTAGGACCATGGGTTTTGACAACCTTAGTAAGGGTGAACGTATAGCTCTGAGGACATTGAGAGAAAATGAAAATGTGGTTGTACGTCCCGCAGATAAGGGTGGGGCGATTGTCCTACAGAACTGGTCATCCTATGACAAGGAGGTCAGGCGACAATTGGGAGATGAGTCTGTATATAGTCTATGTGATATTAACCCAATGGCTAAGGTGAAAAAGAAGATTGATTCATGTATTTCACATGGACTGCAAAATTATTGGATTGATGATAAGATTGCTGAATATTTGAAAGTAGATCACCCAAAATGTCCTTACTTGTATACCTTGCCCAAGGTCCACAAGACCCTTGTGGACCCACCGGGTCGTCCTATAATCTCGGCCCAGGACTCGGTATTACAACCTGTTGCGAGATATGTTGATAAGTTTTTGCAACCAGTTGTTTCTAAAATTCCTGCATGTTTAAGGGATACTGGGGATTTCCTATTGAGATTAAAGCAAATAGATGTGTCTGATGTGGAGGATATTTATCTGGTTACATTGGATGTGGTATCGTTATATACCATCATCCCCCATGATGATGGTATTAGGGCAGTACGTGAGGCACTTGTGGCCTTTGGACATCAGGGCCCTCCAGTGGAATTTATTTTGGACCTGTTAGGGTTGGTATTGAAGGAAAATCATTTCCTATATGCTGGTGCATATTATAGGCAGGTGTCAGGGACCGCGATGGGTTCTAACCTGGCACCTGCCTATGCTAATATTTATATGCATGATTTTGAAACCACACACATATTGCCTACATTTAGTGATTATATTAAATGTTATTACAGATTCATTGATGACATATTTTTGCTTTGGTCCGGTGGACTAGATGAGTTTTGGCAGATGGTGACCACCCTAAATAGTCTAGGGACGCCTGTTAAATTTTCAGCCAGGATAGAGGATGCTAAAATTGACTTTCTTGATGTCACTGTTTATAAGGATGTCAGTGGGTTGTGCACTACACTTTTTCGAAAAGAGACCGACAGGAATAGTATTCTCTATGCCACAAGCCACCATGCACCGAGCCTGAAGGCAAGCTTGCCTATTTCACAATTTATGAGAATACTACGGATCAATACTGATGTTACACTTGCAGAGCAGCAAATTAATGAAATGAAAATACGTTTCAAGGAACGCGGGTATGCCCATAAGATGATTGAAGATTGTCTTTACAAGGCACGCAGAAATATTATACAGCATTCTGGTTCATCTGAAAAGTGCATGAATAATCGGATGATATACTGCAGTAAATACGATGACAAAGCCGGCTGTGTGAAACGAGCCTTCAGACGAAATTGGAGGATTGTGGCCTCGGACCCCAAGCTGGGGCGGGATCTACAACAACAACCAATGATGGCATATCGCCGTGGTGCGAATTTGAAACAGCTCCTTATGCGCCCCTTGCTAAATCCCGGAAAAGCTAATAGGGATACATGGTTGAAATCCGCACGCAAAGGTTGCTTCAAGTGCTCTGACTGCACGACATGTAGATCTCTGATTCCAGGTGCCTCCTTTCCCCACCCGCATAGTGGGCGTCCAATATACATCAAACATCGGCTGCATTGCCTTATGGATCACGTGATCTACCTGATTATATGCCCATGTGGGCTAGTATATGTTGGTTTGACACAACGGTGTTTTAGAGAACGAATGGCGAATCACCGATATTCAATAAGACAGGCAATCATGACGGGACAGTCGGATAAACCAGTGGCAAAACATTGGCTGGAGATGGGACATCAGATTCCTATGCTACGTTGTCGTATTATTGATTGGATCCCCCCATCGATTAGGGGAGGGAATAGAATTTTGGAATTGCACAAACGTGAATCTGAATGGATTTTCCGTCTTGATACACTAGCTCCTAGGGGCTTGAATGAGCAAATGAATCTAAAAATTTTTTTAGGCTAGTGAAAATGGCGTCCCTATAGTGAAATATCTCTATATCAATTTTTTATTTGATATTTAATTTTGGTTACAGCTCCACCGCATTTTTTATGTATGCACCTACATATGTATGTGAGTACCCAATTTTGGGTGTACATATGCGTAGGGGTGCATATATTTTTAATTATATGTTATGTATGTGTGTGCTTTATATGTTTTTTTAAAAAAAAGTATGGAATATTAAGCTTTGCTGGTTGTCATTGGCTAGCCCTGGAATGCCCATAGATGTCTATTAATGTCTGCCATACTGTTCAGGTATATTGGCGGTGTTGTTATTAATTTTTTCCTTGAAGATACTTTTATTATATGTACCTAGTGATGCAGTAATGTATCGCTGATGGTATCATGGATAAACGGTCACGTGATACTGTGAGACGTGTATGTAGGAGTCCGGTATCAATATGCGTTTCATGCCGGTGGTTGAGACGCATAGATCACGTGACCGGAACCGGAACTAGACGCGGATGCGTTCCACTTGGTGTTTGAAACGCACGCCGCGCCTGTGATTGATTTTGGCGGCATTCAGGGCACATAAAAGACAGCCAGCAATGGGGTATGACACTTCCGCTGTGAATAACTCTGCTGTTGTGGATTCTAAATGGGCATACTTTGCTGTAAGGCTTGAAAATGGTCCGGATGGACCGAAACGTCGCTGCTGCTACCTTATTGCCATGCAAGTGATTACACCTTGCATTTCTATGTTGTGAGTACCAAATAAAATCCCTTGTTGAAGCTTGTATAAGCCTGGAGAGTGCCTACTTTTTGGACAATATATATATATGTATATATATATATATATATATATATATATATATAGCTAGAACGGAAGGTGCGGCACTCCAATGATTTGAACTCACACTATTAATAGATTACAACGTTTCAATGCCCTTTACTTTTGTGGCATTTTCGTCAGGTAAACAAAAGAACACTCAAACATCTTACCTTAAATAGGCATCACCCTGTGTAACACGAGGACGCCGAGGCGGGGCTACGCGCCCGGCGCACTCATGATGAGGTCACTGCGCTCCGACGCGAGACGCCGGACCTCAAACGTGATATCCCCATCACCATAGTTACAGATAACAACAATAAACGTACAGCTCGCACTAGGTCAGGTTAGCATAAGTAATCACAATAGCGGAATACCATACATAAACAGTGCCACAGCTGATAAGAAAAATCACAGAAGAATAACATACTGGACTGACACTCATATTCATGATGCTGAAGAAGCACAATGGATCACTGATGGATCTGCCAAATATGATCACAAGGCAAAAACTGACCAAAAATAAATAGTAACATATACAGCTAAACGAATATATAATCTGTCACATAGCAGCATACTATATAAATGAGCAGGTCACATTCGCATAGTAATGCGCCAACAGACCCAGTATTAACAAGAAATACTGATACAGTGCACATGTTTAACCACTATTAGCCAAAATATTAATACCTGAATATTCATTAAGGCCATTAGGGGCCACTGTACCCAATCTAAAGATCCAGCGTGCCTCACATTGTAGCAGTTTGAGTCCCCTATTACCACCCCGTAAAGACTGCGGAATATGGTCTATCATTCTATATTTTAAAGTGGTAAGGTTATGGGAAGCAGCCAGAAAATACCTTGCCACTGGCTGATCACTCTTACCAGAAGTTAAAGCAGACTTGATAGCCGAACGATGGGCGGCCATCTTATCTTTAAAGGGGCACTCCGTCTTACCTATATAAGATAGGCCACACGGGCAAATGATCTGATATACTGTAAACTTAGACTTACAGGTGAGTCTATGCTTGATATGCATAGTCTTACCTGTTTGAGGATGGTAGAAAGTGTCCGCCGCAGCTTTCTAAAATCATCCCAAGATCTACCTTCGAGCCACAATCCTTTAATCCGTCTATTAAAACCTTTATGCGACTGTTAAATGAGGATGTACAGTCTGCACTAACCAAAACATCTCCGCAGCGGCATAACCTAACATCTACTGAACAGCAAGCTCTGGATACTCTGGCTAATAATAAAGATTTTATATTCCGGACGGCTGACAAGGGGGGTGCCCTGGTTATTTAGGACTTGTCTAAGTATAAACTCCAAGTGGCTCTACATCTGGACGATACTTCCACTTACCGTTTGCTTCCTCAGGACCCGACTGGCCTATTTAAAACGGAACTGGCAGCAATTTTACAAGAAGCTCTGACTAATGATGTTATCTCGGAGCAATTGTGTAAAGCTTTACTTCCTACCTTTCCGCTGGTACCATTATTCTACACTACCCCCAAAATACACAAGTCTGTGGTCGACCCCCCGGGTAGACCAATCATTGCTGCCTGGGGTGGTCTATCGCAACCGGCTTCAGTGTATGTTGACAGTGTTTTACAACCTTTTATCAGGGACCATCCCAGGTACTTGCTGGACACAACATCCTTACTTGTTAAAATACTGGCTCTTCCAAGGATGGATAATGATGTTACTATGTTCACCATCGATGTAACCAGCTTATACACCGTCATACCCCATGATTTGGGGTTGGCGGCTGTGGGGCGGTTCTTGGATGGCCATTTGTCTTATAGTGGTCCTGCAATACCGTTTGTGTTGAAATTACTTAAATTTATTCTTACACATAACTTTTTTCTTTATGATGGGTCTTTCTACCTGCAATTGATTGGTTGTGCTATGGGGGCGGCGGTAGCCTCCTCATATGCCAATATTTTTATGTTTGAAGTTGAGCAGGCTGTATTTTTTTCTGATGCCTCTATTGCAGATAGAATTATTTTCTTTTGTCGCTATATTGACGACTTGTTAGTCTTCTGGAAGGGTGATAGTAATGATTTAATTGGTCATATTAAACTACATAACTCAACTGATTGTCCTGTCAAATTCACTTTTTGTTCCAGCCTCTCCGAGATCCATTATTTGGATGTTGCTATATCCATCCAAGATGGCTTTATTTCCACCAATCTGTATTCTAAACCAACCGATCGCAATAATCTGTTGGCTTTTTCTAGTTGTCATCCTAGACCTCTAATTTCAGGACTGCCTTATTCCCAGTTCATCCGTGTTCGACGGATTACGTCTGATGCTAGACAAGCTGAAATACAGATTAATAATTTATTATCTAAATTTCTTGAACGAGGTTATGATCCTGACTTGTTGCAACAAACCAAAAATAAGGTGCTTAATATGGATAGGATGGAACTATTACAACCTAGTACAGTAATAAGAAAGAACGTAACATTCTTCCATGGGTCACTCAATTTACCACGGCTAGTGGTACCATTAATAAAGTCTCTAAAAAATTATGGCCTATGATTAAATCTGACCCCGATTGCCATTTGACTAATACCCAATTGATGCCCTGCCACAAACGAGGTCGCAATACACGTGACATTTTAGTTAAAGCGGACATTTCTGTGCCAGCCCCTAATATCTATAGAGGCAAGTTGGGTTGCATACGTTGTACCTGTGTCACCTTCAATTTTCTCATTCCAGGTGACACTTTCTACCATCCTCAAACAGGTAAGACTATGCATATCAAGCATAGACTCACCTGTAAGACTAAGTTTACAGTATATCAGATCATTTGCCCGTGTGGCCTATCTTATATAGGTAAGACGGAGTGCCCCTTTAAAGATAGGATGGCCGCCCATCGTTCGGCTATCAAGTCTGCTTTAACTTCTGGTAAGAGTGATCAGCCAGTGGCAAGGCATTTTCTGGCTGCTTCCCATAACCTTACCACTTTAAAATATAGAATGATAGACCATATTCCGCAGTCTTTACGGGGTGGTAATAGGGGACTCACACTGCTACAATGTGAGGCACGCTGGATCTTTAGATTGGGTACAGTGGCCCCTAATGGCCTTAATGAATATTCAGGTATTAACATTTTGGCTAATAGTGGTTAAACATGTGCACTGTATCAGTATTTCTTGTTAATACTGGGTCTGTTGGCGCATTACTATGCGAATGTGACCTGCTCATTTATATAGTATGCTGCTATGTGACAGATTATATATTCGTTTAGCTGTATATGTTACTATTTATTTTTTGTCAGTTTTTGCCTTGTGATCATATTTGGCAGACCCATCAGTGATCCATTGTGCTTCTTCAGCATCATGAATATGAGTGTCAGTACAGTATGTTATTCTTCTGTGATTTTTCTTATCAGCTGTGGCACTGTTTATGTATGGTATTCCGCTATTGTGATTACTTATGCTAACCTGACCTAGTGCGAGCTGTACGTTTATTGTTGTTATCTGTAACTATGGTGATGGGCATATCACGTTTGAGGTCCGGTGTCTCGCGTCGGAGCGCCGTGACGTCATCATGAGTGCGCCGGGTGCGTAGCCCCGCCGCGGCGTCCTCGTGTTACACAGGGTGATGCCTATTTAAGGTAAGATGTTTGTGTGTTCTTTTGTTTACCTGACGAAAATGCCACAAAAAATAAGATTTTACTCACCGGTAAATCTATTTCTCGTAGTCCGTAGTGGATGCTGGGACTCCGTGAGGACCATGGGGAATAGCGGCTCCGCAGGAGACTGGGCACAACTTAAAGAAAGCTTTAGGTCTACCTGGTGTGCACTGGCTCCTCCCTCTATGACCCTCCTCCAGACCTCAGTTAGGATACTGTGCCCGGAAGAGCTGACACAATAAGGAAGGATTTTGAATCCCGGGTAAGACTCATACCAGCCACACCAATCACAACGTATAACTCGTGATACTATACCCAGTTAACAGTATGAACAACAACTGAGCCTCACAACAGATGGCTCAACAATAACCCTTTAGTTAAACAATAACTATATACAAGCATTGCAGACAATCCGCACTTGGGATGGGCGCCCAGCATCCACTACGGACTACGAGAAATAGATTTACAGGTGAGTAAAATCTTATTTTCTCTGACGTCCTAAGTGGATGCTGGGACTCCGTAAGGACCATGGGGATTATACCAAAGCTCCCAAACGGGCGGGAGAGTGCAGATGACTCTGCAGCACCGAATGGGCAAACTCTAGGTCCTCCTCAGCCAGGGTGTCAAACTTGTAGAATTTAGCAAATGTGTTTGACCCCGACCAAGTAGCTGCTCAGCAAAGTTGTAGAGCCGAGACCCCCTCGGGCAGCTGCCCAAGAAGAGCCCACCTTCCTCGTGGAATGGGCTTTCACTGATTTAGGATGCGGCAGTCCAGCCGCAGAATGTGCAAGCTGAATCGTACTACAGATCCAGCGAGCAATAGTCTGCTTTGAAGCAGGAGCACCCAGCTTGTTGGGTGCATACAGGATAAACAACGAGTCAGTTTTCCTGACACTAGCTGTCCTGGAAACATAAATTCTCAGGGCCCTGACTACGTCCAACAACTTGGAAGCCTCCAAGTCTTTAGTAGCCGCAGGCACCACGATAGGTTGGTTCAAATGAAAGGCTGATACCACCTTAGGGAGAAACTGGGGACGAGTCCTCAATTCTGCCCTATCCATATGGAAAATCAGATAAGTGCTTTTACATGACAAAGCCGCCAATTCTGACACACGCCTGGCCGAAGCCAAGGCCAACAGCATGACCACTTTCCACGTGAGATATTTTAATTCCACGGTTTTAAGTGGCTCAAACCAATGTGACTTTAGGAAATCCAACACCACGTTGAGATCCCAAGGTGCCACTGGAGGCACAAAAGGGGGCTGAATATGCAGCACTCCCTTAACAAAAGTCTGAACTTCAGGTAGTGAAGCCAGTTCTCACTGGAAGAAAATCGATAGAGCCGAAATCTGGACCTTAATGGAACCCAATTTTAGGCACATAGTCACCCCTGACTGTAGGAAGTGCAGAAAACGGCCCAGCTGAAATTTCTCCGTTGGGGCCTTCCTGGCCTCACACCACGCAACATATTTTCGCCAAATGCGGTGATAATGGTTTGCGGTCACTTCTTTCCTAGCTTTAATCAGCGTAGGAATGACTTCCTCCGGAATGCCCTTTTCTTTCAGGATCCGGTGTTCAACCGCCATGCCGTCAAACGCAGCTGCGGTAAGTCTTGGAAAATACAGGGCCCCTGCTGCAGCAGGTCCTGTCTGAGCGGCAGAGGCCATGGGTCCTCTGAGATCATTTCTTGAAATTCCGGGTACCAAGCTCTTCTTGGCCAATCCGGAACAATGAGTATAGTTCTTACTCCTCTTCTCCTTATTATCCTCAGTACCTTGGGTATGAGAGGAAGAGGAGGGAACACATAAACCGACCGGTACACCCACGGTGTCACTAGAGCGTCCACAGCTATTGCCTGAGGGTCTCTTGACCTGGTGCAATATCTTTCTAGCTTTTTGTTTAGGCGGGACGCCATCATGTCCACCTGTGGCCTTTCCCAACGGTTTACAATCAGTTGGAAGACTTCTGGATGAAGTCCCCACTCTCCCGGGTGGAGGTCGTGCCTGCTGAGGAAGTCTGCTTCCCAGTTGTCCACTCCCGGAATGAACACTGCTGACAGTGCTAACACGTGATTTTCCGCCCATCGGAGAATCCTTGTGGCTTCTGCCATCGCCGTCCTGCTTCTTGTGCCGCCCTGTCGGTTTACATGGGCGACTGCCGTGATGTTGTCTGATTGGATCAGTACCGGCTGGTTTTGAAGCAGGGGTTTTGCCTGACTTAGGGCATTGTAAATGGCCCTCAGTTCCAGAATATTTATGTGTAGGGAAGTCTCCTGACTTGACCATAGTCCTTGGAAGTTTCTTCCCTGTGTGACTGCCCCCCAGCCTCGAAGGCTGGCATCCGTGGTCACCAGGACCCAGTCCTGTATGCCGAATCTGCGGCCCTCTAGAAGATGAGCACTTTGCAGCCACCACAGCAGAGACACCCTGGTCCTTGGAGACAGGGTTATCAGCCGATGCATCTGAAGATGCGAACCGGACCACTTGTCCAACAGGTCCCACTGAAAAGTTCTCGCATGGAACCTGCCGAATGGAATTGCTTCGTAGGAAGCTACCATTTTTCCCAGGACTCGCGTGCAGTGATGCACCGACACCTGTTTTGGTTTTAGGAGGCCTCTGACTAGAGATGATAGCTCCTTGGCCTTCTCCTCCGGGAGAAACACCTTTTTCTGTTCTGTGTCCAGAACCATCCCCAGGAACAGTAGACGTGTCGTAGGGACCAGCTGTGACTTTGGAATATTTAGAATCCAACCGTGCTGTTGTAGCACCTCCCGAGATAGTGCTACCCCGACCAACAACTGCTCCCTGGGCCTCGTCTTTATCAGGAGATCGTCCAAGTACGGGATAATTAAAACTCCCTTTTTTCGAAGGAGTATCATCATTTCGGCCATTACCTTGGTAAATACCCTCGGTGCCGTGGACAGACCAAACGGCAACGTCTGGAATTGGTAATGACAATCCTGTACCACAAATCTGAGGTACTCCTGGTGAGGATGGTAAATGGGGACATGCAGGTAAGCATCCTTGATGTCCAGTGATACCATGTAATCCCCCTCGTCCAGGCTTGCAATAACCGCCCTGAGCGATTCCATCTTGAACTTGAATTTTTTTATATATGTGTTCAAGGATTTCAAATTTAAAATGGGCCTCACCGAACCGTCCGGTTTCGGTACCACAAACATTGTGGAATAGTAACCCCGTCCTTGTTGAAGGAGGGGTACCTTGACTATCACCTGCTGGGAATACAGCTTGTGTATTGCCTCTAGCATTGCCTCCCTGCCTGAGGGAGTTGTAGGCAAGGCAGATTTGAGGAAACGGCGGGGGGGGAGACGTCTCGAATTCCAGCTTGTACCCCTGAGATACTACTTGAAGGATCCAGGGATCCACCCATGAGCGAGCCCACTGATTGCTGAAGTTTTTGAGACGGACCCCCACCGTACCTGGCTCCGCCTGTGGAGCCCCAGCGTCATGCGGCGGACTTGGAGGAAGCGGGGGAGGACTTTTGCTCCTGGGAACTGGCTGTATGCTGCAGCTTTTTCCCTCTACCTCTGCCTCTGGGCAGAAAGGACGCGCCTTTAACCCGCTTGCCCTTATGGGGCCGAAAGGACTGTACCTGATAATACGGTGCTTTCTTTGGCTGTGAGGGAACATGGGGTAAAAATGCTGACTTCCCAGCTGTTGCTGTGGAAACAAGGTCCAAGAGACCATCCCCGAACAACTCCTCACCCTTATAAGGCAAAACTTTTAGAATCTGCCTTTTAGAATCTGCATCACCTGTCCACTGCCGAGTCCATAACCCTCTCCTGGCAGAAATGGACATTGCACTTATTTTAGATGCCAGCCGGCAAATATCCCTCTGTGCATCTCTCATGTATAAAACTGCGTCTTTAATATGCTCTACGGTTAGCAATATAGTGTCCCTGTCTAGGGTATCAATATTTTCCGACAGGGAATCTGACCACGCAGCTGCAGCACTGCACATCCATGCTGAAGCAATAGCTGGTCTCAGTATAATACCTGTGTGTGTATATACAGACTTCAGGATAGCCTCCTGCTTCCTATCAGCAGGCTCCTTTGGGGCGGCCGTATCCGGAGACGGTAGTGCCACCTTCTTTGACAAGCGTGTGAGCGCTTTATCCACCCTAGGGGATGTTTCCCAACGTGACCTATCCTCTGGCGGGAAAGGGTACGTCATTAGTAACCTTTTAGAAATTACCAGTTTCTTATCGGGGGAAGCCCACGCTTCTTCACACACTTCATTTAATTCCTCAGATGGGGGAAAAACTACTGGTAGTTTTTTCTCTCCAAACATAATACCCTTTTTTGTGGTTCCTGGGGTAACATCAGAAATGTGCAACACATTTTTCATTGCCTCAATCATGTAACGTGTGGCCCTATTGGAAGTTACATTAGTCTCATCGTCGTCGACACTGGAGTCAGTATCCGTGTCGACATCTGTGTCTGCCATCTGAGGTAGCGGGCGTTTTAGAGCCCCTGATGGCTTTTGAGACGCCTGGGCAGGCACAGGCTGAGAAGCCGGCTGTCCCATATTTGGTATGTCGTCAAACTTTTTATGTAAGGAGTTGACACTTTCACGTAATTCCTTCCACAAGTCCATCCACTCAGGTGTCGGCCCCGCAGGGGGTGACATCACATTTATCGGCATCTGCTCCGCCTCCACATAAGCCTCCTCATCAAACATGTCGACACAGCCGTACTGACACACCGCACACACACAGGGAATGCTCTGACAGAGGACAGGACCCCACAAAGCCCTTTGGGGAGACAGAGAGAGAGTATGCCAGCACACACCAGAGCGCTATATAACACAGGGATGAATACTATAACTGAGTGATTTTCCCTTATAGCTGCTTATATATATACTGCTGCGCCTAAATTTAGTGCCCCCCCCTCTCTTTTTTACCCTTTGTAGTCTTGAAACTGCAGGGGAGAGCCTGGGAGCGATCCTTCCAGCGGAGCTGTGAGGGAAAAATGGCGCCAGTGTGCTGAGGGAGATAGCCCCGCCCCTTTTTCGGCGGGCTTCTCCCGCTTTTTTATGGATCTCTGGCAGGGGTATTTTTCACATATATAGCCTCTAGGACTATATATTGTGATTTTTTTGCCAGCCAAGGTGTTAATATTGCTGCTCAGGGCGGCGCCCCCCCCCCCCCCCCCCCCCCCCAGCGCCCTGCACCCATCAGTGACCGGAGTGTGAGGTGTGCATGAGGAGGAATGCTGTGCGCTACCTTGTTGAAGACCGAAGTCTTCTGCCGCCGATTTTCAGGACCATCTTCTTGCTTCTGGCTCTGTAAGGGGGACGGCGGCGCGGCTCCGGGACCGGACGATCGAGGTCGGGCCCTGTGTTCGATCCCTCTGGAGCTAATGGTGTCCAGTAGCCTAAAAAGCCCAAGCTAGCTGCAAGCAGGTAGGTTCGCTTCTTCTCCCCTTAGTCCCTCGTAGCAGTGAGTCTGTTGCCAGCAAATCTCACTGAAAATAAAAAAAACCTAAAATATACTTTCTTTTCTAGGAGCTCAGGAGAGCCCCTAGTGTGCATCCAGCTCAGCCGGGCACAAGATTCTAACTGAGGTCTGGAGGAGGGTCATAGAGGGAGGAGCCAGTGCACACCAGGTAGACCTAAAGCTTTCTTTTAGTTGTGCCCAGTCTCCTGCGGAGCCGCTATTCCCCATGGTCCTTACGGAGTCCCAGCATCCACTTAGGACGTCAGAGAAATAAAAGGCATTGAAACGTTGTAATCTATTAATAGTGTGAGTTCAAATCAAAAATTGTATGTATGTATATATATGTTCCAGCATAACTCTGGAATGCCTGGAGCAATTTACACCAAACTTGGTCCACATATGACTTGCATCTGGAAAAAAATAAGATTTTAAACCTACCGGTAAATCTTTTTCTCCTAGTCCGTAGAGTATGCTGGGGACTCCGTAAGGACCATGGGGTATAGACGGGCTCCGCAGGAGACATGGGCACTTTAAAGAACTTTAGATGGGTGTGCACTGGCTCCTCCCTCTATGCCTCTCCTAAAGACCTCAGTTAGAGAAACTGTGCCCAGAGGAGACGGACAGTACGAGGAAACGATTTTTGTTAATCTAAGGGCAAGATTCATACCAGCCCACACCATCCACACCGTACAACATGGAATATACAAGACCTGTTAACAGTATGAACAAAAAAAAGCATCAGCCAGAGACTGATCCAAACCGTAACATAACCCTTATGTAAGCAACAACTATATACAAGCCTTGCAGAAATTTGTCCACACTGGGACGGGCGCCCAGCATCCTCTACGGACTAGGAGAAAAAGATTTACCGGTAGGTTTAAAAATAGGATTTTGGTACTCACCAGGTAAATCCTTTTCTTTGAATCCATAGGGGGCACTGGAGTACTCTTGGGATATGGACGGCTTCCATATGAACAAGGCACTGAATAGTTAAATTTAGAACTCTCCTCCCCTCCATATCCCAGAGTACCTCAGTGTTTTTTACTGAGCCGAACAGGAGCTTAGAGAGGTTGACAATGGAGAATTACATATAACATAACGGACAACAATAAAGTTGACACATAACGTGACTGACAACTAAACAGTTGGCACTTTAACCGCTAGAACTTGAAACTTTGAACCAGTTGGTGAGAATGTGTTACCATAAGATCCTCTGAACTTACCACAAACCAGGTAAAACTGCTCTGGGTGGGCGTCCAGTGCCCCCCATGGATTCAAATAAAAGGATTTACCTGGTAAGTACCAAAATCCTATTTTCTTTTTCATCCACTAGGGGTCACTGGAGTACTCTTGGGACGTACCAAAGTTTCCCCCATGGGCGGGAGAGCTGTTTGGCACCTGTAACACTAGGCGGCCAAAGCTAGATGCTGATGCCGCAAACGTATCAAACTTATAAAAGCGCACAAACGTGTGCACTGATGACCATGTAGCCGCACGGCAAAGCTGCGTCGTAGATGCCCCACGACCAGCTGCCCACGAAGTTCCCACAGAACGTGTGGAATGAGCCGTTACTGATGTAGGCGGCTGTAACCTAGCATGAAGGTAAGCCTGTCGAATGGTCAGTTTAATCCATCTGGATAAAGTCTGCTTAGAAGCTGGCCAACCCATCTTGGCAGCATCATAGAGAACAAACAACGTATCCGTCTTCCGAACTGTAGACGTTCGGGATACATAAACGCGTAATGCGCATACCACATCCAAGGTTCCAGAATTTCCTGTCAACACAGGAACTACTATTGGCTGATTGATGCGAAATGATGACACTACCTTTGGTAAGAAAGTGGAATTCGTCCGAAGTTCCGCTCTGTCATCATGAAACACCAAATACGGTGGCTTGCATGACAAGGCACCCAAATCTGAAACACGCCTTGCCGAAGCTAAGGCTAGTAGAAAAATTGTTTTCCAAGTGAGAAACTTTATATCCACTTGTTGTAAGGGTTCAAAATATGAAGACTGTAAGAAATCTAAAACCAAATTCAAGTCCCATGGCGCTGTAGGTGGAATGAATAGAGGCTGTACTCTGAGGACTCCTTGCAGAAAAGTGTGTACCGACGGCAATAGAGCCAATCGTCTTTGAAAGTAAATTAACAACGCAGATATCTGCACCTTTAGTGTAGATAAACGCAGTCCTCCATCTAACCCTGTCTGTAGAAATAACAAAAGACGGGATAACTTGAAAGATGAAGTCGGAAACTTCCGATCTTCACACCAAGCTATATAGACACGCCAAATTCTGTAATAATGAGTTGCCGTAACCGGCTTCCTAGCTCGTAACATGGTTTGTATAACGGATTCTGAAATGCCCTCTCTTCTTAAGAGGGCGGTCTCAACAGCCACCCCGTCAAACGCAGCCACGCTAAATTGGGGTAAAGGAACGGACCCTGTTGTAACAGGTCCGTACGTAGTGGTAGCGGCCAAGGATCGTCTGCGAGTAGTCCGCGGAGACCCGAGAACCAAGCTCTCCGAGGCCAATGAGGCGCCACTAGTATTACTGTGACGGACTCTCTTTTGATCCGTTTTAGCAACAGAGGGAGCAGCAGAAACTGTGGAAACAGATACACGAGGCTGTACGGCCACACGACGGTGAGAGCATCCACCGCCACTGCCTTTGGATCTCGCGTTCTGGACACATACTGGGGCGTTTGGTGATTGTGGCGAGATGCCATCAGGTCCACTTGAGGGTAACCCCACCTCTGGACCAACATGTGAAACACTTCTGGATTTAATGCCCATTCTCCTGGATGAAAATCCCGACGGCTGAGATAATCCGCCTCCCAGTTGTCCACTCCCGGAATAAACACTGCCGACAATATCACTTGATGATGCTCGGCCCAATTGAGGATTCGAGCTACTTCCCGCATTGCCATGCGGCTTCTCGTTCCTCCTTGTTTGTTGATGTATGCGACCGCCGTCGCATTGTCTGACTGCACCTGAACAGTCTGAGACCGAAGCATGTGCACTGCTTGTCGTAGCGCATTGTAAATTGCCCGGAGTTCCAGGACATTTATAGACCGCAATCTTTCGTGATCCGCCCAGAGACCCTGGAGCTGACAATTTTGAACTACAGCTCCCCAACCTCAGACTCGCGTCCGTCGTTAGAATCATCCAATTCCAGGCGCCGAACCATTTCCCTGCGGTTAGATTGTGTACTTTGAGCTACCAGAGTAGAGACACTCTGGCCCGTGGCAACAACCTCACCCTGTGGTGAATCTGCAGATGCGAGCCCGACCACTGTGCGAGCACATCCAGTTGAAAAGGACGTGAGTGAAATCTCCCGAACTGAAGCGCTTCGAAAGCTGCCACCATTGTGCCTAAGAGGCGAATGCACAAATGTACAGAGACTGTGCGTGGCTTGAGAACTAAATGTACCAGATGACGAATGACCTGTACTTTCTGTTCTGGTAGGTAAATTCTTTGATTTACCGTATCGAGAATCATACCTAGGAATTGAAGTCGTTGAGACGGAATCAGATGCGATTTCTTGAAGTTGACAATCCAACCGTGCTAAACCAGTACATTGTACGTTAGCAACGCATGTTGGAGGAGCATCTGGAGAGATGGAGCCTTGATGAGCAAATCGTCCAAGTACGGGACTATTATCACTCCCAGGGATCTGAGATGAGCTATCATCACAGACATCACCTTGATGAATACCCGAGGCGCTGACGAGAGGCCAAACGGTAGAGCCTGAAACTGATAATGGTTCTGCCGTATTGCAAACCGCAAGAACCTCTGATGAGGTGGCCAAATCGGAATGTGTAAGTACGCATCCTTGAGATCCAGTGCAATCATGATCTCCTGTGGAGATCCGAGATGGGCTGGGAGCCCGTCATGCCACTGGCTTGTCAGTGACCTTAGCGTCCTGACGACTGGTGTTGGTTTGTTGGAAACCACGTCCTCGATCTAGTCTACCAGGCATGGCTGTTCCTCTGCCACGCCCACAAAAAGGACTGAGGTCTAAAGGATTTGAACGCAAGTCCAGAGTATCTCCGTCTAGGTACTGTTGGAGGCAATGGTAAGAAAACAGACTTCCCTCCCGTGGCCTCAGAAATCCATTTGTCCAATTCAGGACCAAACAACTTCTCACCAGCGCAAGGTAACGCCTCTATACCTTTTTTGACCTCCGCCTCCGCTTGCCAAGGCCGCAGCCAGAGTGCTCGTCGTGCTGTAACTAGCGAGGATGACAGACATCAGTAGAAGCTGTACATAGATAATCAGCAGCTTCCCAGATTTGATCAGCGAGAAGTACGGGACTATTATCACTCCCAGGGATCTGAGATGAGCTATCATCACAGACATCACCTTGGTGAATACCCGAGGCGCTGACGAGAGGCCAAACGGTAGAGCCTGAAACTGATAATGGTTCTGCCGTATTGCAAACCGCAAGAACCTCTGATGAGGTGGCCAAATCGGAATGTGTAAGTATGCATCCTTGAGATCCAGTGCAATCATGAATTCCTGTGGCTCTAAACCTGCAATTACTGACTGCAGAGATTCCATCTTGAATCTGTAGTAAGTGACGTACTGATTGAGACCATTTAAGTTCAATATTGGCCTGACCGAGCCATCCGGCTTTGGTACCACAAACAGACTGGAATAATAACCCTGACCTTGTTGGTGTACAGGGACCGGAATCAAAACTGCTGCATCCAGCAGAGACTGAATGGCAATTTGCAGAACCGCCCTCTTGTCGTCCGACACAGGTAGTCCTGTCTTGAAAAACCGCAGTGGCGGGAGACATTCGAACTCTATTTTGTAACCTTTAAACACTAAATTGCAGATCCACCCATCTGTGGACGTCTGGAGCCACGCCAACTGGAACGTCTGAAGGCGTGCTCCCACAATTGGAGATCTGAGATGGGCTGGGAGCCCGTCATGCCACTGGCTTGTCAGTGACCTTAGCGTCCTGACGACTGGTGTTGGTTTGTTGGAAACCACGTCCTCGATCTAGTCTACCAGGCATGGCTGTTCCTCTGCCACGCCCACAAAAGGACTGAGGTCTAAAGGATTTGAACGCAAGTCCAGAGTATCTCCGTCTAGGTACTGTTGGAGGCAATGGTAAGAAAACAGACTTCCCTCCCGTGGCCTCAGAAATCCATTTGTCCAATTCAGGACCAAACAACTTCTCACCACCGTAAGGTAACGCCTCTATACCTTTTTTGACCTCCGCCTCCGCTTGCCAAGGCCGCAGCCAGAGTGCTCGTCGTACTGTAACTAGCGAGGATGACAGACATCAGTAGAAGCTGTACATAGATAATCAGCAGCTTCCCAGATTTGATCAGCGAGAAGTATAAGGTGATCGTCACTTAAGGCAGACTTGAGTTCTGTTATCCATACCATTAACGCCTTAGTTACCCAAATGCCAACCAACTCAGGTCTAAGCAACACTCCTGCTGCTGTATACATGGACTTTAGCATAGCTTCTATTTTACGGTCCGAAGGGTCTTTAAGCGTAGTAGCAGTTGGTACTGGTATGGTTAATTTCTTTGTAAGTTTAGACACAGACGAATCCACCAATGGCGGATTCTCCCATGTAGCTGTCACAGACTCTGGAAACGGGTAACTAGACTTAAATCTGCGAGGTATAGAAAACAGTTTATCTGGATTCTTTCGTGTTTCAAGTAACATCTTATTAAGAGATTCCGAAACAGGAAAACACATTGGAGTTCTCTGTCGTTTAGTAAAGATGACCTCATCATTTGTCAGAGGCTCCTCAGTTCTGTAAACTTCAGAGACTGACGCACCGCTCTGATGAGATTATCAATGCCCGGGCTGTCAAAATCGTCACTATCTGACTGCTGGTCTACTTCGCCCTCCTCACCGTCATCTTGCGCAAAGAGGTCTGGCATAGAATCGTCAGAATGCAACATAGCAGAAACTGGTAAATCATAAGACAAATTAAATTTCTCCCTTTTACCCAAAGTGGACTTGGACTTTTGGCAAGGCTGAGACCCCTCCGGTAGTTCTAGCGTTCTCACCCTAGACTCAGATCTTGCCGCTTCCCGCTCTTGTCGAGCGGCGGCCAATTCTGATTGCAATCCAGCCATAACCTGTGTTAGCATAGCCCATGGAGGGTCCGGGGATGAAACCGGCTTTGTAACCGGAGTCAAACTTGTATTCGTAGCTGAATCCACAAAACATACTGTACATGTGGTAGATCCATCCGGTAACACATTCTTACAGACATGGCAGTGAAACTGCTTTTTTGTTTTTGCTGGTGCCTTACTCATTATACAGACAGACAACACAAAATACAAAAACAGACAACTTGCACGACTCAGTAAAATTGTACTAAGGTGTCTCTCTCTCTCTATATATATATATATATATATATATATATATATATATATATATAATAAGAATTTACTTACCGATAATTCTATTTCTCATAGTCCGTAGTGGATGCTGGGGACTCTGAAAGGACCATGGGGAATAGCGGCTCCGCAGGAGACTGGACACAAAAGTAAAAGCTTTAGGACTAGCTGGTGTGCACTGGCTCCTCCCCCTATGACCCTCCTCCAAGCCTCAGTTAGGATACTGTGCCCGGACGAGCGTACACAATAAGGAAGGATTTTGAATCCCGGGTAAGACTCATACCAGCCACACCAATCACACCGTACAACCTGTGATCTGAACCCAGTTAACAGCATGATAACAGAGGAGCCTCTGAAAAGATGGCTCACAACAATAACCCGATTTTTGTAACTATGTACAAGTATTGCAGACAATCCGCACTTGGGATTGGCGCCCAGCATCCACTACGGACTATGAGAAATAGAATTATCGGTAAGTAAATTCTTATTTTCTCTGACGTCCTAGTGGATGCTGGGAACTCCGAAAGGACCATGGGGATTATACCAAAGCTCCCAAACGGGCGGGAGAGTGTGGATGACTCTGCAGCACCGAATGAGAGAACTCCAGGTCCTCCTCAGCCAGGGTATCAAATTTGTAGAATTTAGCAAACGTGTTTGCCCCTGACCAAGTAGCTGCTCGGCAAAGTTGTAAAGCCCAAGATGAGCCCACTTTCCTTGTGGAATGGGCTTTTACAGATTTTGGCTGTGGCAGGCCTGCCACAGAATGTGCAAGCTGAATTGTACTACAAATCCAACGAGCAATAGTCTGCTTAGAAGCAGGAGCACCCAGCTTGTTGGGTGCATACAGGATAAACAGCGAGTCAGATTTTCTGACTCCAGCCGTCCTGGAAACATATATTTTCAGGGCCCTGACTACGTCCAGCAACTTGGAATCCTCCAAGTCCCTAGTAGCCGCAGGTACCACAATAGGCTGGTTTTAGTGAAACGCTGAAACCACCTTAGGGAGAAATTGAGGACGAGTCCTCAATTCTGCCCTGTCCGTATGAAAAATTAGGTAAGGGCTTTTATAGGATAAAGCCGCCAATTCTGAGACACGCCTGGCTGAAGCCAGGGCTAACAGCATTACCACTTTCCATGTGAGATATTTTAAGTCCACAGTGGTGAGTGGTTCAAACCAATGTGATTTTAGGAACCCCAAAACTACATTGAGATCCCAAGGTGCCACTGGAGGCACAAAAGGAGGCTGTATATGCAGTACCCCCTTGACAAACGTCTGAACTTCAGGGACTGAAGCTAGTTCTTTCTGGAAGAAAATCGACAGGGCCGAAATTTGAACCTTAATGGACCCTAATTTTAGGCCCATAGACAGTCCTGTTTGCAGGAAATGCAGGAAACGACCCAGTTGAAATTCCTCTGTAGGGGCCTTCATGGCCTCACACCACGCAACATATTTACGCCAAATACGGTGATAATGTTGCACAGTTACATCCTTCCTGGCTTTGATCAGGGTAGGGATGACTTCATCCGGAATGCCTTTTTCCTTCAGGATCCGGCGTTCAACCGCCATGCCGTCAAACGCAGCCGCGGTAAGTCTTGGAACAGACAGGGTCCCTGCTGGAGCAGGTCCTTTCTTAGAGGTAGAGGCCACGGGTCCTCCGTGAGCATCTCTTGAAGTTCCGGGTACCAAGTCCTTCTTGGCCAATCCGGAGCCACGAGTATAGATCTTACTCCTCTCCTTCTTATGATTCTCAGTACCTTGGGTATGAGAGGCAGAGGAGGGAACACATACACTGACTGGTACACCCACGGTGTTACCAGAGCGTCCACAGCTATTGCCTGAGGGTCCCTTGACCTGGCGCAATATCTGTCTAGTTTTTTGTTGAGGCGGGACGCCATCATGTCCACCTTTGGTTTTCCCCAACGGTTCACAATCATGTGGAAGACTTCTGGGTGAAGTCCCCACTCCCCCGGGTGGAGGTCGTATCTGCTGAGGAAGTCTGCTTCCCAGTTGTCCACTCCCGGAATGAACACTGCTGACAGTGCTATCACATGATTTTCCGCCCAGCGAAGAATCCTTGCAACTTCCGTCATTGCCCTCCTGCTTCTTGTGCCGCCCTGTCTGTTTACGTGGGCGACTGCCGTGATGTTGTCCGACTGGATCAACACCGGCTGACCCTGAAGCAGAGGCCTTGATTGACTTAGGGCATTGTAAATGGCCCTTAGTTCCAGGATATTTATGTGAAATGACGTTTCCATGCTTGACCACAAGCCCTGGAAATTTCTTCCCTGTGTGACTGCTCCCCAGCCTCTCAGGCTGGCATCCGTGGTCACCAGGACCCAGTCCTGAATGCCGAATCTGCGGCCCTCTAGAAGATGAGCACTCTGCAACCACCACAGGAGAGACACCCTTGTCCTTCGAGACAGGGTTATCCGCTGATGCATCTGAAGATGCGATCCGGACCATTTGTCCAGCAGATCCCACTGAAAAGTTCTTGCGTGGAATCTGCCGAATGGAATCGCTTCGTAAGAAGCCACCATTTTTCCCAGGACCCTTGTGCATTGATGCACTGACACTTGGCCTGGTTTTAGGAGGTTCCTGACTAGCTCGGATAACTCCCTGGCTTTCTCCTCCGGGAGAAACACCTTTTTCTGGACTGTGTCCAGAATCATCCCTAGGAACAGCAAACGTGTCGTCGGAATCAGCTGCGATTTTGGAATATTTAGAATCCACCCGTGCTGTCGTAGTACTACTTGAGATAGTGCTACTCCGACCTCTAACTGTTCCCTGGACCTTGCCCTTATCAGGAGATCGTCCAAGTAAGGGATAATTAAGACGCCTTTTCTTCTAAGAAGAATCATCATTTCGGCCATTACCTTGGTAAAGACCCGGGGTGCCGTGGACAATCCAAACGGCAGCGTCTGAAACTGATAATGACAGTTCTGTACCACAAACCTGAGGTACCCTTGGTGAGAAGGGCAAATTGGGACATGGAGGTAAGCATCCTTGATGTCCAGAGACACCATATAGTCCCCTTCTTCAAGGTTCGCTATCACTGCTCTGAGTGACTCCATCTTGAATTTGAACCTTTGTATGTAAGTGTTCAAGGATTTCAGATTTAAAATAGGACTCACCGAGCCGTCCGGCTTCGGTACCACAAACAGCGTGGAATAATACCCCTTTCCCTGTTGTAGGAGGGGTACCTTGATTATCACCTGCTGGGAATACAGCTTGTGAATGGCTTCCAATACCGCCTCCCTGTCGGAGGGAGACGTTGGTAAAGCAGACTTCAGGAACCGGCGAGGGGGAGACGTCTCGAATTCCAATTTGTACCCCTGAGATACTACCTGCAGGATCCAGGGGTCCACTTGCGAGTGAGCCCACTGCGCGCTGAAATTCTTGAGACGGGCCCCCACCGTGCCTGAGTCCGCTTGTAAGGCCCCAGCGTCATGCTGAGGACTTGGCAGAAGCGGGGGAGGGCTTCTGTTCCTGGGAAGAGGCTGCCTGCTGCAGTCTTTTTCCCCTTCCTCTGCCCCGGGGCAGATATGAGTGGCCTTTTGCCCGCTTGCCCTTATGGGGACGAAAGGACTGAGCCTGAAAAGACGGTGTCTTTTTCTGCTGAGAGGTGACCTGGGGTAAAAAGGTGGATTTCCCAGCCGTTGCCGTGGCCACCAGGACCGACCCCAAATAACTCCTCCCCTTTATACGGCAATACTTCCATATGCCGTTTGGAATCCGCATCACCTGACCACTGTCGCGTCCATAACCCTCTTCTGGCAGAAATGGACAGCGCACTTACTCTTGATGCCAGAGTGCAAATATCCCTCTGTGCATCTCGCATATATAGAAATGCATCCTTTAAATGCTCTATAGTCAATAATATACTGTCCCTGTCCAGGGTATCAATATTTTCAGTCAGGGAATCCGACCAAGCCACCCCAGCACTGCACATCCAGGCTGAGGCGATTGCTGGTCGCAGTATAATACCAGTATGTGTGTATATACTTTTAAGGATATTTTCCAGCTTCCTATCAGCTGGTTCCTTGAGGGCGGCCGTATCAGGAGACGGTAACGCCACTTGTTTTGATAAGCGTGTGAGCGCCTTATCTACCCTAGGGGGTGTTTCCCAACGCGCCCTAACCTCTGGCGGGAAAGGGTATAATGCCAATAATTTTTTAGAAATTAGCAGTTTTTTATCGGGGGAAACCCACGCTTCATCACACACCTCATTTAATTCATCTGATTCAGGAAAAACTACGGGTAGTTTTTTCACACCCCACATAATACCCTTTTTTGTGGTACTTGCAGTATCCGAAATGTTCAAAACCTCCTTCATTGCAGTGATCATGTAACGTGTGGCCCTACTGGAAAATACGTTTGTTTCCTCACCGTCGACACTGGAGTCAGTGTCCGTGTCTGTGTCGACCATCTGAGGTAACGGGCGCTTTAGAGCCCCCGACGGTGTTTGAGACGCCTGTACAGGTAATAACTGATTTGCCGGCTGTCTCATGTCGTCAACAGTCTTTTGTAAAGTGCTGACGCTATCACGTAATTCCTTCCATAAGACCATCCAGTCAGGTGTCGACTCCCTAGGGGGTGACATCACTATTACAGGCAATTGCTCCGCCTCCATACCATTTTCCTCCTCATACATGTCGACACAACGTACCGACACACAGCACACACACAGGGAATGCTCTGATAGAGGACAGGACCCCACTAGCCCTTTGGGGAGACAGAGGGAGAGTTTGCCAGCACACACCAGAGCGCTATATATATATATATATATATATATACAGGGATAACCTTATATAAGTGTTTTTCCCTTATATAGCTGCTGTATTGATTTATCTGCCAAATTAGTGCCCCCCCTCTCTTTTACCCTGTTTCTGTAGTGCAGGACTGCAGGGGAGAGTCAGGGAGCTTCCCTCCAACGGAGCTGTGAGGGAAAATGGCGCCAGTGTGCTGAGGAGATAGGCTCCGCCCCTTCTCGGCGGCCTTTCTCCCGCTTTTTTAAGGAAAAACTGGCAGGGGTTAAATGCATCCATATAGCCCAGGAGCTATATGTGATGTATTTTTTGCCATCTAAGGTATTTGTATTGCGTCTCAGGGCGCCCCCCCCCCCAGCGCCCTGCACCCTCAGTGACCGGAGTGTGAAGTGTGCTGAGAGCAATGGCGCACAGCTGCGGTGCTGTGCGCTACCTTATTGAAGACAGGACGTCTTCTGCCGCCGATTTTCCGGACCTCTTCTGCTCTTCTGGCTCTGTAAGGGGGACGGCGGCGCGGCTCTGGGACCCATCCATGGCTGGGCCTGTGATCGTCCCTCTGGAGCTAATGTCCAGTAGCCTAAGAAGCCCAATCCACTCTGCACGCAGGTGAGTTCGCTTCTTCTCCCCTTAGTCCCTCGATGCAGTGAGCCTGTTGCCAGCAGGACTCACTGAAAATAAAAAACCTAATTTAAACTTTTACTCTAAGCAGCTCAGGAGAGCCACCTAGATTGCACCCTTCTCGTTCGGGCACAAAAATCTAACTGAGGCTTGGAGGAGGGTCATAGGGGGAGGAGCCAGTGCACACCAGCTAGTCCTAAAGCTTTTACTTTTGTGCCCAGTCTCCTGCTATTCCCCATGGTCCTTTCGGAGTTCCCAGCATCCACTAGGACGTCAGAGATATATATATATATATATATATATATATATATATATATATATATATATATATATATATATATATATATATATATATATATCTGGCCAAGTGCAGTGCAATCTGATCCCAAATTCCCACTAGCACCCTTGCGCCTTCTGTGGAGTAGAGATGTAGTACAGGAACGTCTGGAATCACAACAGGAAGAAACTGAAAGCATGGTTAAAATGGCCCCCCCATGCTTACAGTATAAAACAAAGTGCAGATTATAACTTCCCAAACCGATATAACCAGTTAATATCCTGTTAAAAAAGGCTTAATAGCCTCTCTATCTAATAATCCATGCAGCGTTCTACTGCTGCTATGGGCACACTCTCCCCCCTTGTGTGTGTGCGTGCTCCCCCCCCCCCCGTACTGTGTGTACCGCTATCTATTGCACGGAGCCGGGGATTACCTGCGGGGAGCTGAGGTAGAGGGAGCCGGGGAGCTGAGGTAGAGGGAGCCAGGGAGCGGGAGCCGGGGAGCGCACTGCATAGAGCCGTGGAGCGGCGGCTATGCATGGTGAATGCGGCCGGCGCGGCTCTGTGAGCGGCTGGAGGCAGCACAGCGGCGATGACCAGGTAGCGGCGGCGGGCCATCGCATAGCGGCGGTGTTCCTGGAAGCGGGGACGGGCGGCTACAGACAACAGTGTCCCCACACAGCGGGGCGGCAGCGTGAGCTGACCGCCCCGTCCCCAACATACCTGGACGCCTTGTAGTGAGGGCTATGACGGGGCTTCTTCTGCAAGCTCCGTCCAGCTTCTCCTGCAGGTAGTCCTGCACGTGGCTGTGAGGGAGCTCTTTTTAGAGAGGCCCAACGGTATCCGGACTCCAGGTCGACAACAAAAAGGTCGACACGCCTTAGGTCGATGCCAATTGGTCGACGCACCTTAGGTCGGCATGGGCAAAAGGTCGACATGGACAAAAGGTTGACAGGAACAAGGTCGACATGGAAAAAGGTCGACATGAGTTTTTCACAATTTTTTTCTTTTTTGGAACCTTTTCATACTTAACGATCCACGTGGACTACGATTGGAACGGTAATCTGTGCCGAGCGTAGCGAAGGCACCTTGCCCTCGCATGGCGAGCGAAGACGCGGTGCACTAATTGAGGTTCCCGGTCACTCTACGAAGAAAACGACACAAAACCCCCCACATAAAAACTCATGTCGACCATTTTCCATGTCGACCTTGTTCCTGTCGACCTTTTGTCCATGTCGACATAAGGTGTGTCGACCAATTGGCGTCGGCCTAAGGTGTGTCAACCTTCTTGTTGTCGACCTGGAGTCCCAGACCCAGGCCCGACACGCCAGTAGCTGCTTGTAAGCAGCTTCCACTATCCTGGACCCACGCATATTGGAAGGGGGGAAGGGATGTGGAAAATGTTGTAAAAAGAAAAAATCTAAATAAAAAGTAGTGTGGATAACTCCACACAAGCCTTTTTGCTGCTATGAGCACAGAAAAAACACTGAGGTACTCTGGGATATGGAGGGGAGGAGAGTTCTAAATTTAACTATTCAGTGCCTTGTTCCTATAGAAGCCGTCCATATCCCAAGAGTACTCCAGTGACCCCTAGTGGATGAAAAAGAAATCTTATTTTCTCTTACGTCCTAGAGGATGCTGTGGACTCCGTAAGGACCATGGGGATTATACCAAAGCACCAAAACGGGCGGGAGAGTGCAGCACCTATTGAGCAAACATGAGGTCCTCATCAGCCAGGGTATCAAACTTGTAGAATTTTGCAAAAGTGTTTGAACCCGACCAAGTAGCCGCTCGGCAAAGCTGTAAAGCCGAGACGCCTCGGGCAGCCGCCCAAGAAGAGCCCACCTTCCTAGTGGAATGGGCCTTTACCGAATTTGTACCGGCAATCCAGCCGTAGAATGAGCCTGCTGAATCGTGTTACAGATCCAGCGAGCAATAGTCTGCTTAGAAGCAGGAGCTCCAACCTTGTTGGCTGCATACAGGACAAACAGTGCTTCTGTTTTCCTAATCCGAGCCGTCCTGGCTACGTAAATTTTTAAGGCCCTGACTACATCAAGGGACTTGGAATCCTCCAAATCTCCCGTAGCCACAGGCACCACAATAGGCTGGTTCATATGAAACGATGACACCACCTTAGGCAAAAATTGAGGACGAGTCCTCAACTCAGCTCTATTCACATGGAAGATTAGATAGGGGCTCTTATGAGACAAGGCCGCTAATTCGGACACCCGCCTTGCAGATGCCAAGGCCAACAACATGACCACCTTCCAAGTGAGAAATTTTAATTCAACTGTTTGAAGAGGCTTAAACCAGTGAGATTTTAGGAACTGTAACACCACGTTAAGGTCCCAAGGTGCCACTGTGGGCACAAAAGGAGGCTGGATGTGCAGCACTCCCTTTACAAAAGTCTGGACATCTGGGAGAGAAGCCAATTCCTTCTGGAAGAATATAGATAGGGCCGAAATCTGTACCTTAATGGAGCCTAACTTTAGGCCCACATCCACTCCTGTCTGTAGAAAGTGGAGAAAACGGCACAAGTGGAAATCTCCCGTAGGAGCATTCTTGGCTTCACACCAAGATACATACTTCCTCCAGATACGGTGATAATGTTTCGCCGTCACCTCCTTCCTAGCCTTTATTAGAGCAGGGATTACTTCCTCCGGAATACCTTTCCCAGCTAGGATTCGGTGTTAAACCGCCATGCCGTCAAACGTAACCGCGGTAAGTCTTGGAACACGCAGGGCCCCTGCTGCAACAGGTCCTCCCTGAGAGGAAGAGGCCATGGATCTTCTATGAGCATCTCCTGAAGATCTGAATACCAGGCCCTTCGAGGCCAATCTGGAACAATGAGTATTGTCTGCACTCTTTTTCGTCTTATGATTCTCAATATTTTTGAGATGAGAGGAAGAGGAGGGAACACATAGACCGACTGAAACACCCATGGTGTCACCAGGGCGTCCACCGCTACTGCCTGAGGGTCCCTTGACCTAGCACAATACCTCCGAAGTTTCTTGTTGAGGCGTGACGCCATCATGTCTATTTGAGGAAGTCCCCAAAGACTTGTTATTTCTGCAAAAACTTCTTGATGAAGATCCCAATCTCCTGGATGGAGATCGTGTCTGCTGAGGAAGTCTGCTTCCCAGTTGTCCATTCCCGGAATGAATACCGCTGACAGAGCGCTTATGTGATTTTCCGCCGAGCGCAGAATCCTTGTGGCTTCCGCCATTGCCACTCTACTCCTTGTCCAGCCTTGGCGGTTTACATGAGCCACGGCTGTGACGTTGTCTGATTGAATCAGAACCGGTAGATCGCAAAGAAGATTCTCCGCTTGTCATAGGCCGTTGTATATAGCCCTTAATTCCAATATGTTGATGTGTAGGCAAGCCTCTTTGCTTGACCACAGTCCCTGAAAATTCCTTCCTTGTATGACTGCTCCCCATCCTCGGAGGCTCGCGTCCGTGATCACCAGAACCCAGTCCTAAATGCCAAACCTGCGACCCTCTAGAAGGTGAGCACTCTGCAGCCACCGCAGGAGAGACACCCTGGCCCTGGGGGACAGGGTTATTTTCTGATGTATTTGAAGATGGGACCCGGGGCACTTGCCCAGAAGGTCCCACTGAAAAGTCCTCGCATGAAACCTGTCGAAGGGGATGGCCTCGTGGGTCGCCACCATTTTCCCCAGTACTCGAGTGCATTGATGGACTGACACTCTTTTCGGTTTTAACAGGTCTCTGACCATGTTCTGGAGTTCCTGGGCTTTTTCCATCGGGAGAAAAACCCTCTTTTGTTCTGTGTCCAGAATCATGCCTAAGAAAGATAGCCGAGTCGTTGGAACCAACTGTGACTTTGGTAGATTTAGAATCCAGCCATGCTGCTGCAGCACTCTCAGAGAGAGCGACACGCTTTTCTGCAACTGTTCCTTTGATCTCGCTTTTATCAGGAGATCGTCCAAGTACGGAATAATTGTGACTCTTTGCCTGCGCAGGAGCACCATAATTTCCGCCATTACCTTAGTGAAAACCCTCTGGGCCGTGGAAAGCCCAAACGGCAACGTCTGAAACTGGTAATGACAGTCCTGTACAGCGAATCTCAGGTATGCCTGATGAGGAGGATATATGGGGACGTGAAGGTATGCATCCTTTATGTCTAGTGACACCATAAAATCCCCCCTTCCAGGCTGGAGATAACTGCCCTGAGTGATTCCATCTTGAACTTTAACCTTTTTAAGTACAAGTTCAGGGATTTTAGATTTAGAATGGGTCTGACCGAGCCATCCGGTTTCGGGACCACAAACAGGGTTGAATAGTACCCTTTTCCCTGTTGTATTAGGGGAACCTTGATAATCACTTGCTGTTGACACAGCTTTTGAATTGCAGCTACAACTATTTTCATCTCTGGGGTTGAAGCTGGTAAAGCCGATTTAAAGAATCGGCGAGGAGGCACGTCTTCGAATTCTAGCTTGTAGCCTTGGATACAATTTCCATCGCCCAAGGATCTACGTCCGACTGAACCCAGACGTGGCTGGAGTCGAAGACGTGCCCTTACCGGTGCGGACTCCCTCAGTGGAGCCCCAGCGTCATGCAGTGGATTTAGTAGAAGCCGGGGAGGACTTCTGCTCCTGGGAACTGGCCGTAGCTGGTATTCTTTTCCCTCTATCCTTACCTCTGGCGAAGAATGAAGAGCCCCGACCTCTTCTGGACTTATGCGACCGAAAGGACTGCATCTGATACTGTGGTGTTTTCTTTTGCTGTGGGGGAACATAAGGCAAAAAAATAGATTTATCCGCAGTAGCTGTGGAAACCAGGTCCGCAAGACCTTCCCCAAATAAAACCTCACCCTTGTAAGGCAAAACTTCCATATGCCTCTTTGAATCGGCATCACCCGTCCATTGGCGGGTCCACAGTGCTCGCCTAGCAGAAATCGCCATGGCGTTGGCCCTCGAACCTAGCAGCCCAACGTCTCTCTGAGCGTCTCTCATATATAAGACTGCGTCCTTAATGTGACCTAGGGTCAATAAAATGGTATCCCTATCTAGGGTATCAATGTGAGCGGACAAGGTATCTGTCCAAGCTGCTACTGCGCTGCAAACCCAAGCCGATGCTATTGCCGGTCTGATCAAAGCGCCCGTATGTGTATAAATTGATTTTAGAGTCGTTTCCTGTCTGCGATCAGCAGGATTCTTGAGGGCTGCCGTGTCTGGAGACGGTAGCGCCACCTTCTTGGATAAGCGCGTTAAAGCCTTGTCCACCCTGGGCGAGGATTCCCACCGTACCCTGTCCTGTGCAGGGAAAGGATACGCCATAAGAATTCTTTTGGGAATCTGTAGTTTTTTTGTCTGGGGTTTCCCAAGCCTTTTCACATAACGCGTTAAGCTCATGAGATGGGGAAACGTTACCTCAGGTTTCTTTTCCTTAAACATGTGTACCCTCGTGTTAGGGACAGATGGGTCATCTGTGATATGCAAAACATCTTTTATTGCAATAATCATATAATGATTATTGCAATAAAAGATTGGCCACCCTTGGGTGTAACCTTGCTTCATCGTAGTCGACACTGGAGTCAGAATCCGTGTCGGTATAAGTGTCTGCTATTTGGGATAGGGGACGTTTTTAAGACCCTGAAGGGCCCTGTGACACCGTCAAAGCCATTGATGGACTCCCTGAAATATCCCTGGACTCTGCTTTGTCTAATCTCTTATGTAACAAAGTCACATTTGCATTTAACACATTCCACATGTCCAACCAATCAGGTGTCGGCGTTGCCGACGGAGACAGCACAATCATCTGCTCCACCTCCTCCTTAGATGAGCCTTCCGCTTCAGACATGCCGACACACGCGTACCGACACCCCCACACACACAGGGATATGTTTATATGGAGACAGTTCCACAATAAGGCCATTTGGAGAGATAGAGAGAGAGTATGCCAGCACACACCCAGCGCCAACTGACACTGGAAATCAATTCCCAGATAAACAGCGCTTTATATATATATATATATATATATATATATATATATATATATATATATATATACACACACATACATACATACATACATACACATATATATATATATATATCAATATACACTCACTGCGCCAATTATAAGTGCCCCCCCCCCCTCTTTTTGGTCCTCTGTGACCGTGTTCAGCAGGGGAGAGCCCGGGGAGCCAGCTTCTCTGCATGTGCTGTGGGGAAAATGGTGCTGGTTAGTGCTGTGGGATCAAGCTCCGCCCCCTCAGCGGTGGGGTTCGGTCCCACTAATTTTTTTTTTTAACACTGGCGGGGGATTGTATAATCTACTGCCTCTGCAGCCTATATAACTCTAATAGCCAGTCCTAGAGGTTTATTGCTGCCCAGGGCGCCCCCCTGCGCCCTTCAGTGCCCACTGTGTGTGTGTGCGTGTGGGAGCAATGGCGCACAGCTTTACCGCTGCGCATTACCTCAGAGAAGATCTGAAGTCTTCTGCCGCCTTTGAGGTCTTCTTTCTTCTTATACTCACCCGGCTTCTATCTTCCGGCTCTGTGAGGAGGACGGCGGCGCGGCTCCGGGACGAACTCCAGGGTGAGACCTGTGTTCTGACTCCCTCTGGAGCTAATTGTGCCCAGTAGCCTAAGAAGCAGGGCCTTGAAACTCACAGAAGTAGGTCTGCTTCTCTCTCCTCAGTCCCTCGATGCAGGGAGTCTGTTGCCAGCAGGCTCCCTGAAAATAAAAAACCTAACAAATATACTTTGTCAGAAAGCTCAGGAGAGCTCTCTGAAAAGCACCCAGTCTCCACTGGGCACAGAATCAAACTGAGGTCTGGAGGAGGGGCATAGAGTGAGGAGCCAGTGCACACCCAGACCTAAAGTCTTTCTTAAAGTGCCCATGTCTCCTGCGGAGCCGGTCTATCCCCATGGTCCTTACGGAGTCCCCAGCATCCTCTAGGATGTAAAATATATATATATATATATATATATATATATATATATATATATATTTATTTTACAGTTGTGCTCATAAGTTTACATACCCTAGCAGAATTTGTTATTTCCTGGCCATTTGTCAGAGAATATGATTGGTAACTCACAAGCTTTTCTTTCACTCCTGGTTAGTGGTTGGGTGAAGCCATTTATTGTCAAACAACTGTGTTTACTCTTTTTAAATCATAATGACAACAGAAACTACCCAAATGACCCTCATCAAAAGTTTACATACCCCAGTTCTTAATACCGTGTATTTCCCCCTTTAACATCAATGACAGCTTGAAGTCTTTTGTGGTAGTTGTGGATGAGGCTCTTTATTTTCTCAGATGGTAAAGCTGCCCATTCTTCTTGGCAAAAAGCCTCCAGTTCCTGAAAATTCTTGGGCTGTCTTGCATGAACTGCACGTTTGAGATCTCCCCAGAGTGGCTCAATGATACTGAGGTCAGGAGACTGAGATGGCCACTCCAGAACCTTCACTTTATTCTGCTGTAGCCAATGACAGGTCGACTTGGCCTTGTGTTTTGGATCATTGTCATGTTGGAACGTCCAAGTACGTCCCATGTGCAGCTTCCGGGCTGATGAGTGCAAATTTTCCTCCAGTATTTTCTGATAACATGCTGCATTCATCTTGCCATCAATTTTGACCAAGTTTCCAGTGCCTCAAAACATCAGCGTTCCACTTCCGTGTTTCACAGTAGGAATGGTGTAGCCTTCATCATAGGCCTTGTTGATTCCTCTCCAAATGTAACGTTTATGGTTGTGGCCAAAAAGTTAAATTTTGGTCTCATCACTCCAAATGACTTTGTTCCAGAAGTTTTGAGGCTGGTCTCTGGTAAGACACACACAGGTAGGGGCAGATGCACCCACAGGTGAGGATAGAGGCCCCCACGGGCTGGGGCAGAGGCCCCCACGGGCTGGGGCAGAGGCCCCCACGGGCTGGGGCAGAGGCCCCCACGGGCTGGGGCAGAGGCCCCCACGGGCTGGGGCAGAGGCCCCCACGGGCTGGGGCAGAGGCCCCCACGGGCTGGGGCAGAGGCCCCCACGGGCTATATATATTGTGACAAGAACACTGGGATAGTGTTTGAGGGCAGGTATATTTGTCCCAGGTTCTTGTCTTACATGTTTTAGAAAATGTTAACTTCTAGGAAAAATGCTTTTTGTTTTGTCTGAACCTTTTCAGTTTGCTGTAAAAGCTGGGAAAAGGCTCTGAGAGAGAGATAAGGCGAGTTCTAGACATTGGGCCCAGTTCGGGTCTTTGGCCTCACAGAGGGCTAATCAGGGTTTCAGCTGTGTAAGAGTGATATAGTGCTTCTAACCTGATTAGTATGAGCAGACTGCCTGGGAAGGCTGCAGGATCTGTGTGTGAGAGACACGCTTTCTGATGCAAGTAAGCTATACAGTATGTACTGAAGAACTCTGTGTTTTGTTTAGTGACAGTTAGGAACATCTTATGTTTAGTTAGTGCCGGACAGGCAAGGTATTTTTATTTTGGGGTTTGTTTTATTTTCTATTTCAATAAAACTGGCCGGGGTCGGTTGTACCAGAAACTGGACTTGTGTTGTTCCTCAGCTGCTGCGGGCTGCCATATTCCCCAGGAAAAGGCACCTTGCACCCCTACAGTGTTACAACTTGGTGGAGAATGCGAGCAGGCCGTTCTGCGCATAAGTGAAAGCAGCAGCTTTATGAGGCCTGCAGAAAACGGTGGTTTATGCAGATACAGCCCAGTGTGAAGTTACTGAGACTCACCCCTGAGGGTTTGATATATGTCCTGGGTGAAAGCAGCTGCAAAGCCGCCTGAAAAATCTGTTGACATGGAGGATCTGCTTAAAGCCTTGCTGCAAGCTACAGCGGCTCAGCAGGAGGCCAACCGACAGCAGCAGGTGGCAATGGAGGAAAATTGGAGACTACAGCAGGTGGCAATGGAGGAAAATAAGAGACAACAGCAGGCAGTTGTTGATGAACTTTACAGGCAACAGCGTCAGGATAGAGAGGCCTTAACAGAAGAGGTGCAGAGACTTGCAGCTCGGGTTGGAGATGTGGCCGTCAGTGCTCCAACCAGCTCTAGTTCTATATGAGCCAGTCACTTCCTGCAGAAAATGACAGAGGCTGATGATGTGGAGGCCTATCTGACCACGTTTGAAAGGACTGCCGAGCGTGAGAACTGGCCGAAAGCACAGTGGGCCAGTCTGCTGGCACCTTTCCTGTCAGGTGAGCCCCAAAAAGCTTACTTTGATTTAAGCCCTGCTGAGGCTCGGGACTATGATAAACTAAAGACTGAGATCCTGACCCGCCTGGGAGTCACGCTGTCAGTACGAGCGCAACGGGTGCACCGTTGGCTGTACGCCATGGAGAAGCCTCCGCGCTCCCAGATGCACGACCTTATTCAGCTAACAAAAAAATGGCTGCAGCCAGAGACATTAACTGGTCCCCAGATGGTGGAAAGAGTCGTCATGGACCGCTACTTGAGATCTTTGCCCATGGTCCTGCGCAAGTGGGTGAGCCATGGAAACCCGGGTACTGCTGACCAGTTAGTGGACATGGTAGAGAGGTATTTGGCAGCAGAGGAACTACTGATGACCACCCAGCAACCCATAGGTCCTCGACAGCGCCCTTCAGTAAAGACTGATAAGACTGTTCCGTGGGAAAACGTTGCTGGGCGGTTAAGAGAACGCAAGGCTGGAGAGACTGTAAACACTGGCCCTGGAAACAGGCCAATGGGGCTAGAACGGTCTATGCTGCCCAAATGGGTTGATAATCGTGTGGTTAAATGTTTTAGGTGTGGTATGCCAGGTCATGTTATTGCCAATTGCCCAGTCACGCAAGAACCCATGCAATGTGATGCTGCCTTTGAATGTCGCAGAATGTCTTTCTTTGCTAGGTTAGCTTGTACTGTGGTACCTTCACCTGAGCTGGAAAAACAAATGTGTGATGTGTTCTTAGAAGGTAACCGGGTAGAGGCCTTGCTAGATTCAGGAAGTTTAGTTACCCTCGTGAAAGCTGGGTTAGTGAACCCCTTAAAGGTCCAGCAAATACCTATTGGGGTAACTTGCATACATGGGGATACCCAACATTATGCCACTGCTGAGGTGAATATAGAAACTTGTTGTCGGTCAGCAATGGTTAAAGTGGGACTGGTCCCTACCTTGGTGCATGAGGCCATAATAGGGAGGGATTTTCCTCATTTTTGGAAACTGTGGGAATCACGGTTATCAACAGATGTGAGAAGTAAAAATAAGAATTTACTTACCGATAATTCTATTTCTCGGAGTCCGTAGTGGATGCTGGGGTTCCTGAAAGGACCATGGGGAATAGCGGCTCCGCAGGAGACAGGGCACAAAAAGTAAAGCTTTCCGATCAGGTGGTGTGCACTGGCTCCTCCCCCTATGACCCTCCTCCAAGCCTCAGTTAGGTACTGTGCCCGGACGAGCGTACACAATAAGGGAGGAATTTTGAATCCCGGGTAAGACTCATACCAGCCACACCAATCACACCGTACAACTTGTGATCAAACCCAGTTAACAGTATGATAACAGAGGAGCCTCTGAAAGATGGCTTCCTAAACAATAACCCGAATTAGTTAACAATAACTATGTACAATTATTGCAGATAATCCGCACTTGGGATGGGCGCCCAGCATCCACTACGGACTCCGAGAAATAGAATTATCGGTAAGTAAATTCTTATTTTCTCTATCGTCCTAGTGGATGCTGGGGTTCCTGAAAGGACCATGGGGATTATACCAAAGCTCCCAAACGGGCGGGAGAGTGCGGATGACTCTGTAGCACCGAATGAGAGAACTCCAGGTCCTCCTTAGCCAGAGTATCAAATTTGTAAAATTTTACAAACGTGTTCTCCCCTGACCACGTAGCTGCTCGGCAAAGTTGTAATGCCGAGACCCCTCGGGCAGCCGCCCAAGATGAGCCCACCTTCCTTGTGGAGTGGGCCTTTACAGATTTAGGCTGTGGCAGGCCTGCCACAGAATGTGCAAGTTGGATTGTGCTACAGATCCAACGAGCAATCGTCTGCTTAGACGCAGGAGCACCCATCTTGTTGGGTGCATACAATATAAACAACGAGTCAGATTTTCTGACTCCAGCTGTCCTTGCAATATATATTTTTAATGCTCTGACAACGTCCAGTAACTTGGAGTCCTCCAAGTCACTTGTAGCCGCAGGCACTACAATAGGCTGGTTCAGATGAAATGCTGACACCACCTTAGGGAGAAAATGCGGACGAGTCCGCAGTTCTGCCCTGTCCGAATGGAAAATCAGATATGGGCTTTTGTAAGATAAAGCTGCCAGTTCTGACACTCTCCTGGCCGAAGCCAGGGCTAGTAACATGGTCACTTTCCATGTGAGATATTTTAAATCCACCTTTTTTTAGTGGTTCAAACTAGAGATGAGCGGGTTCGGTTTCTTTGAATCCGAACCCGCACGAACTTCACTTTTTTTTCCACGGGTCCGAGCGACTCGGATCTTCCCGCCTTGCTCGGTTAACCCGAGCGCGCCCGAACGTCATCATGACGCTGTCGGATTCTCGCGAGGCTCGGATTCTATCGCGAGACTCGGATTCTATATAAGGAGCCGCGCGTCGCCGCCATTTTCACTCGTGCATTGAGATTGATAGGGAGAGGACGTGTCTGGCGTCCTCTCCATTAGAATAGAGATAGATAGATTAGATAGAGAGAGATTGTGCAGAGTCGCAGACAGAGTTAGTTTACCACAGTCAGTGACCAGTGCAGTTGCTAGTTAACTTTTATTTAATATAATATATCCGTTCACTTCTCTCTGCTATATCCGTTCTCTGCCTGAAAAAAAAAACGATACACAGCACAGTCAGTCACACAGTGTGACTCAGTCTGTGTGCACTCAGCTCAGCCCAGTGTGCTGCACAGTCATCAATGTATAAATTAAAAGCTTATAATTAATTGTGGGGGAGACTGGGGAGCACTGCAGGTTGTTAGCAGGAGCCAGGAGTACAATTATATTAATTAACAGTGCACACTTTTGCTGCAGGAGTGGTGACCAGTGCCTGACCACCAGTATAGTATTGTTGTATACTACTAATATCTCTTTAAATATCAACCAGTCTATATTAGCAGCAGACACAGTACAGTGCGGTAGTTCACGGCTGTGGCTACCTCTGTGTCGGCACACGGCAGGCAGTCCGTCCGACCAGAATTGTATTATTTATTATTATATACCTACCACCTAACCGTGGTTTTTTTTTCATTCTTTATACCGTCATAGTGTCATCCTAATTGTTACGAGTATACTACTATCTCTTTATCAACCAGTGTACAGTGCGGTAGTTCACGGCTGTGGCTACCTCTGTGTCGGCACACGGCAGGCAGTCCGTCCGACCAGAATTGTATTATTTATTATTATATACCTACCACCTAACCGTGGTTTTTTTTTCATTCTTTATACCGTCATAGTGTCATCCTAATTGTTACGAGTATACTACTATCTCTTTATCAACCAGTGTACAGTGCGGTAGTTCACGGCTGTGGCTACCTCTGTGTCGGCACACGGCAGGCAGTCCGTCCGACCAGAATTGTATTATTTATTATTATATACCTACCACCTAACCGTGGTTTTTTTTTCATTCTTTATACCGTCATAGTGTCATCCTAATTGTTACGAGTATACTACTATCTCTTTATCAACCAGTGTACAGTGCGGTAGTTCACGGCTGTGGCTACCTCTGTGTCGGCACACGGCAGGCAGTCCGTCCGACCAGAATTGTATTATTTATTATTATATACCTACCACCTAACCGTGGTTTTTTTTTCATTCTTTATACCGTCATAGTGTCATCCTAATTGTTACGAGTATACTACTATCTCTTTATCAACCAGTGTACAGTGCGGTAGTTCACGGCTGTGGCTACCTCTGTGTCGGCACACGGCAGGCAGTCCGTCCGACCAGAATTGTATTATTTATTATTATATACCTACCACCTAACCGTGGTTTTTTTTTCATTCTTTATACCGTCATAGTGTCATCCTAATTGTTACGAGTATACTACTATCTCTTTATCAACCAGTGTACAGTGCGGTAGTTCACGGCTGTGGCTACCTCTGTGTCGGCAGTCGGCAGGCAGTCCGTCCATCCATAATTGTATTATTATTATAATATATACCACCTAACCGTGGTTTTTTTTTCATTCTTTATACCGTCATAGTGTCATACTAGTTGTTACGAGTATACTACTATCTCTTTATCAACCAGTGTACAGTGCGGTAGTTCACGGCTGTGGCTACCTCTGTGTCGGCAGTCGGCAGGCAGTCCGTCCATCCATAATTGTATTATTATTATTATAATATATACCACCTAACTGTGGTTTTTTTTTCATTCTTTATACCGTCGTCATAGTGTCATACTAGTTGTTACGAGTATACTACTATCTCTTTATCAACCAGTGTACAGTGCGGTAGTTCACGGCTGTGGCTACCTCTGTGTCGGCAGTCGGCAGGCAGTCCGTCCATCCATAATTGTATTATTATTATAATATATACCACCTAACCGTGGTTTTTTTTTCATTCTTTATACCGTCGTCATAGTGTCATACTAGTTGTTACGAGTATACTACTATCTCTTTATCAACCAGTGTACAGTGCGGTAGTTCACGGCTGTGGCTACCTCTGTGTCGGCAGTCGGCAGGCAGTCCGTCCATCCATAATTGTATTATTATTATAATATATACCACCTAACCGTGGTTTTTTTATACCACCTAACCGTGGCAGTCCGTCCATAATTGTATACTAGTATCCAATCCATCCATCTCCATTGTTTACCTGAGGTGCCTTTTAGTTCTGCCTATAAAATATGGAGAACAAAAAAGTTGAGGTTCCAAAATTAGGGAAAGATCAAGATCCACTTCCACCTCGTGCTGAAGCTGCTGCCACTAGTCATGGCCGAGACGATGAAATGCCAGCAACGTCGTCTGCCAAGGCCGATGCCCAATGTCATAGTACAGAGCATGTCAAATCCAAAACACCAAATATCAGAAAAAAAAGGACTCCAAAACCTAAAATAAAATTGTCGGAGGAGAAGCGTAAGCTTGCCAATATGCCATTTACCACACGGAGTGGCAAGGAACGGCTGAGGCCCTGGCCTATGTTCATGGCTAGTGGTTCAGCTTCACATGAGGATGGAAGCACTCAGCCTCTCGCTAGAAAACTGAAAAGACTCAAGCTGGCAAAAGCACCGCAAAGAACTGTGCGTTCTTTGAAATCCCAAATCCACAAGGAGAGTCCAATTGTGTCGTTTGCGATGCCTGACCTTCCCAACACTGGACGTGAAGAGCATGCGCCTTCCACTATTTGCATGCCCCCTGCAAGTGCTGGAAGGAGCACCCGCAGTCCAGTTCCTGATAGTCAGATTGAAGATGTCAGTGTTGAAGTACACCAGGATGAGGAGGATATGGGTGTTGCTGGCGCTGGGGAGGAAATTGACCAGGAGGATTCTGATGGTGAGGTGGTTTGTTTAAGTCAGGCACCCGGGGAGACACCTGTTGTCCGTGGGAGGAATATGGCCGTTGACATGCCAGGTGAAAATACCAAAAAAATCAGCTCTTCGGTGTGGAGGTATTTCACCAGAAATGCGGACAACAGGTGTCAAGCCGTGTGTTCCCTTTGTCAAGCTGTAATAAGTAGGGGTAAGGACGTTAACCACCTCGGAACATCCTCCCTTATACGTCACCTGCAGCGCATTCATAATAAGTCAGTGACAAGTTCAAAAACTTTGGGTGACAGCGGAAGCAGTCCACTGACCAGTAAATCCCTTCCTCTTGTAACCAAGCTCACGCAAACCACCCCACCAACTCCCTCAGTGTCAATTTCCTCCTTCCCCAGGAATGCCAATAGTCCTGCAGGCCATGTCACTGGCAAGTCTGACGAGTCCTCTCCTGCCTGGGATTCCTCCGATGCATCCTTGCGTGTAACGCCTACTGCTGCTGGCGCTGCTGTTGTTGCCGCTGGGAGTCGATGGTCATCCCAGAGGGGAAGTCGTAAGCCCACTTGTACTACTTCCAGTAAGCAATTGACTGTTCAACAGTCCTTTGCGAGGAAGATGAAATATCACAGCAGTCATCCTACTGCAAAGCGGATAACTGAGTCCTTGACAACTATGTTGGTGTTAGACGTGCGTCCGGTATCCGCCGTTAGTTCACAGGGAACTAGACAATTTATTGAGGCAGTGTGCCCCCGTTACCAAATACCATCTAGGTTCCACTTCTCTAGGCAGGCGATACCGAGAATGTACACGGACGTCAGAAAAAGACTCACCAGTCTCCTAAAAAATGCAGTTGTACCCAATGTCCACTTAACCACGGACATGTGGACAAGTGGAGCAGGGCAGGGTCAGGACTATATGACTGTGACAGCCCACTGGGTAGATGTATGGACTCCCGCCGCAAGAACAGCAGCGGCGGCACCAGTAGCAGCATCTCGCAAACGCCAACTCTTTCCTAGGCAGGCTACGCTTTGTATCACCGCTTTCCAGAATACGCACACAGCTGAAAACCTCTTACGGCAACTGAGGAAGATCATCGCGGAATGGCTTACCCCAATTGGACTCTCCTGTGGATTTGTGGCATCGGACAACGCCAGCAATATTGTGTGTGCATTAAATATGGGCAAATTCCAGCACGTCCCATGTTTTGCACATACCTTGAATTTGGTGGTGCAGAATTTTTTAAAAAACGACAGGGGCGTGCAAGAGATGCTGTCGGTGGCCAGAAAAATTGCGGGACACTTTCGGCGTACAGGCACCACGTACAGAAGACTGGAGCACCACCAAAAACTACTGAACCTGCCCTGCCATCATCTGAAGCAAGAAGTGGTAACGAGGTGGAATTCAACCCTCTATATGCTTCAGAGGTTGGAGGAGCAGCAAAAGGCCATTCAAGCCTATACAATTGAGCACGATATAGGAGATGGAATGCACCTGTCTCAAGTGCAGTGGAGAATGATTTCAACGTTGTGCAAGGTTCTGATGCCCTTTGAACTTGCCACACGTGAAGTCAGTTCAGACACTGCCAGCCTGAGTCAGGTCATTCCCCTCATCAGGCTTTTGCAGAAGAAGCTGGAGGCATTGAAGAAGGAGCTAACACGGAGCGATTCCGCTAGGCATGTGGGACTTGTGGATGCAGCCCTTAATTCGCTTAACAAGGATTCACGGGTGGTCAATCTGTTGAAATCAGAGCACTACATTTTGGCCACCGTGCTCGATCCTAGATTTCTCTATCGTCCTAGTGGATGCTGGGGTTCCTGAAAGGACCATGGGGAATAGCGGCTCCGCAGGAGACAGGGCACAAAAAGTAAAGCTTTTCCGATCAGGTGGTGTGCACTGGCTCCTCCCCCTATGACCCTCCTCCAGACTCCAGTTAGATTTTTGTGCCCGGCCGAGAAGGGTGCAATCTAGGTGGCTCTCCTAAAGAGCTGCTTAGAGAAAGTTTAGCTAGGTTTTTTATGTTACAGTGATTCCTGCTGGCAACAGGATCACTGCAGCGAGGGACTGAGGGGAGAAGGAGTCAACTCACCTGCGTGCAGGATGGATTGGCTTCTTGGCTACTGGACATCAAGCTCCAGAGGGACGATCACAGGTACAGCCTGGATGGTCACCGGAGCCGCGCCGCCGGCCCCCTTGCAGATGCTGAAGACAGAAGAGGTCCAGAATCGGCGGCTGAAGACTCCTGCAGTCTTCTAAAGGTAGCGCACAGCAGTCACTGAGGGTGCAGGGCGCTGGGAGGGGGGCGCCCTGGGAGGCAAAATGAGTACCTATAAAGGCTAAAAATACCTCACATATAGCCCTAGAGGCTATATGGAGATATTTAACCCCTGCCTGATTTCTCAAAATAGCGGGAGACGAGCCCGCCGGAAAAGGGGCGGGGCCTATCTCCTCAGCACACGGCGCCATTTCCTCTCACAGCTCCGCTGGTCAGGACGGCTCCCAGGTCTCTCCCCTGCACTGCACTACAGAAACAGGGTAAAACAGAGAGGGGGGGCAAATTTATGGCGATATTTTTATATAACAAAGCAGCTATAGGGGAGCACTTATTATAAGGCTATCCCTGATATATATATAGCGCTTTTGGTGTGTGCTGGCAAACTCTCCCTCTGTCTCCCCAAAGGGCTAGTGGGTCCTGTCTTCATTAGGAGCATTCCCTGTGTGTCTGCTGTGTGTCGGTACGTGTGTGTCGACATGTATGAGGACGATATTGGTGTGGAGGCGGAGCAATTGCCAAATATGGGGATGTCACCTCCTAGGGGGTCGACACCAGAATGGATGCCTTTATTTATGGAACTACGGGATAGTGTCAACACGCTAAAGCAGTCGTTTGACGACATGAGACGGCCGGACAATCAATTAGTGCCTGTCCAGGCGACTCAAACACCGTCAGGGGCTGTGAAACGCCCTTTGCCTCAGTCGGTCGACACAGACCCAGGCGATGACTCCAGTGGTGACGGTGACGAATCAACCGTATTTTCCAGTAGGGCCACACGTTATATGATTTTGGCAATGAAGGAGGCGTTACATTTAGCTGATACTACAGGTACCACTAAACAGGGTATTATGTGGGGTATGAAAAAACTACCTATAGTTTTTCCTGAATCAGAAGAACTAAATGACGTGTGTAATGAAGCGTGGGTTGCCCCTGATAAAAAGCTGATAATTTCAAAGAAATTATTGGCATTATACCCTTTCCCGCCAGAGGTTAGGGAGCGCTGGGAAACACCTCCTAGGGTGGACAAGGCGCTAACACGCTTATCTAAACAAGTGGCGTTACCCTCTCCTGAGACGGCCGCACTTAAAGATCCATCAGATAGGAGGATGGAAAATATCCAAAAAAGTATATACACACATGCAGGTGTTATACTACGACCAGCTGTAGCAACTGCCTGGATGGGCAGTGCGGGGGTAGTTTGGTCAGAATCCCTGATTGAAAATATTGATACCCTGGACAGGGACAATATTTTACTGTCGTTAGAACAAATAAAGGATGCATTTCTTTATATGCGTGATGCACAGAGGGATATATGCACACTGGCATCACGGGTAAGTGCTATGTCCATTTCGGCCAGAAGAGCTTTATGGACGCGACAGTGGACAGGCGATGCGGATTCAAAACGGCATATGGAAGTTTTGCCGTATAAGGGGGAGGAGTTATTTGGAGTCGGTCTATCAGATTTGGTGGCCACGGCTACAGCCGGGAAATCCACCTTTCTACCTCAAGTCACTCCCCAACAGAAAAAGGCACCGACTTTTCAACCGCAGCCCTTTCGTTCCTTTAAAAATAAGAGAGCAAAGGGCTATTCATATTTGCCACGAGGCAAAGGTCGAGGGAAGAGACAGCAACACGCAGCTCCTTCCCAGGATCAGAAGCCCTCCCCGGCTTCTACAAAAGCCTCAGCATGACGCTGGGGCTTCTCAAGCGGACTCGGGGACGGTGGGCGGTCGTCTCAAAAATTACAGCGCGCAGTGGGCTCACTCGCAAGTAGATCCCTGGATCCTGCAGATAATATCTCAGGGATACAGGTTGGAATTAGAGACAGATCCACCTCGCCGTTTCCTGAGGTCTGCTTTACCAACGTCCCCCTCCGAAAGGGAGACGGTGTTGGAAGCCATTCACAAGCTGTACTCTCAGCAGGTGATAGTCAAGGTACCTCTTCTGCAACAAGGGAAGGGGTATTATTCCACTCTTTTTGTGGTACCGAAGCCGGATGGCTCGGTAAGGCCTATTCTAAATCTGAAGTCCTTGAACCTGTACATAAAGAAGTTCAAGTTCAAAATGGAGTCACTCAGAGCAGTGATAGCGAACCTGGAAGAGGGGGACTTTATGGTATCCTTGGACATCAAGGATGCGTATCTCCACGTTCCAATTTACCCCTCACACCAGGGGTACCTCAGGTTCGTTGTACAAAACTGTCACTATCAGTTTCAGACGCTGCCGTTCGGATTGTCCACGGCACCTCGGATCTTTACAAAGGTAATGGCCGAGATGATGATTCTTCTTCGAAGAAAAGGCGTATTAATTATCCCATACTTGGACGATCTCCTAATAAGGGCGAGGTCCAGAGAACAGCTAGAGATGGGATTAGCACTGTCTCAAGAAGTGCTAAAACAGCACGGGTGGATTCTGAATATTCCAAAATCCCAGTTAATGCCGACAACTCGTCTGCTGTTCCTAGGGATGATTCTGGACACGGTTCAGAAAAAGGTTTTTCTCCCGGAGGAAAAAGCCAAGGAGTTATCCGAGCTTGTCAGGAACCTCCTAAAACCAGGAAAGGTGTCTGTACATCAATGCACAAGAGTCCTGGGAAAAATGGTGGCTTCTTACGAAGCGATTCCATTCGGCAGATTCCACGCAAGAATTTTCCAAAGGGATCTGTTGGACAAATGGTCAGGGTCGCATCTTCAGATGCACCTACGGATAACCCTGTCTCCAAGGACAAGGGTGTCTCTTCTGTGGTGGTTGCAGAGTGCTCATCTATTGGAGGGCCGCAGATTCGGCATACAGGATTGGATCCTGGTGACCACGGACGCCAGCCTGAGAGGCTGGGGAGCAGTCACACAAGGAAGAAACTTCCAGGGAGTATGGACGAGCCTGGAAACGTCTCTTCACATAAACATTCTGGAACTAAGAGCAATATACAATGCTCTAAACCAGGCAGAACCTCTGCTTCAGGGAAAACCGGTATTGATCCAGTCGGACAACATCACGGCAGTCGCCCATGTGAACAGACAGGGCGGCACAAGAAGCAGGAGGGCAATGGCAGAAGCTGCAAGGATTCTTCGCTGGGCAGAGAATCATGTGATAGCACTGTCAGCAGTGTTCATCCCGGGAGTGGACAACTGGGAAGCAGACTTCCTCAGCAGACACGATCTTCACCCGGGAGAGTGGGGACTTCATCCAGAAGTCTTCCACATGCTGGTAACCCGTTGGGAAAGACCAATGGTGGACATGATGGCGTCTCGCCTCAACAAAAAACTGGACAGGTATTGCGCCAGGTCAAGAGATCCGCAGGCAATAGCTGTGGACGCGCTGGTAACGCCTTGGGTGTACCAGTCGGTGTATGTGTTTCCTCCTCTGCCTCTCATACCAAAAGTATTGAGAATTATACGGCAAAGAGGCGTAAGAACGATACTAGTGGTTCCGGATTGGCCAAGGAGGACTTGGTACCCGGAACTTCAAGAGATGATCACGGAAGATCCGTGGCCTCTACCTCTAAGGAGGGACTTGCTTCAGCAGGGTCCCTGTCTGTTTCAAGACTTACCGCGGCTGCGTTTGACGGCATGGCGGTTGAACGCCGGATCCTAAAGGAAAGAGGCATGCCGGAAGAAGTCATTCCTACTTTGATTAAAGCAAGGAAGGAAGTAACCGTGCAACATTATCACCGAATTTGGCGAAAATATGTTGCGTGGTGCGAAGATCGGAGTGCTCCGACGGAGGAATTTCAACTGGGTCGATTCCTACATTTCCTGCAATCAGGATTGTCAGTGGGTCTCAAATTGGGATCTATTAAGGTTCAAATTTCGGCCCTGTCGATTTTCTTTCAAAAAGAATTGGCTTCAGTCCCTGAAGTCCAGACCTTTGTTAAGGGAGTGCTGCATATACAGCCTCCTGTGGTGCCTCCAGTGGCACCGTGGGATCTAAATGTGGTTTTGGACTTCCTAAAATCTCATTGGTTTGAACCACTAAAAAAGGTGGATTTGAAATATCTCACATGGAAAGTGACCATGCTTCTAGCCCTGGCTTCTGCCAGGAGAGTGTCAGAATTGGCAGCTTTATCTTACAAAAGCCCATATCTGATTTTCCATTCGGACAGGGCAGAACTGCGGACTCGTCCGCATTTTCTCCCTAAGGTGGTGTCAGCATTTCATCTGAACCAGCCTATTGTAGTGCCTGCGGCTACAAGTGACTTGGAGGACTCCAAGTTACTGGACGTTGTCAGAGCATTAAAAATATATATTGCAAGGACAGCTGGAGTCAGAAAATCTGACTCGTTGTTTATATTGTATGCACCCAACAAGATGGGTGCTCCTGCGTCTAAACAGACGATTGCTCGTTGGATCTGTAGCACAATCCAACTTGCACATTCTGTGGCAGGCTTGCCACAGCCTAAATCTGTAAAGGCCCACTCCACAAGGAAGGTGGGCTCATCTTGGGCGGCTGCCCGAGGGGTCTCGGCATTACAACTTTGCCGAGCAGCTACGTGGTCAGGGGAGAACACGTTTGTAAAATTTTACAAATTTGATACTCTGGCTAAGGAGGACCTGGAGTTCTCTCATTCGGTGCTGCAGAGTCATCCGCACTCTCCCGCCCGTTTGGGAGCTTTGGTATAATCCCCATGGTCCTTTCAGGAACCCCAGCATCCACTAGGACGATAGAGAAAATAAGATTTTACTTACCGATAAATCTATTTCTCGGAGTCCGTAGTGGATGCTGGGCGCCCATCCCAAGTGCGGATTATCTGCATAAGTTGTACATAGTTATTGTTAACTAATTCGGGTTATTGTTGAAGGAAGCCATCTTTCAGAGGCTCCGCTGTTATCATACTGTTAACTGGGTTTAGATCACAAGTTGTACGGTGTGATTGGTGTGGCTGGTATGAGTCTTACCCGGGATTCAAAATCCTCCCTTATTGTGTACGCTCGTCCGGGCACAGTACCTAACTGGAGTCTGGAGGAGGGTCATAGGGGGAGGAGCCAGTGCACACCACCTGATCGGAAAAGCTTTACTTTTTGTGCCCTGTCTCCTGCGGAGCCGCTATTCCCCATGGTCCTTTCAGGAACCCCAGCATCCACTACGGACTCCGAGAAATAGATTTATCGGTAAGTAAAATCTTATTTTAAAGCCTACCTTGGATCTCTCTTTCCGGCAGACACAGGTCTGCTGGGGTTGAAAGACCTGCTGGTGACAAAATTGTCAAGTCAAGCGGAACGCGACCTGTCAACATCTCCTCCTTCACATTCTCCCGCAACTGGGGGTGCGAGGAAAAGGCTCAGAATTCCGAGCCCACCCGCTGGCGGTGATGCAGGGCAGTCTGGAGCGACTGCTGATGCTGACATCTGGTCCGGACTGAAGGACCTGACAACGATTACGGACATGTCGTCTACTGTCACTGCATATGATTCTCTCAACATTGATAGAATGGTGGAGGATTATATGAGTGACCGCATCCAAGTAGGCACGTCACACAGTCCGTACTTATACTGGCAGGAAAAAATAAGAATTTACTTACCGATAATTCTATTTCTCGGAGTCCGTAGTGGATGCTGGGGTTCCTGAAAGGACCATGGGGAATAGCGGCTCCGCAGGAGACAGGGCACAAAAAAGTAAAGCTTTTACCAGATCAGGTGGTGTGCACTGGCTCCTCCCCCTATGACCCTCCTCCAGACTCCAGTTAGGTACTGTGCCCGGACGAGCGTACACAATAAGGGAGGCAATTTGAATCCCGGGTAAGACTCATACCAGCCACACCAATCACACCGTACAACTTGTGATCTAAACCCAGTTAACAGTATGATAACAGAAAGAGCCTCTTAAAGATGGCTCCTTAACAATATAACCCGAATTTGTTAACAATAACTATGTACAGTATTGCAGATAATCCGCACTTGGGATGGGCGCCCAGCATCCACTACGGACTCCGAGAAATAGAATTATCGGTAAGTAAATTCTTATTTTCTCTATCGTCCTAAGTGGATGCTGGGGTTCCTGAAAGGACCATGGGGATTATACCAAAGCTCCCAAACGGGCGGGAGAGTGCGGATGACTCTGCAGCACCGAATGAGAGAATTCCAAGTCCTCTTTTGCCAGGGTATCAAATTTGTAGAATTTTACAAACGTGTTTTCCCCCGACCACGTAGCTGCTCGACAGAATTGTAATGCCGAGACCCCTCGGGCAGCCGCCCAAGATGAGCCCACCTTCCTTGTGGAATGGGCCTTAACAGATTTAGGCTGTGGCAGGCCTGCCACAGAATGAGCAAGTTGAATTGTGTTACAAATCCAACGAGCAATCGTCTGCTTAGAAGCAGGGGCACCCAACTTGTTGGGTGCATATAGTATCAACAGCGAGTCAGATTTTCTGACTTCAGCCGTCCTTGAAATGTATATTTTTAAGGCTCTGACAACGTCCAACAACTTGGAGTCCTCCAAGTCGCCAGTGGCCGCAGGCACCACAATAGGTTGGTTCAGGTGAAACGCTGATACCACCTTAGGGAGAAAATGCGGACGAGTCCTCAGTTCTGCCCTATCCGAATGGAAGATTAGATAAGGGCTTTTATAAGATAAAGCCGCCAATTCAGATACTCTCCTGGCGGAAGCCAGGGCCAGTAACATAGTCACTTTCCATGTGAGATATTTAAAATCCACCTTTTTCAATGGTTCAAACCAATGGGATTTGAGGAAATCTAAAACTACATTTAGATCCCACGGTGCCACCGGAGGCACCACAGGAGGCTGTATATGCAGTACTCCTTTAACAAAAGTCTGTACCTCAGGAACTGAGGCCAATTCTTTTTGGAAGAATATTGACAGGGCCGAAATTTGAACCTTAATAGATCTCAATTTGAGACCCATAGACAATCCTGATTGTAGGAAATGTAGGAAACGACCCAGTTGAAATTCCTCCGTCGGAACACTCCGATCCTCGCACCACGCGACATATTTTCGCCAAATGCGGTGATAATGTTTCGCGGTGACTTCCTTCCTTGCCTTAATCAAGGTAGGAATGACTTCTTCTGGAATGCCTTTCCCTTTTAGGATCTGGCGTTCAACCGCCATGCCGTCAAACGCAGCCGCGGTAAGTCTTGAAAGAGACAGGGACCCTGTTGTAGCAGGTCCCTTCTCAGAAGTAGAGGGCACGGGTCGTCCGTGACCAACTCTTGAAGTTCCGGGTACCAAGTCCTTCTTGGCCAATCCGGAGCCACTAGTATTGTTCTTACTCCTCCTCACCGTATAATCTTCAATACCTTTGGTATGAGAGGCAGAGGAGGAAACACATATACTGATTTGTACACCCAAGGTGTTACCAGTGCGTCCACAGCTATTGCCTGTGGATCTCTTGACCTGGCGCAATACTTGTCCAGTTTCTTGTTGAGGCGAGACGCCATCATGTCTACCATTGGTCTTTCCCAACAGTTTATTAGCATGTGGAAGACTTCTGGATGAAGACCCCCCTCTCCCGGGTGAATATCGTGTCTGCTGAGGAAGTCTGCTTCCCAGTTGTCCACGCCCGGGAAGAACACTGCTGACAGTGCTATTACGTGATTCTCCGCCCAGCGAAGAATCTTGGCAGCTTCTGCCATTGCACTCCTGCTTCTTGTGCCGCCCTGTCTGTTTACATGGGCGACCGCCGTGATGTTGTCCGACTGAATCAACACCGGTTTTCCTTGCAGGAGTGGTTCCGCCTGGCTTAGAGCATTTTAGATTGCTCTTAGTACCAGAATGTTTATGTGAAGAGACTTTTCCAGGTTCGTCCATACCCCCTGGAAGTTTCTTCCTTGTGTGACTGCTCCCCAACCTCTCAGGCTGGCGTCCGTGGTCACCAGGATCAAATCCTGTATGCCGAATCTGCGGCCCTCCAATAGATGAGCCTTTTGCAACCACCACAGAAGATATACCCTTGTCCTTGGCGACAGGGTTATTCGCAGGTGCATCTGAGGATGCGACCCTGACCATTTGTCCAACAGATCCCTTTGGAAAATTCTTGCATGGAATCTGCCGAATGGAATTGCTTCGTAAAAAGCCACCATTTTTCCCAGGACTCTTGTGCATTGATGTACAGACACCTTTCCTGGTTTTAGGAGGTTCCTGACAGGTCGGATAACTCCTTGGCTTTTTCCTCGGGAAGAAAAACCTTTTTCTGAACCGTGTCCAGAATCATCCCTAGGAACAGCAGACGTATCGTCGGAAAACAGCTGCGATTCTTGGAATATTTAGAATCCAGTCGTGCCGTCGAAGAACTACTTTAGATAGTGCTCTTCCGACCTCCAACTGTTCTCTGGAACTTGCCCTTTTTAGGTCGTGCAAGTAAGGGATAATTTAGATGCCTTTTTTCTTTGAAGAAACATCTTTTCGGCCATTACCTTGGTAAAAAAGGCCCGGGGTGCCGTGGATAATTCAAACGGCATCGTCTGAAACTGATATTGACAGTTCTGTACCACGAACCAGAGGTACCCTTGATGAGAAGGACAAAATTTGGACATGGAGGTAATCCTTGATGTCCAGGGACACCATATAGTCCCCTTTTTTCCGGTTCGCTATCACTGCTCTGAGTGACTTTATCTCGATTTGAACCTTTTATGTAAGTGTTCAAAACATTTTAGATTTAGACTATGTGTCACCAAGCCGTCTGGCTTCAGTACCACAATATAGTGTGGAAAAATAATACCCTTTTCCTTGTCGTAGGAGGGGTACTTTGATTATCACCTGCTGGATATACAGCTTGTGAATTGTTTCCAATGCTGCCTCCCTGTCGGAGGGAGCCGTTGGTAAAGCAGACTTCAGGAACCTGCGAGGAGAAGATGTCTCGACTCTCCAATCTTTACCCCTGGGATAATACTCGTACGATCTAGGGGTCAACTTGCGAGTGATCCCACTGCGCCCTGAGACTCTTGAGACTACCCCCCCACCTTGAGTCCGCTTGCACGGCCCCAGCGTCATGCTGAGGACTTGGCAGACGCGGTGGAGGGCTTCTTTTCCTGGGAAAGGGCTGCTTGGCAGACGCGGTGGAGGGCTTCTTTTCCTGGGAAAGGGCTGCCTGCTGCAGTCTACTTCCCTTACCTCTATGTCTGGGCAGATATGACTGGCCTTTTGCCTGCATGCCCTCATGGGAAAGGAAAGATTGAGGCTGAAAAGACGGTGTCTTTTTTAGCTGAGATGTAACTTGGGGTAAAAAAGGTTGGATTTCCCAGCTGTTGCTGTGGTCCCCAGGTCCGATGGACCGACCCCCAAATAACTCCTTCCCTTTATACAGCAATACTTCCATCTGCCGTATGGGATCTGTATCACCTGACCACTGTCGTGTCCCTGACATCTTCTGGGAGATATGGACAACGCACTTATCTTGATGCCAGAGAGCAAATATCCCTCTGTGCATCTCACATACATATATATAGAATGCATCCTATTAAATGCTCTACATGAATAAAATATTTTCAGTCAGGGAATCCGACCAAGCCAACCCAGCACTGCATCTCCAGGCTGATGGCGATCGCTGGTCGCAGTATAACCACCGTATGTGTGTATATACTTTTTAGGATATTTTTCCAGCTTCCTATCAGCTGGCTCCTTGAGGGCGGCCGTATCTGGAGACGGTAACGCCACTTGATAAGCGTGTGAGCGCCTTATCACCCTAAGGGGTGTTTCCCAACGTACCCTAATTTCTGGCGGGAAAGGGTATAACGCCAATATTTGCTATCGGGGTAACCCTACGCATCATCACACACTTCATTTTATTTTATCTGATTCAGGAAAAACTACAGGTAGTTTTTTCCACTCCCACATAATACCCTTTCTTGTGGTACTTGTAGTATCAGAAACACGTAACACCTCCTTCATTGCCCTTAACGTGTGGCCCTAATGAGAAATACGTTTGTTTATTCACCGTCGACACTGTATTCAGTGTCCGTGTCTGTGTCTGTGTCGACCGACTGAGGTAAATGGGCGTTTTTAAAACCCCTGACGGTGTTTCTGAGACGCCTGGACCGGTCCTAATAGATTGTCGGCCGTCTCATGTCGTCAACCGACCTTGCAGCGTGTTGACATTCTCACGTAATTCTCTAAATAAGCCATCCATTCCGGTGTCGACTCCCTAGAGAGTGACATCACCATTACAGGCAATTTCTCCGCCTCCTCACCAACATCGTCCTCATACATGTCGACACACACGTACCGACACACAGCACACACACCGGGAATGCTCTGACAGAGGACAGGACCCACTAGCCCTTTGGGGAGACAGAGGGAGAGTCTGCCAGCACACACCAAAAACGCTATAATTATATAGGGACAACCTTATATAAGTGTTTCTCCCTTATAGCATCTTTTATATATATACAATATCGCCAAAATCAGTGCCCCCCCTCTCTGTTTTAACCCTGTTTCTGTAGTGCAGTGCAGGGGAGAGCCTGGGAGCCTTCTCTCCAGCTTTTCTGTGAGAGAAAATGGCGCTGTGTGCTGAGGAGATAGGCCCCGCCCCTTTTACGGCGGGCTCGTCTCCCGCTATTTTTGAAGTTAGGCAGGGGTTAAATATCTCCATATAGCCTCTGTGGGCTATATGTGAGGTATTTTTTGCCTCTAATAAGGTTTTTATTTGCCTCTCAGAGCGCCCCCCCCAGCGCTCTGCACCCTCAGTGACTGTTGTGTGAAGTGTGCTGAGAGGAAAATGGCGCACAGCTGCAGTGCTGTGCGCTACCTTTATGAAGACTCAGGAGTCTTCAGCCGCCGATTTTGGACCTCTTCTCTCTTCAGCGTCTGCAAGGGGGCCGGCGGCGCGGCTCCGGTGACCATCCAGGCTGTACCTGTGATCGTCCCTCTGGAGCTAGTGTCCAGTAGCCAAGCAGCAAATCCACTCTGCACGCAGGTGAGTTCACTACTTCTCCCCTAAGTCCCTCGTTGCAGTGATCCTGTTGCCAGCAGGACTCACTGTAAAGTAAAAAACCTAAGCTAAACTTTCTCTAAGCAGCTCTTTAGGAGAGCCACCTAGATTGCACCCTTCTCGTTCGGGCACAAAATCTAACTGGAGTCTGGAGGAGGGTCATAGGGGGAGGAGCCAGTGCACACCACCTGATCTGGTAAAAGCTTTACTTTTTTGTGCCCTGTCTCCTGCGGAGCCGCTATTCCCCATGGTCCTTTCAGGAACCCCAGCATCCACTTAGGACGATAGAGAAAGAGGCAATTTGGAGGCCCTTGCACAAACTGGCTTTATTCTACCTAAGTTGCCCTCCCACAAGTGTGTACTCCGAAAGAGTGTTTAGTGCCGCCGCTCACCTTGTCAGCAATCGGCGTACGAGGTTACATCCAGAAAATGTGGAGAAGATGATGTTCATTAAAATGAATTATAATCAATTCCTCCGCGGAGACATTGACCAGCAGCAATTGCCTCCACAAAGTACACAGGGAGCTGAGATGGTGGATTCCAGTGGGGACGAATTGATAATCTGTGAGGAGGGGGATGTACACGGTGATATATCGGAGGGTGAAGATGAGGTGGACATCTTGCCTCTGTAGAGCCAGTTTGTGCAAGGAGAGATTAATTGCTTCTTTTTTGGGGGGGGTCCAAACCAACCCGTCATATCAGTCACAGTCGTGTGGCAGACCCTGTCACTGAAATGATGGGTTGGTTAAAGTGTGCATGTCCTGTTTTGTTTATACAACATAAGGGTGGGTGGGAGGGCCCAAGGATAATTCCATCTTGCACCTCTTTTTTCTTTTCTTTTTCTTTGCATCATGTGCTGATTGGGGAGGGTTTTTTGGAAGGGACATCCTGCGTGACACTGCAGTGCCACTCCTAGATGGGCCCGGTGTTTGTGTCGGCCACTAGGGTCGCTAATCTTACTCACACAGCTACCTCATTGCGCCTCTTTTTTTCTTTGCGTCATGTGCTGTTTGGGGAGGGTTTTTTGGAAGGGACATCCTGCGTGACACTGCAGTGCCACTCCTAGATGTGCCCGGTGTTTGTGTCGGCCACTAGGGTCGCTAATCTTACTCACACAGTCAGCTACCTCATTGCGCCTCTTTTTTTCTTTGCGTCATGTGCTGTTTGGGGAGGGTTTTTTGGAAGGGCCATCCTGCGTGACACTGCAGTGCCACTCCTAGATGGGCCCGGTGTTTGTGTCGGCCACTAGGGTCGCTTATCTTACTCACACAGCGACCTCGGTGCAAATTTTAGGACTAAAAATAATATTGTGAGGTGTGATGTGTTCAGAATAGGCTGAAAATGAGTGTAAATTATGTTTTTTGAGGTTAATAATACTTTGGGATCAAAATTACCCCCAAATTCTATGATTTAAGCTGTTTTTTAGGGTTTTTTTAAAAAAACACCCGAATCCAAAACACACCCGAATCCGACAAAAAAAATTCGGTGAGGTTTTGCCAAAACGCGGTCGAACCCAAAACACGGCCGCGGAACCGAACCCAAAACCAAAACACAAAACCCGAAAAATTTCCGGCGCTCATCTCTAGTTCAAACCAATGAGATTTTAGAAATTCCAAAACCACATTGAGATCCCACGGTGCCACTGGAGGCACCACAGGAGGCTGTATATGCAGCACTCCCTTAACAAAAGTCTGGACTTCAGGAACTGAAGCCAATTCTTTTTGAAAGAAAATCGACAGGGCCGAAATTTGAACCTTAATAGATCCCAATTTGAGACCCATAGACAATCCTGATTGCAGGAAATGTAGGAATCGACCCAGTTGAAATTCCTCCGTCAGAGCACTCCGATCCTCGCACCACGCAACATATCTTCGCCAAATGCGGTGATAGTGTTGCACGGTTACTTCCTTCCTTGCTTTAATCAAAGTAGGAATGACTTCTTCCGGCATGCCTTTTTCCTTTAGGATCCGGCGTTCAACCGCCATGCCGTCAAACGCAGCCGCGGTAAGTCTTGAAACAGACAGGGACCCTGCTGAAGCAAGTCCCTCCTTAGAGGTAGAGGCCACGGATCTTCCGTGATCATCTCTTGAAGTTCCGGGTACCAAGTCCTTCTTGGCCAATCCGGAACCACTAGTATCGTTCTTACGCCTCTTTGCCGTATAATTCTCAATACTTTTGGTATGAGAGGCAGAGGAGGAAACACATACACCGACTGGTACACCCAAGGCGTTACCAGCGCGTCCACAGCTATTGCCTGCGGATCTCTTGACCTGGCGCAATACCTGTCCAGTTTTTTGTTGAGGCGAGACGCCATCATGTCCACCATTGGTCTTTCCCAACGGGTTACCAGCATGTGGAAGACTTCCGGATGAAGTCCCCACTCTCCCGGGTGAAGGTCGTGTCTGCTGAGGAAGTCTGCTTCCCAGTTGTCCACTCCCGGGATGAACACTGCTGACAGTGCTATCACATGATTCTCTGCCCAGCGAAGAATCCTTGCAGCTTCTGCCATTGCACTCCTGCTTCTTGTGCCGCCCTGTCTGTTTACATGGGCGACTGCCGTGATGTTGTCCGACTGGATCAACACCGGTTTTCCTTGAAGCAGAGGTTCTGCCTGGCTTAGAGCATTGTAGATTGCTCTTAGTTCCAGAATGTTTATGTGAAGAGACGTTTCCAGGCTCGTCCACACTCCCTGGAAGTTTCTTCCTTGTGTGACTGCTCCCCAGCCTCTCAGGCTGGCGTCCGTGGTCACCAGGATCCAATCCTGTATGCCGAATCTGCGGCCCTCCAATAGATGAGCACTCTGCAACCACCACAGAAGAGATACCCTTGTCCTTGGAGACAGGGTTATCCGCTGGTGCATCTGAAGATGCGACCCTGACCATTTGTCCAACAGATCCCTCTGGAAAATTCGTGCATGGAATCTGCCGAATGGAATTGCTTCGTAAGAAGCCACCATTTTTCCCAGGACTCTTGTGCATTGATGTACAGACACCTTTCCTGGTTTTAGGAGGTTCCTGACAAGCTCGGATAACTCCTTGGCTTTTTCCTCCGGGAGAAAAACCTTTTTCTGAACCGTGTCCAGAATCATCCCTAGGAACAGCAGACGAGTTGTCGGCATTAACTGGGATTTTGGAATATTCAGAATCCAGCCGTGCTGTTTTATCACTTCTTGAGACAGTGCTAATCCCCTCTCTAGCTGTTCTCTGGACCTTGCCCTTATTAGGAGATCGTCCAAGTATGGGATAATTAATACGCCTTTTCTTCGAAGAAGAATCATCATCTCGGCCATTACCTTTGTAAAGACCCGAGGTGCCGTGGACAATCCGAACGGCAGCGTCTGAAACTGATAGTGACAGTTTTGTACAACGAACCTGAGGTACCCCTGGTGTGAGGGGTAAATTGGAACGTGGAGGTACGCATCCTTGATGTCCAAGGACACCATAAAGTCCCCTTCTTCCAGGTTCGCTATCACTGCTCTGAGTGACTCCATTTTGAACTTGAACTTCTTTATGTACAGGTTCAAGGACTTCAGATTTAGAATAGGTCTTACCGAGCCGTCCGGCTTCGGTACCACAAATAGAGTGGAATAATACCCCTTTCCCTGTTGTAGAAGAGGTACCTTGACTATCACCTGCTGAGAGTACAGCTTGTGAATGGCTTCCAAAACCGTCTCCCTTTCTGAGGGGGACGTTGGTAAAGCAGACTTCAGGAAACGGCGAGGCGGATCTGTCTCTAGTTCCAACCTGTACCCCTGAGATATTATCTGCAGGATCCAGGGATCTACCTGCGAGTGAGCCCACTGCGCGCTGAAATTCTTGAGACGACCGCCCACCGCCCCCGAGTCCGCTTGAGAAGCCCCAGCGTCATGCTGAGGCTTTTGTAGAAGCGGGGGAGGGCTTCTGTTCCTGGGAAGGAGCTGCCTGTTGGTGTCTCTTCCCCCTTCCTCTGCCTCGTGGCAGATATGAATATCCCTTTGCTCTCTTGTTTTTAAAGGAACGAAAGGGCTGCGGTTGAAAAGTCGGTGTCTTTTTCTGTTGGGGAGTAGCTTGAGGTAAAAAGGTGGATTTCCCGGCTGTAGCCGTGGCCACCAAATCTGATAGACCGACTCCAAATAACTCCTCCCCTTTATACGGCAAAACTTCCATATGCCGTTTTGAGTCCGCATCGCCTGACCACTGTCGCGTCCATAAACTTCTTCTGGCCGAAATGGACATAGCACTTACCCGTGATGCCAGTGTGCAGATATCCCTCTGTGCATCACGCATATAAAGAAATGCATCCTTTATTTGCTCTAAAGACAGTAAAACATTGTCCCTATCCAGGGTATCAATATTTTCAATCAGGGACTCTGACCAAGCTACTCCAGCACTGCACATCCAGGCTGTCGCTATAGCTGGTCGTAGTATAACACCTGTATGTGTGTATATACTTTTTTGGATATTTTCCATCCTCCTATCTGCTGGATCTTTAAGTGCGGCCGTCTCAGGAGAGGGTAACGCCACTTGTTTAGATAAGCGTGTGAGCGCCTTGTCCACCCTAGGAGGTGTTTCCCAGCGCGCCCTAACCTCTGACGGGAAAGGGTATAAAGCTAATAACTTCTTTGAAATTAGCATCTTTTTATCGGGGGCAACCCACGCTTCATCACATACATCATTTAGTTCTTCTGATTCAGGAAAAACTATAGGTAGTTTTTTCACACCCCACATAATACCCTGTTTAGTGGTACCTGTAGTATCAGCTAAATGTAACGCCTCCTTCATTGCCAAAATCATATAACGTGTGGCCCTACTGGAAAATACGGTTGATTCGTCACCGTCGCCACTGGAATCAGTGCCTGTGTCTGGGTCTGTGTCGACCGACTGAGGCAAAGGGCGTTTTACAGCCCCTGACGGTGTTTGAGGCGCCTGGACAGGCACTAACTGATTGTCCGGCCGTCTCATGTCGTCAAACGACTGCTTTAGCGTGTTGACACTATCCCGTAATTCCATAAATAAAGGCATCCATTCTGGTGTCGACCCCCTAGGAGGTGACATCCCCATATTTGGCAATTGCTCCGCCTCCACACCAATATCGTCCTCATACATGTCGACACACACGTACCGACACACAGCAGACACACAGGGAATGCTCTTAACGAAGACAGGACCCCACTAGCCCTTTGGGGAGACAGAGGGAGAGTTTGCCAGCACACACCAAAAGCGCTATATATGACAGGGATAGCCTTATAATAAGTGCTCCCTGTATAGCTGCTTTTATAATATAATTTTTGCCACTATTTTGCCCCCCCCTCTCTTGTTTTACCCTGTTTCTGTAGTGCAGTGCAGGGGAGAGACCTGGGAGCCGTCCTGACCAGCGGAGCTGTGTAAGGAAAATGGCGCTGTGTGCTGAGGAGATAGGCCCCGCCCCTTTTCCGGCGGGCTCGTCTCCCGCTCTTTAGTGTATTCTGGCAGGGGTTAAATATCTCCATATAGCCCCCGGAGGCTATATGTGAGGTATTTTTTAGCCAAATAGGTTTTCATTTGCCTCCCAGGGCGCTCCCCTCCCAGCGCCCTGCACCCTCAGTGACTGCCGTGTGAAGTGTGCTGAGAGGAAAATGGCGCACAGCTGCAGTGCTGTGCGCTACCTTTAGAAGACTGAGGAGTCTTCTGCCGCCGATTCTGGACCTCTTCATGTTTCAGCATCTGCAAGGGGGCCGGCGGCGAGGCTCCGGTGACCATCCAGGCTGTACCTGTGATCGTCCCTCTGGAGCTGATGTCCAGTAGCCAAGAAGCCAATCCATCCTGCACGCAGGTGAGTTCACTTCTTCTCCCCTAAGTCCCTCGTTGCAGTGATCCTGTTGCCAGCAGGACTCACTGTAAAATAAAAAACCTAAGCTAAACTTTCTCTAAGCAGCTCTTTAGGAGAGCCACCTAGATTGCACCCTTCTCGGCCGGGCACAAAAATCTAACTGAGGCTTGGAGGAGGGTCATAGGGGGAGGAGCCAGTGCACACCACCTGATCGGAAAGCTTTACTTTTTGTGCCCTGTCTCCTGCGGAGCCGCTATTCCCCATGGTCCTTTCAGGAACCCCAGCATCCACTAGGACGATAGAGAAAAGCCAGTTGATAATACCGGTGATTTTATGGATGTACGTGGGTCTTCGGAACTTTCTGGCCCTTTGCCTTTTGCTAGTTTGGCTGGGGAAGTGACAGATGGGGAGTCCAGTGAGGACCCTCTTGCCGGGAACAGAGACATAGTAGTTAGAACTGAAAGCGTGCCTGACCTGGAGGTAAAGAAGGATCTGTTTGCGTCTGAACAGTTAAAGGATCCTACCTTAATAAAGGCTAGAGAGAATGTTAAGATTGTTAATGGGGAACCTGTGGTACCAGGTGACAGGGTTACGTATCCCCACATGGCCATCTGTAATGAGCTCTTGTACCACATTGTCAAAAGGGGTGAGGATGTGGTGGAACAGCTGGTAGTTCCCCAGCCTTATCGGAGAACGGTACTAGATTTAGCTCATAGTCACGTTACCGCAGGACATTTAGGGGCAGAAAAAACCACTGAAAGAGTTTTACAAAGGTTCTTTTGGCCAGGGGTTTATAAAGAAGTGTCTGAATATTGTTCTTCCTGTCCTGAATGCCAGTATCATGCCCCTAGACCCCATTTCAGGAGCCCACTAGTTCCCATGCCTATTATAGAGGTCCCGTTTGACAGAATAGCCATGGATCTCGTGGGGCCCTTGTTAAAGTCTGCTCGGGGCCATCAGTATATCCTGGTAATTATGGACTATGCCACTCGATATCCTGAGGCTGTCCCTTTACGCACTATCACAACCAAGGCGATAGCTAGGGAGCTGGTGCAGGTATTTAGTAGAGTGGGAATACCAAAAGAAATTTTGACTGACCAAGGTACTCCATTTATGTCAAGGATCATGAAAGAATTGTGCAAGTTATTTAAGGTCACTCACCTCAGGACGTCCATCTACCATCCCCAAACTGACGGGTTGGTGGAAAGGTTTAATAAAACATTAAAAAGTATGTTAAAAAAGGTTGTTGAGAGAGATGGGAAAAACTGGGATTGTTTGTTGCCCTACTTGTTAATGGCCATCAGAGAAGTCCCTCAGTCCTCTACGGGGTTTTCTCCATTTGATTTGTTGTATGGTAGACACCCCAGAGGGCTGTTGGATATTGCCAAAGAGACGTGGGAAGGACAGCCCACTCCTTATAGAAGCGTTATTGAGCATGTAACACAAATGCAGGATAGGATTGCAGCCGTGGTACCTGTTGTCAGAGAGCACATGGAACAGGCCCAAAGTGCTCAACAGAGGGTCTATAACCGGAGTGCCAAGATACGGGAATTTGCTCCTGGAGATAGAGTTCTTGTTTTGGTACCCACTGTGGAAAGCAAATTCCTAGCTAAATGGCAGGGTCCATTTGAGATTAGGGAAAAAGTGAATGAGGTTAATTACAAAGTATACCAGCCGGGAAAGAGAAAACCCGAACAGATCTACCATGTTAACTTAATCAAACCCTGGAAAGATAGGTTGTCTCTGTCAGCGGAGCCTTGCCCTTCGGTGTCTTCACCCCGGTTGCTTCCCGCAGTGAAGGTGTCAGAGACATTATCAGCTGATCAGAACAATCAGGTTAAAGAATTTCTCATCCAAAATAGGGAGGTATTTTCAGAGCTGCCTGGCCGAACGACCATAATAAAACATGACATTGTCACAGAACCAGGGGTCAGGGTTCATTTAAAGCCATATAGGATTCCTGAAGCTCAGCGAGAAGCTATTTCTAAGGAAGTTAAAACCATGTTAGAACTTGGAGTCATAGAGGAGTCTAACAGTGAGTGGTCCAGTCCCATAGTGCTCATCCCGAAGCCCGACGGTAGCATACGCTTCTGTAATGACTTTCGTAAGTTAAATGAGGTGTCCAAGTTTGATGCATACCCCATGCCCCGTGTGGATGAGCTTGTAGAAAGGCTGGGAACAGCCAGGTTTCTCACCACATTGGACCTGACCAAAGGTTACTGGCAAATACCTTTATCTGATAGCGCCAAAGAAAAAACAGCCTTTTCGGTTCCGGAGGGGCTGTACCAGTATAAGATGTTACCCTTTGGGTTGCATGGGGCTCCAGCAACCTTTCAACGGGCGATGGATAAAATTTTGAGGCCCCATAGAAAATATGCAGCTGCCTATTTGGATGATGTGGTAATTCACAGTACAGACTGGGGGTCCCATTTGGTTAAAGTACAAGCAGTACTGGACTCAATCAGAGAGGCAGGGTTAACTGCTAACCCAAAGAAGTGCTGCCTCGCAATGGAGGAGGTCAAATACTTGGGCTTCACCATAGGCAGAGGTCTGATTAGGCCCCAATTGAATAAAGTTGATGCTATTCAAAACTGGCCTCGTCCAGTGAATAAAAAACAGGTAAGGGCTTTTTTGGGAATTACTGGGTACTATAGACGGTTTATTCCTAATTTTGCGACCACAGCGGTGCCGTTGTCAGACCTTACCAAAGGGAAGCAGTCAAATGTGGTGAAATGGAACCCTGATGCAGAAAAGGCGTTCCAAGCATTAAAAGTGGCTTTGTGTTCACAACCGGTGTTGATAACACCAGATTTTTCAAAAGAATTTGTGGTACAGACAGATGCCTCAGAGGTAGGGATAGGTGCTGTGCTGTCCCAAACCAGAGATGGGGACGAACACCCTATCATTTATTTGAGTAGGAAACTCAATGAGCATGAAAAAAGGTATGCCATTGTGGAAAAGGAGGCTTTGGCCATTAAGTGGGCACTAGATACCTTGAGATATTACCTCTTGGGTAGACAATTCAGACTAGTGACAGACCATGCCCCTTTAAAATGGATGTATGTAAATAGAGGCAAGAATGCTCGTGTAACTAGATGGTTTCTAGCATTGCAGGACTTTAAGTTTACTGTCGAACATAGACCGGGAACACAATTGGCCAACGCAGATGCATTGTCTCGCATCTTCTGTTTGGGGGCTACAAGTGTTCCGGCCCCTAGGTCGAAACAGGGGAGGGGGATATGTGACAAGAACACTGGGATAGTGTTTGAGGGCAGGTATATTTGTCCCAGGTTCTTGTCTTACATGTTTTAGAAAATGTTAACTTCTAGGAAAAATGCTTTTTGTTTTGTCTGAACCTTTTCAGTTTGCTGTAAAAGCTGGGAAAAGGCTCTGAGAGAGAGATAAGGCGAGTTCTAGACATTGGGCCCAGTTCGGGTCTTTGGCCTCACAGAGGGCTAATCAGGGTTTCAGCTGTGTAAGAGTGATATAGTGCTTCTAACCTGATTAGTATGAGCAGACTGCCTGGGAAGGCTGCAGGATCTGTGTGTGAGAGACACGCTTTCTGATGCAAGTAAGCTATACAGTATGTACTGAAGAACTCTGTGTTTTGTTTAGTGACAGTTAGGAACATCTTATGTTTAGTTAGTGCCGGACAGGCAAGGTATTTTTATTTTGGGGTTTGTTTTATTTTCTGTTTCAATAAAACTGGCCGGGGTCGGTTGTACCAGAAACTGGACTTGTGTTGTTCCTCAGCTGCTGCGGGCTGCCATATTCCCCAGGAAAAGGCACCTTGCACCCCTACAGTGTTACAATATATATATATATATATATATATATATATATATATATATATATATATATATATTCACGCACACATACATATACATACCACAGTACCAGTCAAAAGTCTGGACACACCTTCTCATTCAATGGTTTTTATTTATTTTTTACATTGTAAATTAATACTGGAGACATCGAAACTATGAAAGAACACATGGAATTATGTTGTAAACAAAACAGTGTTCATCAAATCAAAATATGTTTTATATTTTAGATTCCTCAAAGTAGCCCCCTTTTGCTTTGATGACAGCTTTGCACACTCTTGGCATTCTCTCAATCAGCTTCATGAGGTAGTCTCCTGGAATGGTTTTGAATTAACAGATTTGCCTTGTCAAGAGTCAATCTGTGAAATGGTATGCCTTCTTAATGTGTTTGAGACAATCAGTTGTGTTGTGCAGAGGTAGGGTTAGTACACAGTGGACACCCCTATTTGACTACTGTTGTAATCCATATTATGGCACGAACCACTCAACTCAGCAAAAAGAAACGACAGTCCATCATTACTTTAAGACATGAAGGTAAGTCAATACAAAAAATGTCAAGAACTTTGAATGTATCCTTAAGTGCAGTTGCAAAAACCATCAAACACTATGATGAAACTGGCTCTCACGAGGACTGCCCCAGAAAAGGAAAACAAAGAGTAACCTTTGCTGCAGAGGATAAGTACATTACAGTTACCAGCCTCAGAAACCGCTACTTAACAGCACCTCAGATTAAAGCCCACATAAATTCTTCACAGAGGAGACTGCGTGAATCAGGCCTTCATGGCTACAGAGGATGAACAAGAAGAAGAGGAGATTTGTTTGGGCAAAGACACACAAGGAACGGACATTAGACCAGTGGAAATCTGAACTTTGGTCTGATGAGTCCAAATTTGAACTTTTTGGTTCCAACCGCCGTGTCTATGTGAGACGCAGAGAAGGTGAGCGGATGGTTTCTGCATGTGTGGTTCCCACTGTGAAGCATGGAGCAGGAGGTGTGATGGTGTGGGGGTGCTTTGCTGGTGACACTGGGGGTCATTCAGACCCAATCGCACGCTGCATTTTTTGCAGCTGTGCGATCGTGTCTGTAATACGCATGCGTGTGACCCCCAAATGCACGGGCGCATCGGCCGCCGGCGACGGCCAGCGATGAATCGAACAAAGAAAGCAATCGCATCGGCGATCACAAGAAGATTGACAGTTAGAAGTCGTTCGTGGGCGGCAACTCACAGTTTTCTGGAAGTGTCCGGAAAAACGCAGGCTTGGATGACCGTTTCCAGGGAGGGTTCCTGATGTCAGCAACATCCCGGATCGTCGCAGCGGCTGAGTAAGTCCTGGGCTGTGCATAAACTGCATAAACTTTTGTTTGTGTAGCTCTCCGCACAGCCGATCGCACCCCTGCAAAAGCATTTACCCCCTCCCCTGTAGGCGGCGATTACCTGGTCGCAGCAGTGCAAAAAACAGCCTGCTTGCGAACAGGTCTGAATTAGGCCCACTGTTGGTGATTTATTAAAACTTCAAGGCACACTTAACCAGCATGGCTACCACAGCATTCTGCAGCGCCAAGCCATCCCATCTGTTTTGCGCTTACTGGGACCATCATTTCTTTTTCAACAAGACAGTGACCCAAAACACACCTCCAGGCTATGTAATGCCTACTTGACCAAGAAGGAAAGTGATGCAGTGCTGCATCAGATGACCTGGCCTCCACAATCACCCAACCTAAGCCCAGTTGAGATGGTTTGGGATGAGTTGGACCACAGAGTGAAGGAAAAGCAGCCAACAAGTGCTCAGCACCTCTGGGAACTCCTTCAAGACTGTTGGAAAACCATTCCAGGAGACTACCTCATGAAGCTGATTCAGAGAATGCCAAGAGCATGCAAAGCTTTTATCAAAGCAAAAGGGGGCTACTTTGAGGAATCTAAAATATATATTTTTTTTAAACACATCAAAATATGTTTTGTTTACAACACAATTCCATATGTGATCTTTCATAGTTTTGATGTCCTCAGCATTAATCTACAATATATAAAATAATTTAAATAAAAAAAAACATTGAATGCGAAGGTGTCCAAACTATTGACTGGCAGTGTGTGTGTGTGTGTGTGTGTGTGTGTGTGTGTGTGTGTGTGTGTGTGTGTGTGTGTGTGTGTGTGTGTGTGTGTGTGTGTGTGTGTGTGTGTGTGTGTATAGATGCACATAGATACATATTTCAGCTATCTTTCCTCTTTTCCCAGATATGTCATGCATTCCTTTACACCATGGCATCCTTGTTCTCATACCTCCAGCGCCACATTGTCAAATATGGAAAGAGTACACTGCAACACTAGATGTTGATTGATAGAACATCTAATGGCCATGTACGGCACTCCACGGATATTAGAGCAATACAGTACAGCGCATCTGCCTAGCCATCAGTCATTTTCACTTATTAAAGAAACACCAAACTCCTATAATGGCAACTTTCATTGCAGACATATTAAGTCAACTATAAACACTCCGCTCCATGCTTATATACATGCATGTATACCATGTGCAATAGCGGCTTATTTCCTCTGTAAGATAATCAAACTTATAATAAAACAAACATATTTAAGATCCCTGGTAATGTTAGAAGATGATCTGGAATTTTATTGTTATAATTTAGGTGGTAGAATGAATTTATCAATTTACCTTTTCCCCATATTTAACATATGCTACCAAAAAAGCCCCATACCCCCAAATCAACATTATGTTTGGGAATTGGGGCACAGCAATATTCCATCTCATCTGCAAGGCTACCTTAAGCCGTCTACACTAATACACCCCTGCATTTCCACGAGCACAGATTTGGTTGGCAATACAGTTCTGGCAGTCTGGGCAGTCCACTACAAATGGGATTATTTTACCTACAAGGAGGATATCTGAGAAGTGTAATAATGCTGGGTACACACTGGCAGATATAGTGGCCAATCAGTTGGTTGTCCAATATATCTTTTGCTGATCTGCAGGTGTGTATAATGGGCCCTACACACAGCGCGATCCGCCGCCGAGCTGCCCGACGGCGGATACGGCCGCCCCGGCGGCGGGCGGGCAGCGCCAGGGAGAATGAAGTTTCTTCACTCCCCCCGTCACCCGGCTCCATAGCAGGGCAGGCAAATATGGACGAGATCGTCCATATTGGCCTGCATGCACAAGCGACGGGGCACCAGCGATGAACGAGCGAGGGGCCGCGCATCGTTGATCGCTGGTGCCTCCACACTGAAAGATATGAACGGTATCTAATTCATAAATGAAAGAGATAGTTCATATCTTTCATTACTATCGCGCAGTGTGTAGGGCCCATAAGCAATATGTCTGTGAAAGACGTCTTTCACAGATACATGCCTTTCACAGATACATTGCATCTGCTGTGCAACACAGCAGATGACCAATATATCTGCAGATATATTAGTGCATCTTTCAGTGTGTATGAACAATCCCCATCTGCATATATAGCTGCAGATAAATCTAACAGCAGATATATCTTTAAGATATATTGGTGCATCTTTCTGTGTGTAGGAACAATTACCATCTGCAGATATACTGTATCTTCAGAGCGATTGAACTGCAGATATATCTGCCAGTGTGTACCCAGCTTAAGGTACATGTAACATATAGGAAATGAGTCTAGTCATAAAAGGGTGCTGTACGAAAGTATCTGCATTAAAGTCACAGCTGAACAAATCTGAGTTTAGATGTAAAAAGTCATTACCTCTGTTGGCTTGTAGCAGTCTACTAAAGATTCCTGAAAGAACAGAATACAGTTTTACAGTGTGTTGTGGAACAAATGAAGCAGACAAATAGGCAGCACAAACAGGAGCACAGCATAATCAGAACATTCCCATAACAAAGTTCATCAAACCTGGAATAACCTCTCTGAGCCAAAAGGAGGAAGAATTTAACGGTACCCTTTGAATTGTGCTTAGAGAGATTCAACTTTATCATAATTGCTGCTAATGCGCAGCAGTAAGCTTTTATTTACTATCCTAGATAGTGTCAGAGGTACAAAGTTATTAATTTATCTTGCAGATAGGTTGTTAACATTGTTACATCTCATAGGTTATAGCAGTGGTACTCAAACTCAGTCCTCAGGACCCCACACAGTGCATGTTTTGCAGGTAACCCAACAGGTGCACAGGTATATTAATTACTCACTGACACATTTTAAAAGGTCCACAGGTGGAATTAATTATTTAACTTGTGATTTTGTGAGTAGACCTCCAAAACATGCACCGTGTGGGGTCCTGAGGACCGAGTTTGAGAACCTGTGGGTTATAGGTTATCACATATGGCTTTTAGGGTACAAAAATGAACGGTGTTCATGTATGTGTGTGTTATATCGCTTTCACATCGCAATGCCGGGACCCACTAGGGAATTGGAAACGGGTCCTTCCCGAGTGGGACCCGGCATTGGACCCTACACACCGCCATCCCGACCCGGCAATATGCCGGTTCGGGTTGCCATCCGGGGCCGGCGCTGGGAGATGACATCTCGCATCGACCCGGCAACCCGTTCGCACTGCACCCGACTCGGTATTTAACCCGGTAATAAACCTTATTTATCCCTAGGTTGAATTACTGGGTCAGGCGACCCGGGTATTTGTCCATGGCTCATTTCACACTGTACAGCGACCCGTTTTGACCCGGCAACATACTGGGTCAATACCGGGTTATTTTTGCGGTGTTAAAGGGGTATTAGTGAGGTGTGCTAAAATAGGATTTTAATTACCTACCGGTAAATCCTTACCTCATTGTCCGTAGGGGATACTGGGAATACAATTTAGTACCATGGAGTATAGACGGGTTCACTTGGAGCCATGGGCACTATAGAAGTTTGATAATGTGTGCTGGCTCCTCCCTCTATACCCCTCCTACCAGACTCAGTCTAGGAAACTGTGCCCGAGGAGACATCCTTTGAGAGAAGGAAATAGTGGTGAGATTTCGAACCAGCACAAACATAAGAGGAAAGCCATGCTAACGAAACTTGAAAACAGGGACACCAACAGCTGAACCAAACAACAGTACTTAAGCAAGTAACCTTGCAGGAAGAACGAAGCACTGGGCAGGCGCCCAGTATCCTCTACGGACTACGAGAAAAGGATTAACCGTATTTAATTAAATCCTATTTTCTCTTACATCCTAGGGGATACTGGGAATCCAATTTAGTACCATGGGGAAGCACCAAAGCTCCCAAACTGGGTGGAAGAGTGCTGAGGTTCCTGCAAAACTGACTGACCAAATAGAAGGTCCTCAGAGGCCAAGGTATCCAACCTGTAAAAATTGGCAAACGTGTTCGAACCTGACCAAGTAGCTGCTTGACAGAGCTGTAATGCAGAGACCCCAGGGGAAGCTGCCCAAGAGGAACCCACCGACCTAGTAGAGTGGGCCTGTACAGATTTTGGAATCCGCAAACCTGCCCTGGAATAAGCATGCTGGATAGTGAGCCTGATCTAGCGTGCAATAGACTGCTTTGAAGCAGGACATCAAATTTTATTGGCATCATAAAGAAAGAACAGCGAGTCCGTTTTTCTGTGACGAGCAGTTCGTTTTACACAGACCTTCAAAGCCATTACAACGTCCAAAGACTTTGAAGTAGCAAAGGTGTCAGTAATAACCGAAACCACAATTGGCTGGTTGATATGAAACGCCAACACCACCTTCGGATGGAATTGCTGACGAGTCCCGAATTCAGCTCTGTCCTCATGGAAAATCAAGTAAAAACTCTTGTGAGACAACGCCCCCAGCTCCGATATGCGTCTTGCCGAAGCCAAGGCCAATAGCGTGACGGTCTTCCACGTAAGATATTTTATGTCTACCTCCTGTAACGGTTCAAACCAGTCCTATTGGGAGGAATTTCAGAACCAAATTGAGATCCCAAGGTGCCATGGGAGTCACAAAGGGAGGTTGGATATGAAGAACACCTTTCAAGAACATCTGGACCTCTGGGAGAGAAGCCATTTGTTTCTGAAAGAAAATAGACAAGGCTGAAATATGAACTTTTATAGAGCCTAGGTGTAGGCCCACATCAACTCCCGACTACAGAAAAAGCAAGAAAAGTCCCAGATGAAATTCCACCGTAGAATATTGTCTGCTCTCACACCAAGAGACATATTTCTTCCAGACACGATGGTAATGTTTTGAAGTTACCCCCTTTCCTGGCTTTGATCATAGTTGAGATAACCCGGTCAGGAATCCCTCTCGTGCCTTGAATCAGCCGTTCAACTTCCATGCCGTCAAACGTAGCCGTGGTAAGTCTTGATAGACGAATGGGCCCTGTTGCAGAAGATCCTCTTGAAGAGGCATAGACCACAGATCTTCGATTAGTATCTCGAGAAGATCCACATACCAGGCCCTTTGCGGCCAGTCCGGAGCAATGAGAATTGCTTGAACTCTTTACCTTTTTATTCTTTTGAGAATTTTTGGGATCAGAGGAATGGGAGGAAACAAGTACACCAGCCAGTAGGCCCACGGAGCTGTCAAGGCACTGACTGCTACAGCTTGTGGGTTCCTCGACCTGGAACAATATCGCTTGAGCTTCTTGTTGAGTCGAGAGGCCATCATGTCGATCTGTGGATAACCCCACCGACGTGTCAGCCACTGGAACACCTCTGGGTGGAGGCCCCATTCCCCCGGGTACAGGTCGTGTCTGCTGAGGAAGTCTGCTTCCCAGTTGTCTACTCCCGGAATGAAGATCGCTGACAATGCCACGGCGTGTTTTTCCGCCCAGGGGAGAATTCTTGACACCTCTGACATGGACGCCTGCTTTTGGTTCCGTCCTGTCGGTTAATGTAAGACATCGCTGTCACATTGTCCGACTGAACTTGAATGGCCTGATTCTGAAGAAGAGATGAGGCCTGAAGAAGGGCGTTGTACAGTATATAGCCCTGAGTTCCAGGATGTTTATTGAAAGAACGATTTCCTGACTTGACCATCTTCCTTGAAACTGCACCCCAACCTCTGAGGCTTGCGTCTGTGGTTAGCAGAATCCAACTAGGTGAGAAGGTTGTAGCCACCACAGGAGGGAGATCCTGGCTTTTGGTGACAGACTAATCCTCTGATGCATGTGAAGATGCGATCCGGACCATTTGTCCAACAGATGCAGCTGGAAGGCCCTCGCATGAAACCTTCCGTACTGAATTGCTTCGTAAGAAGCCACCATTTTCCCTAGGAGGCGGATGCACAGATGTACTGAGATTAGGGTTGGCTTCAAGACAGCCCGAACCATCGACTGGATCACCATTGCCTTTTCTAAGGAAAGGAACACTCTCTGAAACTCTGTGTCCAGTATCATTATCAAGAAATGAAGCTTCTACGTTGGTTCTAGGTAAGATTTTGGTGAGATCAGAATCCACCCATGATCCATGAGTAGTCTGGTCGTGAGAGCAATGTTCTCCAACAACTACTCCCTGGACGCAGCCTTTATCAGAAGATCATCCAGGTAAGGAATTACGCTTACTCCCTGTCTGTGCAGTAACATCATCATCTCTGGCATCACTTTGGTGAACACCCTCGGTGCCGTGGAGAGACCAAATGGCAGGGCTTGAAACTGGTAGTGATAGTCCAGAAGTGCAAACCGTAGATAAGACTTATGAGGTGGCCAGATCGGAATGTGAAGGAACGCATCCTTGACATCCAGAGACGCTAGGGATTCCCCCTCTTCCAGACCGGAGATCACCACTCTCAGAGACTCCATCTTAAACTTGAACACTCGTAAGTATGGGGTAATTGACTTGAGATTCGGAATTGGTCTTACCGACCCACAAATAGTATCCCTTGTTTTGTAGACGAGGTGGAACTGGAACAATGACCTGGGTCTGTAACAGTTTTTGAATGGCTTCTTGTAAGGTTACTCTTGCTTCTTGTGAAACTGGTAAGCCTGATTTGAAGAATCTGTGAGGTGGAAGATCCTGGAACTCTAGCCTGTAGCCCTGGGATATAAGGTATATGACCCAGGGATCCGGGTAAGATCTTGTCCAGGTGTGACTGAAAATTTTTAGCCAGCCTCCCACTTCCCAGGCACCACGGTCCACCGTCATGCGGAAAGTTTTGGGGAGGCAGAGCCTGAGCTCTGTTCCTGTGAACCAGCAGTCGCTGGTTTGCGCGGTTTACCTCTAGCACCTCTGGCGGCAGTAGAATAACCTCTGGCCTTGTCCCTAAACTTGGCAGTCCGGACGGACTGTAAATTGGGTCCTGAGTAGGCCTTCCTAGCTGGAGGGGCTGCAGAAGGTAGATAAATGGACTTACCTGCAGTAGCTCGTGAGATCCACTTGTCGAGTTTGTCGCCAAATAAGGCCTCACCTGTGAAAGGCAGGCCTTCCACACCTTTCTTGGAATCCACGTCAGCAGTCCACTGACGCAGCCATAATCCCCTGCGTGCCAACACTGCCATAGCTGTAGTGCGTGCATTAAGCAAACCTATCTCTTTAATGGCTTCCACAATAAAGTTTTTCGAGTTTGTATGTGCTGCAGGAGTAAAACAATTTCCTCTTGAGGTAAGGTGTCTAACCCCTTAATTAAATGAATTTACCAGACCATTTAGCAATGGCTCGAGTAATCCACCCACATGCTATAGTGGGTCTCTGGGCCACCCCTGCAGCTGTATACAAAGATTTGAGTGTAGTTTCAGTCCTACAATCAGCTGTATCCTTTAGGGAGGCTGCACCAGGAACAGGTAGTACTATTTTACGTGAGAGCCTGGAGACTGATGTATCCCATTTTTTCCTATTCTAAGGAGGAAAAGGAAAAGTTGATAAGAACCGCCTAGGAATTTGAAATTTCTTATCTGGATTAACCCACGGTTCTTCAAACAGGTTATTTAGTTCCTTTGACACGGGAAAAGTGGCTGAGGATTTTTTCTTTAATATAAAGAAAGATTCCTCACACTCCTCTGTCACCTATCAGGGATATTTAGGACGTCTCTGATAGAATCTATGAGAGCCTCTACACCCTGCGACAGTGTACCCACCCCTCCACCTCACCTTCCTCCATTTCTGACCCTTCATTATCAGAGTCAGATGCATAGACTGTCTTAAATATTGCGTCTCTTTCTCATTACAAGATAATTTAGTGGAGATGGTGGAAATCATCCCCCTAATGGAGTCCAGCCATGCTGGCTCCGCCCCACTAGCCTGAAAAGGGATACTACACTGAGCACACACTAGTGAACCCCCTGGAGAAGAGGAACACTGTGCCTTACATGAAACACACTCTTTGCCTGACATACTGCAGCAGTGACAGCACACACACAGGTAAAGGTTAAATGCAAAATTAACCCACAAAGAGCCCTTCCCGAGAGACACAGAGAGGATAGAACCAGCACACGGCGCCCTTATCGCTAAAGCCAAGCTTAGCCGGGTCGCAGACTAAGTACCTTGATTAGGGACTAAGTACACTAGTATATAGCTCACCCCTGCTAAGACACCATGGTACCTCTGAGGTAATCTGGAGGATCTCCGGAGGAGTTGCGCATCCCTGTAGTCAGCGTCTGTGTAGCTGCTGTAGGGTGAAATGGAGCCTGTAAGATGCTGGATCTGCTCATAGTGAAGCCCCGCCCCTTCAATTGCGCACGGTCTTCCCGCTCTTCTTTAAACTGGCTTTATGTGTCTGAGTGCATAAAATAAGATTTTACTCACCGGTAAATCTATTTCTCGTAGTCCGTAGTGGATGCTGGGGACTCCGTAAGGACCATGGGGAATAGACGGGCTCCGCAGGAGACTGGGCACTCTAAGAAAGATTTAGTACTACCTGGTGTGCACTGGCTCCTCCCTCTATGCCCCTCCTCCAGACCTCAGTTAAGGAAACTGTGCCCGGAAGAGCTGACATTACAAGGAAAGGATTTTGGAATCCAGGGTAAGACTCATACCAGCCACACCGTATAACTTGTGATAACATACCCAGTCAACAGTATGAACAACAACAGAGCATCAGACAAACCTGATGCAACCATAACATAACCCTTATTTAAGCAATAACTATATACAAGTATTGCAGAAGAAGTCCGCACTTGGGACGGGCGCCCAGCATCCACTACGGACTACGAGAAATAGATTTACCGGTGAGTAAAATCTTATTTTCTCTAACGTCCTAGTGGATGCTGGGGACTCCGTAAGGACCATGGGGATTATACCAAAGCTCCCAAACGGGCGGGAGAGTGCGGATGACTCTGCAGCACCGAATGGGCAAACACAAGGTCCTCCTCAGCCAGGGTATCAAACTTGTAGAACTTAGCAAATGTGTTTGAACCCTACCAAGTAGCTGCTCGGCAAAGCTGTAATGCCGAGACCCCTCGGGCAGCCGCCCAAGAAGAGCCCACTTTCCTTGTGGAATGGGCTTTCACTGATTTTGGATGCTGCAATCCAGCCGCAGAATGAGCCTGCTGAATCATGCTACAGATCCAGCGAGCAATAGTTTGCTTTGAAGCAGGAGCACCCAGCTTGTTGGATGCATACAGGATAAACAGCGAGTCAGTCTTCCTGACTCCAGCCGTCCTGGCTACATAGATCTTCAAAGCCCTGACTACATCAAGCAACTTGGAATCCTCCAAGTCACGAGTAGCCGCAGGCACCACAATAGGTTGGTTCAAATGAAAAGATGACACCACTTTCGGCAGAAATTGCGGACGAGTCCGTAATTCTGCCCTGTCCATATGGAAAACCAGATAGGGGCTTTTACATGACAAAGCCGCCAATTCTGACACGCCTAGCCGAAGCTAAGGCCAATAACATGACCACCTTCCACGTGAGATACTTTAGCTCCATGGTCTTAAGTGGCTCAAACCAGTGGGATTTCAGGAAACCCAACACCACGTTGAGATCCCAAGGTGCCACTGGTGGCACAAAAGGGGGCTGAATATGCAGCACCCCCTTAACAAACGTCTGAACTTCAGGAAGAGAAGCCAGTTCCTTTTGAAAGAAAATGGATAGGGCCGAAATCTGGACCTTTATGGACCCCAACTTCAGGCCCATAGTCACTCCAGACAGTAGGAAGTGCAGGAACCGGCCCAGCTGGAATTCCTCTGTAGGGGCCTTCCTGGCCTCACACCAGGCAACATATTTTCGCCATATACGGTGATAGTGTCTTGCTGTCACGTCCTTCCTAGCCTTTATCAGCGTAGGAATAACATAATCCGGAATGCCTTTTTCCGCTAGGATCCTGCGTTCAACCGCCATGCCGTCAAACGCAGCTGCGGTAAGTCTTGGAACAGACAGGGCCCCTGTTGCAACAGCTCCTGTCTGAGACGCAGAGGCCATGGGTCCTCTGTGAGCATTTCTTGCAGTTCCGGGTACCAAGTCCTTCTTGGCCAATCTGGAACAATGGGGGAAATTTACTAAGCTCCCGATTTTGACCGAGATGCCGTTTTTTCATCAAAGTGTCATCTCGGTAATTTACTAAACACTAATCACGGCAGAGATGGGGGCATTCGTAATTTTTTGCAAGTCCAAGTAAAAAATTACGAATGAATACACCATCGGTCAAAACGCGTCTGTTTAAGTATGAATCTCGGTCATTTACTAAGAAGTGCAAAGCAAAAAAAAACCAAACACTGCCGTGAAAAATTACAACTCGTAAAAAAGTGTTAAAAAAAAAACAGACCTTTTTTTTTTATTCGTGATTGGATAGGCATGCACGGATCCATGAGATCCGTGCATGTATATCAGTGGGAAGGGGTGGGAAAGTGCTTATTTTTTCAAAAAAAATTGCGTGGGGTCCCCCCTCCTAAGCATAACCAGCCTCGGGCTCTTTGAGCCGATCCTGGTTGCAGAAATATGGGGGAAAAAATGACAGGGGTTCCCCCATATTTAAGCAACCAGCATCGGGCTCTGCGCCTGGTCCTGGTCCCAAAAATACGGGGGACAAAAAGAGTAGGGGTCCCCCGTATTTTTAAAACCAGCACCGGGCTCCACTAGCTGGACAGATAATGCCACAGCCGGGGGTCACTTTTATATAGTGCCCTGCGGCCGTGGCATCAAAAATCCAACTAGTCACTCCTGGCCGGGGTACCCTGGGGGAGTGGGGACCCCTTCAATCAAGGGGTCCCCCCCCCCCAGCCACCCAAGGGCCAAGGGTGAAGCCCGAGGCTGTCCCCCCCCATCCAATGGGCTGCGGATGGGGAGGCTGATAGCCTTTGTTGTAAAATAAAAGATATTGTTTTTAGTAGCAGTACTACAAGGCCCAGCAAGCCTCCCCCGCATGCTGGTACTTGGAGAACCACAAGTACCAGCATGCAACGGAAAAACGGGCCCGCTGGTACCTGTAGTACTACTACTAAAAAAATACCCAAAAAAAGACAAGACACACACACCGTGAAAGTATAATTTTATTACATACATACACACATACATACATACTTACCTTAAGTTCCCACGCAGGTCGGTCCTCTTCTCCAGTAAAATCCAAGGGGTACCTGTTGAAGAAATTATACTCACGAGATCCAGGGGTCCAGGCTCCTCGGGAAATCCAGGGGTAATCCACGTACTTGAAAAAAATAACAAAACGGTGTCCCGACCACGAACTGAAAGGGGACCCATGTTTGCACATGGGTCACCTTTCCACGAATGCCAGAAACCCACTTTGACTTCTGTCTAAGTGGGTTTCTTCAGCCAATCAGGGAGCGCCACGTTGTAGCACTCTCCTGATCAGCTGTGTGCTCCTGTCCTCACTGACAGGCAGCACACGGCAGTGTTACAATGTAGCGCCTATGCGCTACATTGTAACCAATGATGGGAACTTTCTGCCCTGCGGTTGACCTAAAGTGACATCACCGCTGAGCAGAAAGTTCCCATCATTGGTTACAATGTAGCGCATAGGCGCTACATTGTAACACTGCCGTGTGCTGCCTGTCAGTGAGGACAGGACCACACAGCTGATCAGGAGAGTGCTACAACGTGGCGCTCCCTGATTGGCTGAAGAAACCCACTTAGACAGAAGTCAGAGTGGGTTTCTGGCATTCGTGGAAAGGTGACCCATGTGCAAACATGGGTCCCCTTTCAGTTCGTGGTCGGGACACCGTTTTTTTTTTTTTTCAAGTACGTGGATTACCCCTGGATTTCCCGAGGAGCCTGGACCCCTGGATCTCGTGAGTATAATTTCTTCAACAGGTACCCCTTGGATTCTACTGGAGAAGAGGACCGACCTGCGTGGGAACTTAAGGTAAGTATGTATGTATGTGTGTATGTATGTAATAAAATTATACTTTCACGGTGTGTGTGTCTTGTCTTTTTTTGGGTATTTTTTTAGTAGTAGTACTACAGGTACCAGCGGGCCAGTTTTTCCGCCGCATGCTGGTACTTGTGGTTCTCCAAGTACCAGCATGCGGGGGAGGCTTGCTGGGCCTTGTAGTACTGCTACTAAAAACAATATCTTTTCTTTTACAACAAAGGCTATCAGCCCCCCCATCCGCAGCCCATTGGATGGGTGGGGGACAGCCTCGGGCTTCACCCCTGGCCCTTGGGTGGCTGGGGGGGGGGGGACCCCTTGATTGAAGGGGTCCCCACTCCCCCAGGGTACCCCGGCCAGGGGTGACTAGTTGGATTTTTGATGCCACGGCCGCAGGGCACTATATAAAAGTGACCCCCGGCTGTGGCATTATCTGTCCAGCTAGTGGAGCCCGGTGCTGGTTTTAAAAATACGGGGGACCCCTACTCTTTTTGTCCCCCGTATTTTTGGGACCAGGACCAGGCGCAGAGCCCGATGCTGGTTGCTTAAATATGGGGGAACCCCTGTCATTTTTTTCCCCATATTTTTGCAACCAGGATCGGCTCAAAGAGCCCGAGGCTGGTTATGCTTAGGAGGGGGGACCCCACGCATTTTTTTTTATTATTTTACAGTGTTTAATTTAAAAAAATAAATAAATAAACCCCAGCACGGATCACACAGATCCGGCCGAGATTGATTGTAAAAAAAGTCGGCAGTGTTTTGCTAATCACTGCCGTAAAAATAGAAAAAAAACCACGAATGACATCGACATCGGAACAAAAGAAAAACCCGAATACGACAGCTTAGTAAATTAGTCGTAATCAATTCAAAAAGTTGCAGTTTTACACTTTCGATGTCATTCGTGATTGAACTTTGACCTGAAACGGGAAAATACGAATCTTAGTAAATTTACCCCATTGAGTATTGTTCTCACTCCTCTTTTTCTTACTATTCTCAGCACCTTGGGTATGAGAGGAATAGGAGGAAACACAGACCGACCGGAACACCCACGGTGTTACCAGGGCGTCCACAGCTATCGCCTGAGGGTCTCTTGACCTGGCGCAATACCTTTGTAGCTTTTTGTTGAGACGGGACGCCATCATGTCCACCTGTGGCAGTTCCCATCGATTTGTAATCTGAGTGAAGACTTCGTGATGAAGTCCCCACTCTCCCGGGTGGAGGTCGTGCCTGCTGAGGAAGTCTGCTTCCCAGTTGTCCACTCCCGGAATGAAGACTGCTGACAGTGCTTGCACGTGATTCTCCGCCCAACGAAGAATCCTGGTGGCTTCTGCCATCGCCACTCTGCTTCTTGTGCCGCCCTGGCGGTTTACATGAGCCACTGCGGTGATGTTGTCTGACTGAATCAGCACCGGTTGGTTGCGAAGCAGAGGCTCCGCTTGACTCAGGCCCTTAGTTCCAGGATATTTATGTGCAGACAAGCCTCCTGACTTGTCCACAACCCTTGGAAGTTTCTTCCTTGAGTGACTGCCCCCCATCCTCGGAGGCTCGCATCCGTGGTCACCAGGACCCAGTCCTGTATGCCGAACCTGCGGCCCTCGAGAAGGTGAGCACTCTGCAGCCACCACAGAAGAGACACCCTGGCCCTCGGGGACAGGTTGATCAGCCGATGTATCTGAAGATGCGATCCGGACCACTTGTCCAACAGATCCCACTGAAAGATCCTCGCATGGAACCTGCCGAAGGGAATGGCTTCGTATGATGCCACCATCTTTCCCAGGACTCGCGTGCAGCGATGCACCGTCACCTGTTTCGGTTTTAAGAGGTCTCTGACTAGAGTCACGAGCTCTTGAGCCTTCTCCGCCGGGAGAAACACCTTCTTCTGGTCCGTGTCCAGAATCATGCCCAGAAAAGGCAGACGCGTAGTAGTAATCAGCTGCGACTTTGGAATATTCAGAATCCAGCCGTGCTGTTGCAACACTTCCTGAGAGTGTGCTACGCTGATTAGCAATTGCTCTCTGGACCTCGCCTTTATGAGGAGATCGTCCAAGTATGGGATAATTGTGACTCCTTGCTTTCGAAGGAGCACCATCAACTCTGCCATTACCTTGGTAAATATTCTCGGTGCCGTGGAGAGCCCAAACGGCAACGTCTGGAATTGGTAATGACAGTCCTGTAACACAAATCTGAGGTACTCCTGATGAGGTGGATAAATGGGGACATGCAAGTAAGCATCCTTGATGTCCAGAGACACCATAAAATCCCCCTCTTCCAGGCTTGCAATGACCGCTCTGAGCGATTCCATTTTGAACTTGAATCTTTTCAGATAAATGTTCAGGGATTTTAAATTCAATATGGGTCTGATCGAACCGTCCGGTTTCGGTACCACAAACATTGTGGAATAGTATCCTCTTCCTTGTTGAAGGAGGGGAACCTTCACCACCACCTGCTGGAGGTATAACTTGTGAATTGCCGCTAACACTACTTCCCTTTCTATGGGGGAAGCTGGCAGGGCCGATTTGAGGTAACGGCGAGGGGGCATCACTTCGAATTCCAGCTTGTATCCCTGAGACACAATCTGTATAGCCCAGGGATCCACCTGTGAGCGAACCCACTGGTGGCTGAAATTTTGGAGACGCGCCCCCACCGCTCCTGGCTCCACCTGTGGAGCCCCAGCATCATGCGGTGGATTTAGTGGAAGCCGGGGAGGACTTCTGTTCCTGGGAACTAGCTGTATGGTGCAGTTTCTTTCCTCTACCCCTGCCTCTGGCAAGAAAGGACGCACCTCTGACCTTCTTGCTTCTCTGTGATCGAAAGGACTGCATTTGGTAATACGGTGCTTTCTTAGGCTGTGAGGGAATATATGGCAAAAAGTTTGACTTCCCAGCCGTAGCTGTGGAAACTAGGTCCGAGAGACCGTCCCCAAACAATTCCTCACCCTTGTAAGGTAACACCTCCATGTGCTTTTTGGAGTCGGCATCACCTGTCCATTGCCGAGTCCACAGGACCCTTCTGGCAGAAATTGACATTGCATTTATTCTAGAGCCCAGTAAGCAAATGTCCCTCTGGGCATCCCTCATATATAGGACAGCGTCTTTTATATGCCCCAGGGTCAGTAAAATGGTATCCTTGTCTAAGGTATCCATTTCCTCAGACAGATTATCTGTCCATGCTGCTACAGCACTACACATCCAGGCCGACGCAATTGCCGGCCTCATTATAGTACCTGAGTGTGTATAAACAGACTTCAGGATACTTTCCTGCTTCCTATCTGCAGGATCCTTTAGGGCGGCCGTATCCTGTGACGACAGGGCCACCTTTTTAGATAAGCGTGTCAGAGCTTTATCTACCCTAGGGGAGGATTCCCAGCGCATCCTGTCCGTTGGCGGGAAAGGGTACGCCATAAGTAACCTTTTGGAAATCAGCACTTTCTTATCGGGGGAATCCCACGCTTTTTCACATAATTCATTTAACTCATGTGAAGGGGGAAAAGTCACCTCTTGCTTTGTCTCCCCATACATATACACCCTTTTGTCAGGGACAGGGTTTACCTCTGATATGTGCAATACATCCTTCATTGTTATAATCATGTAGCGGATGGCTTTAGCCATTTTAGGCTGCAATTTTGCATCATCGTCATCGACACTGGAGTCAGAATCCGTGTCGATATCTGTGTCAACCATTTTGGATAGTGGGCGCTTCTGAGACCATGACGGCCTCTGCACTGTAGGATCAGGCATGGGCTGAGACCCCGACTGTCCCAAGGCATCAGCTTTATCCAACCTTTTATGTTAGGAGTTTACATTATCATTTAACACCTTCCACATATCCATCCAATCAGGTGTCGGCGCCGTCGGCGGAGACACGTCATTAATCTGTACTTGCTCTGCCTCCACATAGCCCTCTTCATCAAACATGCCGACACACGCGTACCGACACACCACACACACAGGGGATGCTCTATATGAGGACAGGACCCCCACAAGGCCTTTTGGAGAGACAGAGAGAGAGTATGCCAGCACACACCCCAGCGCTATATGACCCAGGAATCACACAGTAACTTAGTGTTTACCCAGTAGCTGCTGTATATATATTAAACGCGCTAAATTTATGTGCCCCCCCCTCTCTTTTTACCCTTTCTACCGTGAGTCTGCAGGGGAGAGCCTGGGGAGCTTCCTCTCAGCGGAGCTATGGAGAGAAAATGGCGCTAGTGAGTGCTGAGGAAGAAGGCGCCGCCCCCTCAGTGGCGGGCTTCTGTCCCGCGATTTTGTGTAAAATTAATGGCGGGGGCTCATGCATATAACAGTGTCCAACTGTATATATGCTGCTTTCGCCAGGAGGTATCTAATTGCTGCCCAGGGCGCCCCTGCGCCCTGCACCCTACAGTGACCGGAGTGTGTGGGTTAGTGTGGGCGCAATGGCGCACAGGTGCAGTGCTGTGCGCTACCTCATATGAAGACAGGAGTCTTCTGCCGCTGATTTCGACGTCTTCTTTCTTCAACCCGCCGGCTTCTGACTTCTGGCTCTGCGAGGGGGATGGCGGCGCGGCTCCGGGAACGGACGACAAGGTCAGGTCCTGTGTTCGATCCCTCTGGAGCGAATGGTGTCCAGTAGCCTACGAAGCGCAACCTAGCCGCAGTTAGTAGGTTTGCTTCTCTCCCCTCAGTCCCACGTAGCAGAGAGTCTGTTGCCAGCAGAAGCTCTCTGAAAATAAAAAACCTAACTAAAATACTTTCTTATTAGCAAGCTCAGGAGAGCTCACTAAAAGCACCCAGCTCTGGCCGGGCACAGATTCTAACTGAGGTCTGGTGGAGGGGCACAGAGGGAGGAGCCAGTGCACACCAGTAGTACTAAATCTTTCTTAGGGTGCCCAGTCTCCTGCGGAGCCCGTCTATTACCCATGGTCCTTACGGAGTCCCCAGCTTCCACTAGGACGTTAGAGAAAATGGAGTAAGTCCCCTTTTAAGCCTGTATTGCTAGTCTGTGTACACTACAGTGTACTAAGTCTGGAGACTCATTCTGCCCGCGTAGAAGCCGTGCGTCTCCGTACCCTTATGCCGCCATAAAGGCCGGAAACCTGCTAACCGGGACGCCGGCTTAGTACTCACCACTCTTCTTTCTTCTGACAGGTTAGGGGTGGCGGCGTGCTGCGGTAATGTACGCTCGCTGTGGTGGGGCTTGCGAATAGTTCCCTCAGGAGCTAGAATTCTGTCAGCGGGTAATGGGACCATTAACCCTTAGTGGGGTGGGGTTGGTCACACGCAGCAGGCAGGCTGGTGCCATCCAGTCCAGCCTGAAAAGAAACTTTGAAAATAAATGCAGAAATCTCTTCAGGAGCTCCAAGAGATGTGACCGGCTCCTTCGGGCACATTTTCTAAACTGAGTCTGGTAGGAGGGGCATAGAGGGTAAAACCAGCACACGTTATCAAACTTCTATAGTGCCCATGGCTCCAAGTGGACCAGTCTGTACCCCATGGTACTAAATTGGATTCCCAATCCCCTAGTATGTAAGAGAAAAGCAATTTACTGCAAAGGCATAAATAATACCAAAGTAGCTCTGGTACAGCTACTATAGAGACTGCATCTTCAGATTAAGTCCAGATAAATTACCTAATTTATGAAGACGTTAGAAAGGGTATCCGCAACCAAAAAGTACATACATTTTAATAATGGGGCTAATTCCAAGTTGATCGCAGCAGGAAAGTTTTTAGCAGTTGGGCAAAACCATGTGCACTGCAGGGGAGGCAGATATAACATGTGCAGAGAGTTAGATTTGGGTGGGGTGTGTTCAAACTGAAATCTAAATTGCAGTGTAAAAACAAGCAGCCAGTATTTACCCTGCACAGAAACGAAATAACCCACCCAAATCTAACTCTCTCTGCAAATGTTATATCTGCCGCCCCTGCAGTGCACATGGTTTTGCCCAATTGCTAACAAACTTGCTGCTGCGATCAACTCAGGATTACCCCAAATATTCACTGTATGGCAGTAATTAGTAATGCAAACTACAAAAGGCAGATGGTGCTGCTAATACAATGGACATGGCCAACAAATAGATTTACAAAAAATGGGTTCAGTTATGACGAAACGAATATTAAAGCCTTTTAATTATTAAAAGGTATAGGGCAATTTACACCTATCCATTATTAATGCACTCTTTAGCGAGTTCAGTAAGAGTCACAGATGGACGGGATGCCGGCGGTCAGTATACCCACAGCGGCATCCCGTCCATCAGAATCCCGACAGCCCACCATTCAGCTTCCTAACCCTCACCTTTTCCCTATTCTAACCCTCCCTTGTGGGTGCCTAAGCCTAACCTCTGTTACTGTGTACCTAACCCTAACCCACCTTTCCCGGTCCCTAACCCTAACCTTCCAGTGCCTGCACCCTAAACCTAATCCCTTTTGGTGCCTAAACCTAACACCACCACCCCCCCCCCCCACCTTCTCAGATACTTTGACGGCAGCATCACGTTTGGTGGCAGTACTTAGACGCCGGGATTGTGTCCTACCTAGGGATCCCGGCATCGGTATAGAATGGCCACCAGGATCCCTTTCGTCGGGAAGCTAACTGCTTCCCTCTTTAGCCACTAACATAGGATGAATGATTTCTTATGGTCTCATTCTCATCATTGTATTTTAAAATGTTAACACACATAGCCGGCCTTAGCTATAGGCAGGCTAGGCATTTGTCTAGGGCATCCAAGCATGTCTAGGGGCATCCTAGCATGTCACCTCCAGTATCTCATGCTGGGAGGGACAGTCTGCAAACTAACTGTTACTTTCCAAATGTATTCAATCAGTACTTTTATACACTGCTGTTTACATTTGTCAAACAGAATGCACACTGTCCCTTAAAGTTTGTTAACCTCCCTCCGACATGCTTGAATGCCCCTGACTTGTGAGAAGACAGAAGAAGCCTGGTAACTGCAATTCCTGGACATGTGACATTTTCACTGACTATATAAGGTTATTAGTGGATGGCTCCTTATGATACCACGTGTATTTTTGAAGACTGCTTCACATAAATCTGACATCACCTATACTGCTTGTGCACATGGAGGAGGGGAACCCTGCTATCCTGCGTGTGTCCCTTATCCCTGTGCAAACCTCAAGTGTTTGCAGAGACATAACATGGGCTGTGTTCTCCCCACACTTTATTTCCTAGTTAGTCCATGCCGTAAAATTCCCCTGCCATCCAGTACTGTAACATAGTCAGTAAGTTGCGTTGCGCTATTTCTACATGAAACATCAGTGCAGCGTGACTTTTGGACATGTCAGACTGGAGGGCAGAGCATATCACTCCCACAGTATAAAATAAAGGGCATGCAGTTGCCGGGAGTAACAGACACCAGCAAACACACTGAACTGTGAAGAGAATGGACAGTTGCTACATGATTGATACTGGTCTTTTAGTATAACCAACAAGTGTGGCAGTATCTGGACATTACTGCTATCTGTTTCCAACAAGCAAGCGAAAATAAAGGGTGAGGCTTGCAAAGGATGGCATACCCTGTGAGGTCACATACCTTGTATGGGTGCGAGCGCAAGCACGCGCCCACCCATCCTGCCACCCCCATCTCACAAAATGCAGTCATAAGTTTTATTTAAAAAAAACTACTAGCATTACTAATGTGAGGCATATACGTCAGGTGCATTATTGTGTGGAATTGTGTGTAGTATGGGCATTACTTCTGTGGGGCATGTGTGTAAGGTGCACTACTGTGTAGCATTATGTGTATTATGGGCATTACTAATGTGGGGCATATGTGTAAGGTGCATTACTGTGTGGCATTATGTGTATTATGGGCATTACTAATGTGGGACACATGTGTAAGGTGCATTACTGTGTGGCATTATGTGTATTATGGGCATTACTAATGTGGGACACATGTGTAAGGTGCATTACTGTGTGGCATTATGTGTATTATGAGCATTACTAATGTGAGGCATGTGTGTAAGGTGCACTACTGTGTGGCATTATGTATATTATGGGCATTACTAATGTGAGGCATGTGTGTAATGTGCATTACTGTGTGGAAATATGTATATTATGGGCATTACTGTGTGGCATTATGCAGGGTTGAACTGGTCCACAGGGTAACCTCCCCGGTGGGCCCCGCTGCCTGAGTGTTGCTGGGTCAGATGCAGAACTAGCGGCAGTGCTAGAGGGCACCAGACAAAATTTTGCCTAGGGCATTAAACTGGCTAGGGCCGGCTCTGTTAACACAGTATAAGAGTCCAGAACATGACAGGATCTATTTGTCGTTCATTAATGTGTTCTACCAGTACAACAGATTATAAACTGGTACAAAAGCACACACCCAAGAAAAAGTGTTAAAAACTCATCACTAATGCACACATTTGGTTTTTGGAGTGGAAGGAACGGTTTATTTTTTATCTTGGCAACTATGCAATTATAGGGGATGTTAGAAAACGAAGAGAGAATATAAGTGATGGAAGAAACAAATAAATTTGTAGATTATAAAAAAAATACATACATAGATAGATAGATAGATAGATAGATAGATAGATAGATAGATAGATAGATAGATAGATAGATAGATAGATAGAGACAGAAGTAAACAAATTCGTACCTGTAATTTCACAACCCGTTCTTCCTCACTTGATGCTTCTAGAAGATCATCTATGTCTATTTCTACTTCTGGCATTTCTTCTTCCTAAGAATGAAATGTAAAAAAAATAAGAATTTACTTACCGATAATTCTATTTCTCATAGTCCGTAGTGGATGCTGGGGACTCCGTAAGGACCATGGGGAATAGCGGCTCCGCAGGTGACTGGGCACATCTAAAGAAAGCTTTAGGACTAACTGGTGTGCACTGGCTCCTCCCCCTATGACCCTCCTCCAAGCCTCAGTTAGGATACTGTGCCCGGACGAGCGTACACAATAAGGAAGGATTTTGAATCCCGGGTAAGACTCATACCAGCCACACCAATCACACCGTATAACCTGTGATCTGAACCCAGTTAACAGCATGATAACAGAGGAGCCTCTGAAAGATGGCTCACAACAATAATAACCCGATTTTTGTAACAATAACCATGTACAAGTATTGCAGACAATCCGCACTTGGGATGGGCGCCCAGCATCCACTACGGACTATGAGAAATAGAATTATCGGTAAGTAAATTCTTATTTTCTCTAACGTCCTAAGTGGATGCTGGGGACTCCATAAGGACCATGGGGATTATACCAAAGCTCCCAAACGGGCGGGAGAGTGCGGATGACTCTGCAGCACCAAATGAGAGAACTCCCGGTCCTCCTCAGCCAGGATATCAATTTTGTAGAATTTTACAAACGTATTTGCTCCTGACCAAGTAGCTGCTCGGCAAAGTTGTAAAGCCGAGACCCCTCGGGCAGCCGCCCAAGATGAGCCCACCTTCCTTGTGGAGTGGGCATTTACAGATTTTTGGCTGTGGCAGGCCTGCCACAGAATGTGCAAGCTGAATTGTACTACAAATCCAACGAGCAATAGTCTGCTTAGAAGCAGGAGCACCCAGCTTGTTGGGTGCACACAGGATAAACAGCGAGTCAGATTTCCTGACTCCAGCCGTCCTGGAAACATATATTTTCAGGGCACTGACAACGTCTAGCAACTTGGAGGCCTCCAAGTCCCTAGTAGCCGCAGGCACCACCAATAGGTTGGTTCAGGTGAGACGCTGAAACCACCTTAGGGAGAAACTGAGGACGAGTCCTCAATTCCGCCCTGTCCGAATGGAAAATCAGATAAGGGCTTTTTCAGGATAAAGCCGCCAATTCTGACACGCGCCTGGCCCAGGCCAGGGCCAACAGCATGACCACTTTCCATGTGAGATATTTTAACTCCACAGATTTAAGTGGTTCAAACCAATGTGACTTTTGGAACCCAAAACTACATTGAGATCCCAAAGTGCCACTGGAGGCACAAAAGGAGGCTGTATATGCAGTACCCCTTTTACAAACGTCTGAACTTCAGGGACTGAAGCTAGTTCTTTTTGGAAGAAAATTGACAGGGCCGAAATTTGAACCTTAATGGACCCCCATTTCAGGCCCATAGACACTCCTGTTTGCAGGAAATGTAGGAATCGACCCAGTTGAATTTCCTCCGTCGGGCCTTACTGGCCTCGCACCACGCCAATTGCGGTGATAATGTTTTTGCGGTTACATCCTTCCTGGCTTTGATCAGGATAGGGATGACTTCATCCGGAATGCCTTTTTTCCTTCAGGATCCGGCGATCAACCACCATGCCGTTAAACGCAGCCGCGGTAAGTCTTGAAACAGACAGGGTCCTTGCTGGAGCAGGTCCCTTCTTAGAGGTAGAGGCCACGGATCCTCCGTGAGCATCTCTTGAAGTTCCGGTTACCAAGTCCTTCTTGGCCAATCCGGAGCCACGAATATAGTGCTTACTCCTCTCCATCTTATCAATCTCAGTACCTTGGGTATGAGAGGCAGAGGAGGGAACACATACACTGACTGGTACACCCACGGTGTTACCAGAGCGTCTACAACTATTGCCTGAGGGTCTCTTGACCTGGCGCAATACCTGTCGAGTTTTTTAATCATGTGGACGACTTCTGGGTGAAGTCCCCACTATCCCGGGTGGAGGTCGTGCTGAGGAAGTCTGCTTCCCAGTTGTCCACTCCCGGTGAGTAATACTGTTGACAGTGCTATCACATGATTTTCCGCCCAGCGAAGAATCCCTGCAGCTTCTGCCATTGCCCTCCTGCTTCTTGTGCCACCCTGTCTGTTTACGTGGGTGACTGCCATGATGTTGTCCGACTGGATCAATACCGGCTGACCTTGAAGCAGAGGTCTTGCTAAGCTTAGAGCATTGTAAATGGCCCTTAGCTTCAGGATATTTATGTGAAGTGATGTATCCAGGCTTGACCCTAAGCCCTGGATATTCCTTCCCTGTGTGACTGCTCCCCAGCCTCGCAGGCTGGCATCCGTGGTCACCAGGACCCAGTCCTGAATGCCGAATCTGCGGCCCTCTAGAAGATGAGCACTCTGCAACCACCACAGGATGGATACCCTTGTCCTTGGTGACAGGGTTATCCGCTGATGCATCTGAAAATGCGACCCGGACCATTTGTCCAGTAGGTTCCACTGGAAAGTTCTTGCGTGGAATCTAACGAATGGGATTGCTTCGTAGGAAGCCACCATTTTTACCCAGAACCCTTGTGCATTGATGCACTGAGACTTGGTTCGATTTTAGGAGGTTCCTGACTAGCTCGGATAACTCCCTGGCTTTCTCTTCCGGGAGAAACACCTTTTTTCTGGACTGTGTCCAGGAACATCCCTAGGAAACAGAAGACAAGTCGTCGGAACCAGCTGCGATTTTGGAATATTGAGAATCCAATCGTGCTGCCGCAACACTACCTGAGATAGTGCTACACCGACTTCCAACTGTTCCCTGGATCTTACCCTTATCAGGGAATCGTCCAAGTAAGGGATTACTAAAATTCCCTTCCTTCGAAGGGATATAATTTCGGCCATTACCTTGGTAAAGACCCGGGGTGTCGTGGACCATCCCTACGGCAGCGTCTGAACTGATAGTGACAGTTCTGTACCATAACCTGAGGTACCCTTGGTGAGAAGGGTAAATTTTGACATGAAGGTAAGCATCCTTGATGTCCCGAGACATCATGTAGTCCCCTTCTTCCAGGTTCGCAATCACTGCTCTGAGTGACTCAATCTTGAATTTGAACCTCTGTATGTAAGTGTTCAAAGATTTTAGATTTTAGATTTAGAATCGGTCTCACCGAGCCGTCTGGCTTTGGTACCACAATAGTGTGGAATAATACCCCGTTCCCTGTTGCAGGAGGGGTACCTTGATTATCACCTGCTGGGAATACAGCTTGTGAATGGCTTCCAAAACTGCCTCCCTGTCAGAGGGAGATGTCGGTAAAGCCGACTTTTGGAAACGGCGAGGGGGAGACGTCTCGAATTTCAATATGTACCCTTGAGATATTACCTGAAGGATCCAGGGGTCTACTTGCGAGTGAGCCCACTGCGCACTGAAATTCATTGAGAACGGGCCCCCACCGTGCCTGAGCTTGTAAGGCCCTAGCGTCATACTGAGGGCTTTGCAGAGGCGGGAAAGGATTTCTGTTCCTGGGAACTGGGTAATCTCTTCAGCCTTTTTCCTCTCCCTCTGTCACGAGCAGAAAAGAGGAACCTTTTGTCCGCTTGCCAACAAAGGACTGCGCCTGATAATACGGCGTCTTATTTTGAGAGGCGACCTGGGGTACAAACGTGGATTTCCCAGTTGTTGCCGTGGCCACCAGGTCTAAAAGACCGACCCCAAATGTCCCCTTTCAAAGGCAATACTTCCAAATGCCATTTGGAATCCGCATCACCTGACCATTTTACTGGTAGAATTGGACAACGCACTTATACTTGATGCCAGTTGGCAATTATTCCGCTGTGCATCCTGCATATATAGAAATGCATCTTTTAAATGCTCTATAGGCAATAATATACTATCCTTATCTAGGATATCAATATTTCCAGTCAGGGAATCCGACCATGCCAACCCAGCACTGCACCTCCAGGCTGAGGCGATTGCTGGTCGCAGTATAACACCAGTATGTGTGTGAATACATTTTTGGATACCTTCCTGATTTCTATCAGCAGGATCCTTAAGGGCGGCCATCTCATGAGAGGGTAGAGCCCTTGTTCTTACAAGCGTGTGAGCGCCTTATCCCCCCTAGGGGGTGTTTCCCAACGCACCCTAACCTCTGGCGGGAAAGGGTATACAGCCAATACTTTTTAAGAAATTATCAATCGTTATCGGGGGGAAACCCACGCATCATCACACATTTTATTTCTCAGATTCAGGAAAACTACAGGTAGTTTTTCCCTCACCGAACATAATACCCCTTTTTGGTGGTACTCGTATTATCAGAAATGTATAAAACATTTTCCATTGTCTCAATCATGTAACGTGTGGCCCTACTGGAAATCACGGTTGTCTCTTCACCGTCGACACAGGAGTCAGTATCCGTGTCGACGTCTGTATCTGCCATCTGAGGTAACGGGCGCTTTAGAGCCCCTGACGGCCTATGAGACGTCTGGACAGGCACAAGCTGAGTAGCCGGCTGTCTCATGTCAACTACTGTTTTTTTATACAGAGCTGACACTGTCACGTAATTTTCAACAGTACATCCACTCAGGTGTCGACCCCCTAGGTGGTGACATCACTGTTACAGACACTCTGCTCCGTCTCCACATCATTTTTCTCCTCATACATGTCGACACAAACGTACCGACACACAGCACACACACAGGGAATGCTCTGATAGAGGACAGGACCCCACTAGCCCTTTGGGGAGACAGAGGGAGAGTATGCCAGCACACACCAAAGCGCTATATATATATATATATATATATATATATATATATATATATACAGGGATAACCTTATATAAGTGTTTTTCCCCTTATAGCTGCTGTATGTTCTAATACTGCGCCTAAATAGTGCCCCACTCTCTTTTTTTAACCCTTTCTGTAGTGTAGTGACTGCAGGGAAGAGCCAGGGAGCTTCCCTCCAACTGAGCTGTGAGGGAAAATGGCGCCAGTGTGCTGAGGAGATAAGGCCGCCGAAAAGGGGGCGGAGCCTATCACCCGTTTTTCTGTATATTCTGGCAGGGGTTAAATGCATCCATATAGCCCAGGAGCTATATGTGATGTATTTTTTGCCATGTAAGGTATTTTTATCATGATTTATTGCGTCTCAGGGCGCCCCCCCCCAGCGCCCTGCACCCTCAGTGACCGGAGTATGAAGTGTGCTGAGAGCAATGGCGCACAGCTGCAGTGCTGTGCGCTACCTTATTGAAGACAGGAACGTCTTCTGCCGCCGATTTTTCCGGACCTCTTCGCTCTTCTGGCTCTGTAAGGGGGCCGGCAGCGTGGCTCCGGGACCCATCCAGGCTGGGCCTGTGATCGTCCCTCTGGAGCTAATGTCCAGTAGCCAAGAAGCCCAATCCACTCTGCACGCAGGTGAGTTCGCTTCTTCTCCCCTTAGTCCCTCGATGCAGTGAGCCTGTTGCCAGCAGGTCTCACTGAAAATAACAAACCTAAACTAAAACTTTCACTAAGAAGCTCAGGAGAGCCCCTAGTGTGCACCCTTCTCGTCGGGCACAGAAATCTAACTGAGGCTTGGAGGAGGGTCATAGGGGGAGGAGCCAGTGCACACCAGTTAGTCCTAAAGCTTTCTTTAGATGTGCCCAGTCTCCTGCGGAGCCGCTATTCCCCATGGTCCTTACGGAGTCCCCAGCATCCACTTAGGACGTTAGAGAAATAAAATAGAATAAAAACTATCAATATATGGAGTGAGGCTATAGATTGCATAAAAACTATATCCAATTGAACAAATAATCTTTGAATGCCAGAAAATGACCAAGAACAGATATCCCCTGAGGAAAGATTTCTTAAAGATAACCATAAATGCAAAAGTAGAAAATGTTTTATTATTTCTTTTCAAATATCAGATACTGAATTTTCAAAAATACAGTGTGTGACGGATACAAAGGGCCAAATTTCGTTAGCTGCAACTTCCTTAGTAGAATGTCATCTGTTACAGTGACGCAGACTTTGCAAGTTATTTTCACAAAGCGTGACCCATGCAATTCAATTATAAATGGCAATTTATGAGCATCATGATAATGTCACTTATTAATTCTGCACTGCACGATCAGAGTGAAGTGCATGAAAAAGTGAGGAAATCATCCTGAACCACAAACAAGTGGCAATTATCATAGCAGAATGGTAAAGAAGGCTGTTGGTATCCATAAGCAAAGTATTAGAGGCAGTTTAATCATGTCAAAATGTTGATATTTACTTTTTATTTAAAAAGGATGGAAAAATGATATCCAGAAAAATGTATTTCAGCAAATAAAAGAATCTAGAGTATTTTGGGAACAATAAAATCCCCCTATAGTGATTTTAAATGTGTATATACATGTTGGTAAACAATTTGGTAAAAAAAACATTTGTAACTCCCATCTGCAAGTTCAACAACCTATTTCCCATGCGTATCAACAACCTATTTTCCATGCAAGTTGGGGTCGGGATACCAGGGGTCAGCATACAGCCGCCAGGATCCCGCCAGCCAGGATGCCAGCAGCAGAGCGAGCACACCAAGCACCTTGCAGGCTCGGTGGCTCGCCACAGGTTCTATTCCCACACTATGGATGTCGTGGACACCCATGAGTCGGAATAGCCTTGTGCCCCCTGCCGGCATCCCAGCGTCGGTATGCTGACCGCCAGTCACCTGACTACATCCTTTCCCATGCATCTCAACAATCTATTTCCCATGCATACAACACCGCTACACACACGTGCATTTACCCATTATTCTACTTTTCAGGTACTGCACTGTGCACTAATATTTTGGTAAACATAAAAGTATGTTTATTTTTCTCCTACAGTACCGTAATGCTGCAAACTAAAAGCTGCAATTCCTCCCACTGAAACATATGTTAACATGGGCTTCTAATTGTGAATAGCAAAAAGTTGCTCCTGCAGCTACTTCAATTTGGACTAATGTGTCTGTGTGGAAAAAAATCAAACATTTATTGATGGACAATACATGTCTTCACTGGTGAACAAGTGTTAGTGCCTAGTACAAAACAGGATCAGAAGTCAAAGCCCCAATATATCCAATCAAACTGAGTGCTTGCAGTCAGTGTATATACTCATAGAGGGCTCTCTACACTACTGTAATACTACAGTATGGGCCGGATGTAAAGACATCTGAGTTCGGCGGGCATGCGGAATGCAGGCCGGACTCCGACAATTTTTTTTAAAGGGGCAATCACAATTCAAAAACCATGCCATGTAAGTGATTGCCCCTTTAAAAAAACGTCAGTTCGGCCAGCATCCCGCACGGCCCCCTGAACTCGGGCGTCATGACATCTAGCCCCATATATGGGCAGAGAAAACCCTCCACACTAGCCAGACTATTGGCTAGATTTAGTAAGGCTTTCCTGTGAAAAATCCCCCCAAAACTACCATTTTGGAGGATTTACATTTTAAGTATCCCTTGTACAGGGGACCGCAGCAGATATGGTATTATCCAATGTAGCCTACGGGCTATAATATCAATATAACAATTGCACATTTATTAATTATTATTTGCGGGATATTCCTTGAAAACATTAGTTTGCATGAGAACAATACATAATCAGTATCCCCTAAATGTATCAACAGGGGACCACATTAGCTATCAGAGATATCTGCTGCGATTCCTGGTTATTGTTCGCATAAAACGCCCCAATAGAAACCTATGGGGATTGCTTTCCTGATGAATTTCCAAGCTCAAATTTCCATGGCAGTCATTATAGCCTATAAGCTACATATTGCACATACTGTATTATCCATAGGCTCCTTCCCTGGCACTTAGCACTTGCACATGTCTGGTCAGCAGATGGCACATGCACAGTAGTATGGATTGCAGTAAAAATGGAAAAAACTATCACAATGCGCTACCAATGGTGTAGGAGCAGCCTACCACTGACACAGGAACCTTCACCAAAATTCCAAGATATACATATACATAGAAAAATGGAAAGTGGTGGGCGCAACACCATATAATCTTACATATAATGAAACGATGGACTGAAGGATTCTCTCTTAGTCCAACACCAAGGGCTTAGTGGGTCTGAAGTGAATTCTCTCTGTATGTCTTCTCAAGGTATGGTTTTTATCTCGGTATGAAGAGACAAATCATAGAACAGACCAAGTTTGACAAAAGACAACAGATTTATTCACACTAAGCACTCACAATTTGACAGTTAAACCGAGCATGTAACCACATGTGAAGTGGATGGGGCTAGCTGGCATCTGGTACTCAAAGTTACCCTCCCAAAAGGTACTGGAAACTCCGGAATCCACAGCACATCAGGAGAAAACGACAGTCCAGGTCAAACAGCTTGAGCCCTTCACAATCGAACGCCACCAGCTTAACGCGTTTCGGACAATACAAGTCCTTCCTCAGAAGGACCTGAGGAAGGACTTGTATGGTCCGAAACGCGTTAAGCTGGTGGCGTTCGATTGTGAAGGGCTCAAGCTGTTTGACCTGGACTGTCGTTTTCTCCTGATGTGCTGTGGATTCCGGAGTTTCCAGTACCTTTTGGGAGGGTAACTTTGAGTACCAGATGCCAGCTAGCCCCATCCACTTCACATGTGGTTACATGCTCGTTTTAACTGTCAAATTGTGAGTGCTTAGTGTGAATAAATCTGTTGTCTTTTGTCAAACTGGTCTGTTCTATGATTTGTCTCTTCATACCGAGATAAAAACCATACCTTGAGAAGACATACAGAGAGAATTCACTTCAGACCCACTAAGCCCTTGCTGTCGGACTAAGAGAGAATCCTTCAGTCCATCGTTTCATTATATGTAAGATTATATGGTGTTGCGCCCACCACTTTCCATTTTTCTTTGTACAGTAGTATGGATGCCATCAGGAAAGGATTGCATTACTTTTACATAAACCCAAGGACAGCTCCCATCAGAGCTTCTGTCCATGCATGTGTACATCCTATTGGACCCAATAATTAGTAAAGCTGGGTCCAAATACAGAACTAAAAAGTGATAGCTCAGGCAAGAACTCTTATCAAAGCTTTTGTCCATGCAAGAATTTCTTCATACTACTCGATAATTCATTTTATTATTGCTGCAATATATGCTGTGATAAGAAAAGGAGATTTACGGTACACTTACAGGGCGCCCACCCTGACGCACTTAGCTTCTTTGGGTTTATATTGCATAAGCCGCTGGTCCCTTCTCCTGTCGTGAGAACGTGGTTCTATGTGACTAACATCTGCCTTCTCTTTTACCTGCTTCTACATTAGACTGGTTAACTAAAACGGAGCTCACAGTGCCTGGAGGCGGGGTTATATAGAGGAGGCCCCACATTGCATCCTGGGACAATCGAAAGCTTTAGCCTGTTGGTGTCTTTGGATCAGTATGCATCTCTACACCCCGATGTATTCCCTGTGGAACCCAGTGTACCTCGTAGAAAGATTTAACCATGGCAAGGCTTACCATAAATCTCCTTTTCTGCAGGGAGGTACACTGTGTTCCACAGGGAATACATTGGGGGATGTCCCAAAGCAGTTCCTCAAGGGAAGGGATGCACCTTTGCGGGTATGAGAACCCGGCGTCCAAAGGAAGCATCCTAGTAGGCGGAAGTATCAAAGGCATAGAACCTAATGAACGTGTTCACTGAGGACCACGTAGCTGCCTTGCACAATTGTTCTGCGGATGCGCTATGGCGGGCCGCCCAAGAAAGTCCAACAGACCAAGTAGAATGGGCCTTAACAGCAGGAGCCAGGAGCCCAGCCTGTGCATAAGCTTGTGCAATCACCATTCTAATACATCTGGCCAAGGTTTGCTTATTCGCAGGTCAGCCACATTTGTGGAAAACAAAAAGTACAAAAAGGGTATCTGACCTCCTGATAGAGGCAGTTCTCTCCAAATAAACACGGAGAGCCCTTACAACATCCAGAGACTGCTCTTTGGAGGACAAGTCAGAAGAGATGAAGGCTGGAACCATAATCTCTTGGTTAAGGTGAAACGATGACACCACTTTAGGTAAGTAACCTGGGCGAGTTCTCAGAACTGCTCGGTCACGATGGAATATCTAAAAGGGTGGACGACAGGACAAAGTGCCCAAGTCCGACACCCTACTAGCTGAGGAAATAGCCAGCAGAAACAGGACCTTGGCTGTGAGCCATTTAAGGTCCACCGACTCAAGAGGTTCAAATGGAGACTCCTCCAGGGCATTCAGGACAACAGACAGATTCCTTGGAGCCAAAGGAGAGACATAGGGAGGCTAAATCCGCAGTACACCCTGAGTGAATGTATGAACGTCAGGAATAGACACAATTTTCCGCTGAAACCACACCGACAAGGCAGATATGTGAACCTTGAGGGAGGCCAGTAGAAGTCCTAAATCCAGGCCTTGTTGCAAAAAAGCCAGAAGTCTGGAAGTACTAAACTTGCAAGCATCGTAATTCTTAAAAGCACACCAGGTGAAGTAAGAATTCCAGACCCTATAATAAATCTGTGCAGAAGCCAGTTTGCGGGCCTTTAGCATAGTTTGGATAACCGCCTCGGAGAATCCTTTGGCCCCCAGGAGTGAAGCTCCAAAGCATTGAACACTGCCCACAATTCCAGAATGTTTATCGGGAGGAGAGATTCCTACCTGGTCCACCAACCCTGGAAAGAGTGTTGCTCAACCACCGCGCCCCAACCCCTCAGACTGGCGTCCGTAGTCAGGAGGACCCAGTGGGGAATCCAGAAGGGACGGCTCCTGCTCAACTGTTGGTCCTGTAGCCACCAGCTCAGTGACAGACGAACCTCCTGAGTCAAGGAGATCATTTGAGACCTGATCCGACGAGGCAGGCCATCCCACTTGGAAAGGATTAACCTCTGTAGAGAGAAGGAATGAAACGGAGCGTACTCTACCACGTCGAACGCCGACACCATGAGGCCTAGTACTTGCATCGCCGAGTGCATCGACACTCTTGGACGAGAGAGGAAGCATCATATCCTGTCCTGAAGTTTCAGGACTTTCTCTGGAGACAGAAACAGTCATTGGCTGTGTGTGTCCAGCAGTGCCCCCCAGGTGCACCATGCTCCGAGCAGGGACCAGAGAGGACTTCTTCTAGTTGACGAGTCACCTGTTGGCTTGTAGGAAGTTTACCATCAGTTGTAGATGACTGAAAAGGACCTCTTGGGATTTCACTAGGATTAGCAAGACGTCCAGATACGGCAGGATGAGCCGTCATCACGGACATAACCTTGGTGAATATCCGAGGGGCCGTGGCCAGTCCAAACGGAAGAGCCTGGAATTGATAATGAAGGTTGCCAATAGCAAACCGCAGATATTGCTGATGCGATATGGCAATAGGTATATGCAGATAGGCATCTTGTACATCCAGGGATACCATATAATCTCCGGGTTCCATGGCCAGTACAATATAGTTATAATAAGTATTAAAAGATTCACACAAGTTACGACAATTTCAGGAAAAAAATAAATCGGGAAAAACAAACTTCAGATCACCTGGACAGAGTTTGAACTGTGGCGAAAAATAGGATTTTTTGATTACCTACCGGTAATTCCTTTTATCGTAGTCCATAGAGGATACTGGGGTTCCATTTAGTACCATGGGGTATAGACAGGTCCACTAGGAGCCATGGGCACTTTAAGAATTTGATAGTGTGGGCTGGCTCCTCTCTCTATGCCCCTCCTACCAGACTCAGTCTAGGAAACTGTGCCCGGAAGAGCCGGTCACGCTTATGGAACCTCTTGAAGAGTATTCTGCATTTATTTTTCTGTTTGTTATTTTCAGGCAGGACTGGATGTCACCAGCCTGCCTGCTTCGTGGGACTTAGGGGGGGATGTCCCAACCGCTTGAAGGGTTAATGGTCCCATTCCATGCTGAAAGGACACTAGCTCCTGGGGGTAATATTCGCAAGCCCCACCATGGCGAGCATACATTCCCGCAGCACGCCGCCACCCCTTACAGAGCCAGAAGAAAGAAGAGTGGTAAATACTAAGCCGGCTTCCCGGTTAGCTGGTCGACGGCCATTATGTCGGCATGAGGGTACGGAGACGTACGGCTTCTAACCGGGGCAGATTGCATCTCCAGACTCAGTACACAACTGCGTCTCAGTATACTGTACACAGTACCCACACTGGTAAACAAAGCCTTAAAATTATTCGGTCTCCATTTTAAGCACAAATTACCTCAGCCAGTATAAAAAAAGCGGTAAGACCGCACGCCATTGAAGGGGCGGGGCTTCACTATGAGCGAATCCAGCAGCTCACCAGCGCCATTGTCCCTCTGCAGTGGACACAGACGCTGACTGACAGGGACGTGCAGCTCCTCCAGTGTGCCTCCAGATTACCTCAGCGGTACCAGGGTGTCATAGCAGGGGGGAGCGATTATTAGTGTACTAAGTCCCAATCTGGGTACTTAAGGCCCATAGACACTGGCCGATTTTGAGCTCACTTTTTGTGTTTTGAGCTGCTTTCAGCTCAAAACCGCCCAGTGTGTATGCCCCGGCGATGAGGCTGATGCGCGCTCCTGCTTCATCGCTGGCATCCACCGTTCATCTGCTGGTATTACCAGCAGATGAACGGCAGTGTCGACGGCTTTCCATAGCGTCCTGCTATGGAAAGCCGTTCACCCCTGCTGACATCGCTGGGCAGATGGGAAAAGCGCTCAGTGTGTATACACTGAGCTATTTTCAGCCCAGCGATGTCGGCCATCATCGCTGTGCATACACGCTGGGCAAAAACTCCCAGTGTGTATGTGCCTTTAGTCTGCGACTCGGCTGAGCTTGACATTAGCAAGAAGGGCACGGTGTGCTGGCTCCAAATACCTCTGTGTCTCCCTGGAAGGGCTCTTTGTGGGTTAATTGTGCTTTCAACCTTTGATAAGCATTTCAAAACATACTAAACACACCATTTGTACAAGCCTGGTTGCTCAATCCAGAAGATATATTACCTGACAATTATTATACATTAATCACCACGCAGATCGTATTTTAGGCGTGAGTAGGTCCCCATCATCACGTCTCCCTTCCTCCTTAGATACAGTTTTAAAAATTAAATTTTTCATGTAGAATATACGTTGCTACAACATGCAATTTGAATAATGCTATTCTCAATTATGCCCATTCAGATATCAAATGGATGTTTGCTACAAGGAGCATTACGGTCCCTCCTGCTTGTACACTAAAGGGGGTATTTATGATAGCGTGGAGAGAGATAAAAGTACCAACCAAAAATCTTCTATCTATCATTTTATAAGCTGTGTTGGTAAAAGGACAGTTATGTGCTTATTGGTTGTGCTCAATCTATATCTACTTTCTTTCTCTCCATGCTTTGATAAATACCCCCTAATCCTCTCCCTCTCCTATTGCTATAGAGTGGTCAGTCACCATACTGTAATGATTGCAGTAAAGAGCACACAAGGCTTAGCAGTTTACACAATTACTCTATATACCTCCCAGGGACCCTCTCAATCTTACCAATACACCCTGGGAGATGACCTCACACACAAAATGATAATGTCCACCTCCGGCACTAACCAACATGTCCGACAGATTGTTTTGACCACATGCTGCAATACTGGGCCAATTGCATAAGGAAATGCATATATAAATGAAGGAGATTTTACCCCAACCAACCAGACTTTCTTTCAGAATTGGAGCTTTTAAAACCTGAAATGGTAAAATAGCCTAAAGGGTAGTGATACGGATGCTACTCACTCCATGCATAAAGCACTGCATGTATAATGGGGGTAATTCAGACCTGATCGCGCGCCAGCGTTTTTTTGCAGCGCTGCGATCAGGTCAGAAGTGCGCATGCATATGCACCGCAATGCGCAGGCGCATCGCACGGGTACAAAGTGGATCGTTGCTGATGAGTTTGTGTGAGGAATCCATTCATCGCAAGGAGATTGACAGGAAGAGGGTGTTTGTGGGTGGCAACTGACCGTTTTCAGGGAGTGGTTGGAAAAACGCAGGCGTGTCCAAACGTTTGCAGGACGGGTGTCTGACGTCAATTATGGCCCGGAAAAGGCTGATGTGATCGCAGTGGCTGAGTAAGTCCTGGAAAACGAAGAAACTGCGCAAAGTTTTTTTATACTGCTCGGCTGCACAGGCGTTCGCACACTTGCACAGCTAAAATACACTCCCCGGTGGGCGGCAACTATGCGAACGCAGGACTGCAAAAAAACAGCTAGTGAGCGATCAGGTCTGAATGACCCCCAATGTTTCATATTGAAATCATTCAATTCCATTAGCAAAACAGAGCAGCTATCACTCTAGCACTGTAGTCGCTTAAATGTTTTTCCACACACTTAAAAGAAGACAAACATCCAAGCACTCAATTAATAATGCTCTGAAATGAAATATTTTGGCAGGCCATGGGGTCTATTTATGAAGCAGTGAAAAGTGTGGAGAAGTTGCCCATGGAAACCAATAGGCATTGAAGTAACATTTATAATTCGCAAACTATACAATTGTACGGAGCAGCTGATTTGCTGCCATGGGCAACTTCTCCACAGGCTCACTTCCCCACTCTTTTCACTGTTACATGAATAGACCCCAATGTCTTTTTACTAATTTTAAGCTGTAAATTAGAGAGAAGCTTTAGCATTTTTTCTCAATATATCATACATGTACCACTACATAATGCCTTTGTATAGTATTAAACTGTGTGCTTTACGTTTCATAGCATGAGCTTTGCAGAGCTGGGAACTAGTTTTTTTGATTGAAAAAGCAGTCTTTATTGACATAAAGAAGCAAAAAACATACATACACATGACACACAAGTACCGTTGTTGCAGCACAGCCAAAACACAGTACAGATGCAGACGGTATAGTGCAGTTAAAGAACTACAGCACAGGCCAGCCTACGCTATAGTTCTCGCACTGCACTATGCATTTAAACTATACAATAATACAACAGTTAATAAGGCTATGGGTGTGGAGGGTAGGAGGCTGAGGGAGGGGGAATCACATGCCCGAAGCTTTACTGAAAGACAGACACATATAAGGGGAGGGGCAGAGCTGGGAACTAGTTTTTTTTTTTTGAAGACCGAGGTGCGTGGCTTCATCACCCAGTGTCTGTGACCAAACGTGCTGGGGGCGTAGGTTCTTGGACCCTCTCCGAAAGGAGAAGGGCCCCGTTACTCCCCTAACCCTCAGAGCCAAAAGGCCTACTGAGGGAAAAAAGGGAATGTGGGTCCCCCCTTGCCGAAGTGCAGAGGGACCCTCTTGTATCCCCAAGGTTGGCCGAAGCTTCCCCCTGGGGACCGATAACAGCCTCTAGCCCTCCCCAAAAGGAGTGGGCCTCGGCAACTTAGGAGAGAGGGTGGCCCATAAGGGTCTCATCTAAACCCCAAACGAAAAACCGTGACAAAACATAAAAAAGTGCTAGTGTTGTGCAAGAGTGCAAAACACGTGCGTGGGCAATAAATAAATAAATAAATAAGCCCCAGCCAGAAGGCCGAGGGGAGGGGGGGGTTTAAAAAATTATCCTTGCCCCAGCCAAAAGGCCAGGGCAAAGGAAGTGGGTGCAGACAGGAAGGGTTGAAGTGTTAAGGCACTAAGTGCCTTAGTGCGAAGGTGGCTCGAAACCCCAGTGCATTTCCGGCACCCCTGTCCCTTCCAGTTCCAGGGGCACAAAACACCTCGAGCTTCAGGCTGCTCCCGACCTCTCAGCCAGATCCAGCTTCATACCCACTCTGTGCCAGGGTCAACCCCCAGTACAAGAGAAGATACTAGACCAGGCCGTTCTCCACTCCACGCAAGGGGCCCTATTTCATCCCCTTAGAAGGACGGTGGATACTAGCCCAGTTTTTCTCCCCTCTCGACCAGAGGCATTGCCACACCCCGGCATGGTACTCCACAAGGTGTTTCTCCATTCCACATCTAGGAACCTCTCACGCTCCTAGTGTAAGAACAGGTACTCCACCCTGTGTTTCCCTCGAGCAGGTACTACACTTGGGCCCTCATTCCGAGTTGATCGGTCGCAAGGCGAATTTAGCAGAGTTACACACGCTAAGCCGCCGCCTACTGGGAGTGAATCTTAGCTTCTTAAAATTGCGACCGATGTATTCGCAATATTGCGATTACTAACTACTTAGCAGTTTCAGAGTAGCTTCAGACTTACTCTGCCTGTGCGATCATTTCAGTGCTTGTCGTTCCTGGTTGACGTCACAAACACACCCAGCGTTCGCCCAGGCACTCCCACCGTTTCCCCGGCCACTCCTGCGTTTTTTCCGGAAACGGTAGCGTTTTCAGCCACACGCCCCTGAAACGCCGTGTTTCCGCCCAGTAACACCCATTTCCTGTCAATCACATTACGATCGCCGGAGCGATGAAAAAGCCGTGAGTAAAATTACTTTCTTCATAGTAAAGTTACTTGGCGCAGTCGCAGTGCGAACATTGCGCATGCGTACTAAGCGGATTTTCACTGCGATGCGATGAAAAATACCGAGCGAACAACTCGGAATGAGGGCCTTGATCTTAACCAAAAGGCCGAGAGCTGGGAACTAGTGCTGTACCTATAATTAACAACTGCCTAGAGCCAGGAACTAGCACAGTACCTGTGTATCCATGAAGTTATACTGTATAGCAATTGTACCACACACCTATTAGACTGTAAGCTTGTTATGGACAGGGATATTTTTATCTTCACTTTGAGGTAATTGGAGGTAATTTCTTTGTATCATGTACAGCAAACCAGCAGCAGTTAAGCTGGAAAAACGCATTTGATGCAAAAACAAAACAAACTGTGATAAACCTCCACATCTGGTTGACTCTTCCTCCATTCACCTTTGAACAACTGTGAAAAACCTACAAGACGGCATTACCATAAGGGGGGTACACACTGAGCGATGTTCACTTAATTTCTAAGCAATCTGACAAGATTGCTTAGAAATTAAGAACACATTGCTCCGTGTGTATGGGTGTCGGCGACGCGGTCCCACGCGTCGCTATTGCCGGTGCTAGACTGGCATACATGCAGGCACAATCTAGCAGATCGCTCATTTCACCGCTGGGAGAAATGAGCGCCCCCTCCCCCAGCACACATCTCCCCGTCTGTACAGCCCTTTATGCTATGAATCTGTTCTAACCTCCAGTGACTAACTGTCCACTGACCAGTCAGGGGGCAGGATGTACTAAACACAAAATGCGGTAAACTCCCGCTTACCGCATTTTCCTAATGTATTAACCCCCTGTCGGCAGGTCAGCTCCACTGTGGGGTTTGCCAACTTTTGCTGGCGATACCCCATAGAAGCCTATGGGCTTCTCTCCGCAGCGCTGTGTAAAGGATCTGATCGGATCCCTCCCAGCATGCGCAGACTGACTCCCGGGACCGAATCATGGAAGTCACGCAGTCGCTGGGGATGGCGGTGGACAGCTCTTATCGGAATAGCTGTCCTCCTCAATGCTAATCGCATATGTATGTACATATGCGATTAGCATCACAGAGCTAGGCGGCGACGTCCATTAGAACATTCCGCCCAGGGTGATGGTAATCTGTCATGATCTGAGGCTCACTGCAGTAAACTACACACAGTGACTATCCACAGCCTGAAATCACTACTAATATTGTGAATGAAAAGGAAGCAATACATAATCTCTTATATATTTGCCCAGATATGTGACTCAGGGGCAGATGTATTAAGCCTGGAGAAGTGATAAAAAGTGATAAAGCAGTAATAAGTGCAAGGTGATAACACACCAGCCAATCAGTTACTTACTGTCATTTTACAAATCCGTCATGATTGGCTGGTGCGTTATTCACCTGCCCCTCCCCCACCCATGGTGGCTCCAGACTGCCTACCTAACCAGCGGTACCCTCGCAACCACCCCTCTACCACCCGCAGCAGTCACGGAGACCAGCAGCCCTGAAAAGCACAGAGACGCCCAGCAGAGCCATCGCACAGGCACAGAAATCCTGAATCGAGATATCAGAGGCATGCTGCTTGAGTATAGATTTGCAGGTGCACCCAGTGACATGCCCCAAAATTACAGCAACATGCCTGTGTTATTTGCCACCTATGTCTGTCAATCACTCTGCATAAAGATAAACGCTGCAAGTGGCATTGCAATTAGATTTTGGCGCATAATTGCAAAAACAATCGGCACAGTGTCCGTCATCTCTACTTTTGCAGGCATCATAGAGGTGGTTAGGGAATAGAATGTTGTCTAGAAGCTAAAATGAATGTAATATGATAGTATTAGGAATGATGAAGTCACCTGGTCGCGGTACATGGGCCCGTATATTTGCGCAAATGTGTGCTAAGAACTTCAATTCTACTCCATGTTGATTGTGAGGGTCTATCTAAATTATTTTTGCTATAAGTGTTCTTAGTCAGAGCCGGCCCTAGGCATAGGTAAACTAGGCAAATTCCTATGGCAGTTGGTATGCCTAGGGGCACAAGCAGTTTCTGCTGATTAAAATTATATGCGGCATGCCTATATTCTGTATGTGACTGCCATTGTATCTGCATACGAAATGCTACGTTACAGTATATTCCTGGAAGTCACTGTAACGTAGCATTTCATATGCAGATACAGTCGCAAACCGAATATAGGCATCCTAGCCACATAGTAATGCAAATAATATGCATTTTCATCAAAACAAGGCACCTGACGGTAGCAGAGCTGCCAGCTCACTCACGCCAGGCATCTCCTGCTGCATGGCGTATTGAGGCAAGATGTATGAGGACACATCTGTATCCAAGCAGAGGCCACATTGTTAGTGGCCATGTGAGTGCTGTGTGGGGTTGGGTTTGTTGTGCAGTAGTGTTCGGCAGATGTGTAAGGGGCATTAATGTGTATCATGTGTATAAGGGCATTAATAATGTGTGGCATATGTGTAAGGGACATTCTGTGTATAAGGGCATTAATAAAGCTTGGCATAATGTGTAAGGTGCATTATGTTTATAAGGACATTAATAATGTGTGTCATATGTGTAAGGGGCATTACTGTAGGTATGTGTATAAATGCATTACTAATGTGTGCCATTATGTGTATAAAGTGCTCTGCTGTGTGGCGTAACATATAGAAAGGGCACTACTGTGTGGTCTAATGTGAATCAAGTGCAATATGGTGTGGTGTAATGTAAATAAGGAGCAATTCAGTGTGATACTGTGAGGAGTAACGTTTATAAGGTAAAGTGGTACTACTGTGTGATGTAACATGAATTAGGGACACTATTGCATGATCAAATGTGAATAAAGTTCCACTACTGTGCGGAGTAATTTCAATTGGGGGTACTATTGTGTGGCCATGCAAGAACACACCCCTTTTTGGACTGTGTACCGAACGCATCCCAAAATGAAGACTGTTGTGGGTGAGGGGTAAGGATGCTGGGAAAAGTGTGCAGGGTCAGAGGCGGAACTAGCGGCAGTGAATGGGGAACCAGACAAAAT